>NW_015163605.1:287446-381019 GCF_001447785.1 Gekko japonicus | reverse complement strand
CCCGCCCTACCCCGAAGGCTCAGGGCGGCTTACAGGGCACAAGTGCCAGGTTAAAACAATATCATATGATTTAAAAACAATAAATTACAATAAAATAAGCAATTTACAACAAATAACAGCAAATTTCAAACAAGAAAAGAGAGATCTTATCTGACATAGCTACCCTAGATCTTATCCTAGAGCGGTATTTGGTACTACGTTCCACTCTTAGGGGCCAGGCAATCCGATGTTAGTTCGGTGTTAATTCGGTGTTAATTCGCTTGGGGCTGAGCAGTGGCGGCGGCTCCTATCCAAAGGCCTGGTGGAAGAGCTCCGTCTTGCAGGCCCTGCGGAACTGAGAAAGGTCCCGCAGGGCCCGGATCTCCTCCGGGAGCTCCTTCCACCAGGTAGGAGCCGCCACTGAGAACGCCCCAGCCCTAGTCGCAGCAAGTTTAGCTTCTTTCGGGCCTGGAATCTCCAGGAGATGTTGCCCTCCCGACCGAAGTGCCCTTGGGGGAACATATGGAGAAAGGCGGTCAGTTTTTGCTGAGTCTCCTTCTTGAACCGAGAGGAGTTCACTTACCGCTAGATCCAGCTGCCCTCCTTTTTGGAGGTGGTTATGAATGAGCAGTTAGCAGGGCTTTCTAAATCCTGTAATGCTGTTGCGGATTGGCCTTTTTGCATTATTTCACCTTGGCCGTTATGCATAGAAGCACCCAGTGTGTGCATATTTGTGTTAACTGGCTATATAGTATTTTCGATTGTTTAGTATCTGTACCAAATGCCTAACAAAGATTCTGGGGGGGAAATACAATAGAAGCATCCAGTGAAGAAATTGAAGCCATTAATGTTGTGAGTCTCCATTTATTTATTTATTATTTATTTGTTTAATTTATATCCCGCCCTCCCCGCCAAGGCAGGCTCAGGACAAAATATATCTATGTATGTATATATTAAAACAGCAAGATATGTTAAAACACAGAATTTAAATAAAACCACAACATATAAAATCATAAGTGCTAGTAAACAAAGATGCTAATAGATGCTAATAAGTGATGGCAGCAATCTCTCGGCATCCAGATGGTCAACTACCACCGTAGTTTGGGTTCTTGCCAGGCTGTTGGTTATTAAGTTGGTGCTCGTATTGGGGCCAGGGCCATAATATTGGGAGGCAGCACCCTAATGGAAAGCCTGGTGGAAGAGCTCCATTTTATAGGCCCTGCGGAACTGTAAAAGGTCCCACAGGGCCCTGATGTCATCTGGGAGCTCATTCCACCAGTACGGGGCTGCCACAGAGAAGGCCCTGGCCCTTGTCATAGCTAGCTCGGCTTCTTTAGGGCCTGGTAGGGCCAGACGGTTTCGGAGCCCCAATCTTAGTGCTCTCTCTTTATTGGTTCACTTACTTCGTTGACACCCTTCTGCCTTTCTCCCCAATGGGGACCCAAAGTGGCTCCCATCATGTCCCTCTCCTCTGTTTTATACTCACAAAACAACCCTGTAAAGTTAGACTGAGAGTGTGGGACTGGCTCAAGGTCACCCAGCAAGCTTAGCACAGGTGGGGATTCAAAACCTGGGTCTCCCAGATCGCAGTCTGACACTATCCACCGGCTCTCCATAGCCGTCCTGCATGCTCCTGGAGTGGGAGTCTGCAGTCTGTGGCCACCGTCTTGCAAATTATGGGTACTTCTCTGAAACTCTGTTGCTTCTTGGGCCGATATGCCGAGTGAAAGTTGCTCTCAACAGCATTGCTACGGCAACTACATTGTATACTCCAGCTCTAAGTGGTACTCTTTGTCCCTCTGGTTACCTTGGCTGGCTGCTGTTCCCTTCTGAAACTCCTTAATGAAGTTCATAAAATTGTTGCTTATGCAACAGAGCGCCATGCAACAAGTGGAAATGGTAATATTGTGCTATCCACTGCAGCCTTGACTCATGCTGCCTTCATGAGGCAATAGAGGATGTTTACACAGTATTGCTAATGGAATGCCAACAGAGACAGCCTTTCTAAAAAAGAAAAAGAAAAGAATGACTCCTCGTAGCATTTAAAGCGAACACACAAAGCTGTCTTGTACTGGATCGAACCATTAATCCATCACTGTCAGTATTGTCTACATGGGCTGTGGTCACACACATTAAATAATCCACTTTCAATCCACTTTCCAACTGGATTTTGTGAGTTCACACAGGCCCATTCTGCAAACCCACACTGGAACAGAAAAAGATGCAGCTCAAAACTACGTTCAAATAACGCCATACTGACAGCAGAGTCACCCCTGAATGGCCATAAAACGGCCATAAATCTATGCAGACAGTACCATAAAACCAAGAGGTCAAAGGAAGTGAAACTGGCATGAAGTGTGGAGGCTACAATAAAATCGGACAATCAAGGTAAGTGAAAGTGACATGCAATGTAGAAGGGAATTTATGTTCCAATGTGGGTTTTGTAAAACAGCGGAGTGAATGCTAGATGCAGAATGGGTCACAGTAAAATCTATAATGAATGTCAATAAATCAAATGTAGGTTTGCAGCTTACAGATACACACCTGAACAGCATACTCAAGATTGCTACAGCACAGACGTTTTGATGCAGTAATTCAGAGCATGAGGTGTCAATTATCAGAGACTTAAATAGACAAAATATTGCAAGAGTGCTAGTGTTTTAAGCATGTTTGATTTAAAGTTTAAAAAATCTTCAATTGTGTTTGTCTGTGTCTTTTATAAAGTTTATATCTCCACTACCTGGCATTACATTTTATGACACACATGACCCGGCCCAACAAGGTCTCATTTATGTCAGTTCCCGTCCTTGACACCCCTGATTTAGGGCCTTTAAGGTAAGAACCAGCACTTTAAATTGTGCTCAGAAACAGCTGGTTAACCAGTGCAGAACTTTGAGCACAGGGTTGTTATGACCCCTGTACCCATCCCCTGGCAGTAGCCTGGCTTATGTATTTTGGAACAGCTGAAGTTTAAGAACTGTTCTCAAAGGCAGCCCCATGTAGAGTGCATTGCAGTAATCTATATGCCATTAAAGGTTTGAACCTGGATGTGATCAGAGCATGGATTACTGTGGCCAGACCAAGCTTTTTGAGGAATACCTATAGCTGGTGAACCAGCCAGAGCTGATAAAAGGTGCTGCATGGCACATAAACAAGGATCGTTGGTACCCCCAAGCTACAAAGCTGCTTCTTCAGGGGTACAGCAATCCTGTCTGGGTCAGGCTGACTCTGCAGTCCCTGAACAGTTTCGCCATTGACCAACATCACCTCAGTATTGTCTGGATTGAACTTCAGATTGAGCTATCATTCCATTACTTTTTCTAGGCACATGTTCAGGACTTCCACAGACCCACCGGGCTTAGCTTTTAAGGACAAATAGAGCTGGGTGTCATCCATGTTTTGGTGACATCTCACTCCACATTCTTGGTTAACCTTGTAATCAGACCCGTAGCTACAGTGGGGCATCTCGGGGCCCAGCCCCCTGACTTACTGCCAAGGCCCCCTGACTTCCTATCCAGCCCAGCCCCCCCAACTTCCATTTTTAAATGTTGTTTGTGGTGCTCCCTTGGGGGGGGGATGTCTGCGCAGGGTGCCCCCTGACTTATTTAAAGGCCCCCTGAATTTAAAAAATCCTGGCTACGGGCCTGCTTGTAATGATTCCATGTTTTGGTGTGTGTGTTCCTTTAAATGTTTAGTTTGACTGCAGTCAAAATGCAGCCCTGCAGCCTCGGGTGTGAAATTAACATGTTTGTGTCAGGGCAAACGGCGGCTGCGCCGCGAGGCAACTCTAGTGCGAAATCGCCCTGAGTCTAAATCTCTCCAGATAATGGTCAGTCCATGACAAGGGCTGAGTGAAACATTCCCCTATTGCCTATCCATGTGCCACATCTCCAGAGAAAATCAAATCCAAGCGTATGACCTGCTGTACATCTAGGTACCAGAATGTTTTTCCTTCACCAGTCACCAGAAACCACATGAAAACAAGAGTAAGCCCAACACGAGTGTCCAGGAGACACATAGCCAAAAAAGCTGCCACAAAATACAGATCTGATGGTTGGTATCATACAGTGTCATGATTGCACATTGCTACAGAAGATTCTCTCCACTGACAGCACCAAATATGAGGAGAGAGGACAGTTAACAGGAACAGTGCTTAGTACTCAGCTCCCACAGCAAACAGGTTAGCAGAGAACCCAGGACACTCACTCCGTCAGTTGTATGTAAAGTGTTGTCAAGTCACAACCAACGGATTGTGACACTAGCTTGGGGCTTTCATGGCAAGTGAAAAGCGGAGATGGTCTGCTGTTGCCTTCCTCTGCAGAGGCCGCCTTGGTGGTCTCACATCCAAGTACTGATCCTGCTTAGCTTCTGAGATCTGATGAGATTGGGCTATACCGTGTTGCCTTCCCTTCCGACTCCATCATGACTTTTATCTATCTTAGATGTAAAAGGTAAAGGTAAAGGTTCCCTTGCTCGAAAGCCAGTCGAGTCCGACTCTAGGGTTGCGGTGCTCATCTCCGTTTCAAAGCCTAAGAGCCAGCGCTGTCCGAAGACGTTTCCGGGGTCATGTGGCCGGCATGACTAAACACAGAGGTGCACGGAACGCTGTTACCTTCCCACCGAAGTGGTACCTATTTATCTACTTGCAATTTCTTGCTTTCGAACTGCTAGGTTGGCAGGAGATCTTAGTACCTGTGTACTAATAGCGAACGTAAGCCAGGTCTGGCAGCAGCTTTTTAGGTAAGCAGACTATGGATGGAGGTCCTTGTACGTCAAAGATCAGTTTTCACATAAATGTTTGGATTGGACACAGAGTTGCTTCAAAAGAAATAACACTGAATGATAAGGTTTTATTGCCGTTATTAATGGTTTATTTGCTTTTGTAATTTACCATATATTTACTGCTGTCGGTTGAGTTTATTCCCCCCCCTCTTTAGCCGGGTAGTCATGCTTAATTAAAATATAGTTATTTTCTCCCGTTGATGATAACGTGTTTGGCTTTACCACCCATTGGCTTGAGTAATTTCCTGTGCAAGTGTGCATAATTTATTTGCATGTTTGAAGTAATAGTCTGTCATTTGCATAACACAAATGTAAACCCTTAAGCAAACAGGAGGCTGGAATGGGGATACGACGTCTTCCTTTCCTGGTTGCCCCTGAATGCATATGGAAGTGAGTTTGCATTTCCGCCTGGGCGTCATGCTGATGGGGTTATACCTCACTAGAATATCAAAGCCCTCCCCCTGAAATCATTTTAATAATAAATTAGGAATTTATCAAGAAGCAGATCAAATTACTCTTGGTACAGACTCTTTGAGCTGCTGTTCTTGAAGCCCGTGGTTGTCATTTCCGTAATAATTTTAAAGTTGCATTGCTTTTTGAAGGCATGATGGGGGATTGTTATGGTCAGACTCTGGTTTTATTGTAAGGATGGGTCTGAGGGCCATTTTGGTTTTGTTGTGGGCTTGGGTTGAGTACCCATGTTCAAAGGCTCAGCCGTGAATCTCCCTGGTGACCATTAGCAAGCTGCTGTCTCTCATTCTAAACTCCTAAATTCTAAATAGGATGGTTGTGAACATGAAAGGTGACACGTACCAACCTGAGTTCCTTGGGGAAAGGCCAGGATAAAATGGTACAAATAAATGAGAAAATCCGCTTTCTTTCCTCTGCATGGTTAGCCCCCAGTATTAATAAGTCTTAACCTCACTTTGAATTTCAGAATCAGTAATTTCATTGAATAATATCATGCTCGGGGCAGGGGGTACAGTCTCAAATAACTTAAAGTATGATAAAGGGAAAAAAATGAGTATATTATCTATGTAGTGAAATATGCTTTAGGAAGTAGATGCTGAAGTTGCACATACCTTTTCATCAGAGAGAACAGGCAGATATTTCTGAGTTCTATAAAAAGGAGGACTCATTATTAATGCAAATGCATTTAGTCTCTGCAGAATTAAAAAATGACCTGATCACAAAGCTTTTAGCTCTTCAAAATGCATTGTCCAGCAAGATCGTTTTGTAGGTTGGCATTATAGGTATTTGAAGTGGTAAACATTTTTCATTGCACCACTGTCTGTGTTAACAAACTTGGTTACATAAGAATAGCTGGATCATACCAATGGTCTGTCTAGTCCAGCATCCTGCCTTACATGGTGGCCAGCCAGTTACTATGGAGGGCCAACAACAGGGCATAAAGGCCAAGGTCTTCTGCCAATGTTGCCTCCTAGCACTGGTGTTCAGAGGTTTTCTGCCTCTGAATGTGGAGATTCCCTTTAGTCACCATGGCTAGTAGCCACTTATGGACATGAATTTGTCAAATCCCCTTTTAAAGCCATCTATGCTTCTGGTAGTAAATTCCACAGGATGTAGAGTTACTAATGTTGGAAATGTATGTGTTTACAAGGTCTGATTCAGTCATTATAGGGTTAACTTGTATTCCTAGTTTGCTATTGTTTAGACTGACCTGGAAGGGATACCTGGCACTAAGCCAATGGGGGATTTGCCCGGGAAAAGTAACTTCTATTTTGATGCAGATTGGTCATTTGTTCCAGGTGACTTCCTTTCTAGGGGTCAAGAAGAAGGAGGAAATCTCCATTACGTGTGTGCTTGTCTTCAGTATAGGAAGCTTAGAAATGTAGCTCTTAGTGTTTTGTTAATTTGTAGCAATCCCGTGTACCTTTTCCCTTAGAATAAAGTATTTTTAAAAAGCAAAGAAATCTCTTCTTTCCAATAGAGCAAGATCCATCAAATAGTCTGAGCATTAAACAATTTTTTGACTATTTACAACAACTAACAGGGCCAGTCTGTGGCTGTTCAGGTACTCTTCACTCACTCCAATATGCATCCTCGATATTACTGAATAAAGAGGTTGACTAGTAGGATATTCTGTGGTGTTGCCTATTGTGGTGTGAACAGAGCAAGCACTTGGTATGGGGCATAATGCTTGGACAAGGTTGTTGTTGCCTGCAGACAGTATATCCGAGCCAATGTAATAGAGAAACTTAGCTCTGCATGAAAAGGGTATGCCTGCTGTTCCTTCTTGGTACAAATTGACATGATCATAGTGGTTTGTTGACTTGTGGGCTCTTAGGTGAATTATGAGTGTTGAATCTGCACTGAAGCATCCCGGTTGCTTCATCATGGCACAATTCAACAGTAAGACTTGTCCTGCATGAGCACTGCTGTCACGGTTGAGAGCTATGTAAGACCTCATTCGTTTCAGTTGGGCTTTTACAGGACATTTCCCCAATGGATTATGGCCGTGTGTCTGGTTTTGTGGACAACCATACTATCCCTCTGCATTTATGTGGAAATTTGATGGCATGTTGACTTAGAGGTCAGCTTTTGAACAAGAAGCCAAATAAATCTTGTCATGCAAGTCAGCCCTTGAGTCCTAAGGGGCCTTACAGGCCGTCTTAATGCAATCTTCTATCCAGTGGAGGGCATCAGAAAGTTACAACATTCCCAACAGGTGGCCGCCAACCTTGCTTGAAGATCTCCAGCAAGGGGGAACTTCTTGCCAAGTGATGTGTTCTGTTTTCAAACTGTTCTCACCTCTAACTTCTCACATAAGCTTCTTCCATGTGACAGCCCTTCAGAAAGAGCTATTACCTGGCAGAGGACAAAGACTCGTCAAAAGTTATTTCGGGAAGTGGGAGCTCCTACGATGACTAGCCACAAATGTTCAAAAAATACATGATGAGATTTCTGAGACTGTGGAACTTTTATGAGATTTAAAAAAACAAACAAACCTGCTTGTCAACTGGTTATTTTATCTCATACCAGCAAAGAATCAGTTATGTAGCCATAGCTTTGCAGCATGTGGTGGTTCTCTTTTTCTTTGGGCTGTGTTATTTATTTATTATATATATTATATATATTTTATATGTGCATGTGTGTGTGCACCTGGAAGTCATGGCAACCTCTGGTGACTGACCCCTACTGGGGGCCTGGAGGTTATTCAGAGTTGTGGCTGAATAAAGCCTGCCCCCACCTCCCGACTGCTGGTATTCCAAGGAGGTCTCCCATCCACGTACTTTCCGGAGGTGACTCTGCTTAGCTTCTGAGATCTGACAAGATCGGGCTTGCCTGGGCTATCCAGGTCAGGGCATGTTGTTATTTTGAGTTGCTTGTTCCTTGTTGTACTCCCATATCTAATGAGCATTTTCTTTTCCTAACTACATTTGGTCATGTTGGGAGATGGCCAAGTTCAGATTACCAAATTGGTTTAAGTAAGCCTGTGCAGAGTGCCGTGTGGAGTGAAGCGGTTGCATGATTTTGTTCACAATGCACAGCTCACATTTTTCATGCTGTCACTTAAAGTTTCTGGCTTCTCAAAAGTTGTCATGCCACCGCCTGGTCACTGGTTTGCCCCATTGATTTGTATGAGACTGCACATGGCTGAACACCACATTGGCAGCTTTTTTGAACCATGCGCAGTGTGGGTTGCTTTACTTACTGGGTAAGTGTTTAAAATTAAAGCTGTGTGACCATTTTGCTCCCTGCCAGATTCAGGGCTGCTCTGTTTACTTTGCACGCTTGGAATACTAATTTGGTCATATGAGGAAATATGCTACACAGTGGGATGTGTGGGCAGCTTGTTTGCTTGTCCCTGTCCTAGAGCAACCTTTTAAAATTTTCTTTCCCCCTAAATTTTCTCACAGTTCTGCTTGCATAAAATGCAAATGGCACAGTCATGTGAAAAAGCCAGGGATAAAAATCTGCCCATGAGGCAGGGGAGATCAGAAGGAACTATCAGTTCTTTTTCCTGGTGACCCTACCCCATGTACAGTTGTTGTGGTGTCCAGTTCTTGGAAATGTGTGTCACATGAAGCTGACTTATACTGAATCAGACACTTGGTCCATCAAAGTCAGTATTGTCGAAGAGGAGGAGGAGGAGGAGGAGGAGGAGGAGTGGGCTATAGATGAAGCCAAGAAGAAGAGGAGGAGGAGGAGGAGGAGGAGGAGAGATTGGATTTATAACATGCCCTTCACTACCCAAAGGAGTCTCAGAGTGGTTTACAATCCCTTTCCTTTCCCCTCCCCACTACAGACACCCTGTGAAGTAGGTGGCACTAAGAGAGCTCTCCTGAGAACTGCCCTTGAGAGAACTTATGACTGACCCAAGGACACACAGCTGGCTGCATGTGGAGGAGTGGGCAATCACACCCTGTTCTCCAGATTAGAGTCCGCTGCTCTTAACCACAACACCAAACTTGGGCTGGTAGAAGCTCTCCAGGATCTCAGGCAGAGGTCTTTCACATCACCTAGTGCCTGGTCCTTTTAACCAGAGATGCAGGAGAAATGGACATGGGACCTTCTGTATGCCAAGCAGAGGCTCTACCACTCAGCCACAGCCCATCCCCTAGTCCTTCCGCTTCTTTCATCCTTTAGTAAATAGCACACAGTTTTGTAATGTATAGACATTTGGCTTCTTCAGGTAAGTACAGTGAACTCATGCACATTATAAAAATGTTACAAGGAAAGCTGTCTCATCCGTGGTTGTCAGTAACATCCTGCCAAATGGCAAGGAGGATATTCTTTGTTATTATGGTATAACCATGTGGTAAAATATCTGCCTGATCCATCCTATGTCAAACATAGTGACAGTGCAATCCTAAGCAGACCTTTTCCAGTCTACGCTAATTGATTTCAGTGGTCCGTCCTAGATTGGAAGTAACTCAGTGCAGGATTGCCCTTAATACTTCAGGTATGCTAACATCCGATGACTTCCATATAGTTAAGGCAGTTCAGGCGCACATCACTGATCTGTGCTGATGCATAGTAAACCAGTTTGCTACAGACCAGGCCTATTTAAAAACATCCCATGTGTATTCTGTTTTTATTAAAGAAGTCGTGGCCAAAACAGCAATCAGTAAACAAACCGGACAAGTGGATCCCATAAGAACCATTGGGCACGTGCTTTGCTGTTCTCGCTATAAAGGCTTATCTTCAACGGGGCTGTAAAAGAGATAGAGAGATCTTGTTATTTGCTTGCAGTCATTATGGACCCCAAGACACTTCTACTGCCAGAGTGGAAAGTATTATTATTATTTCCTAGTGGCCAAACCTACTCTCTGTTTGAATAATGGTGCTGTAACATCTACACTCTTAGCTGGTTACCCTTGACAGTTGTGTTCCATTGCTAGAATCTACAGATGAAGAAGATTCCGTAGTCTAGTAGTGAAGAAACAAGGCCTACTATCTATGTATGAAATGTCTTTCAACTTGGGGCTCAACTGTTAGTGTTTGAATGAGCTAAAAGGTTCACAAAAATAGTAGCAATTGAAGGAATGTTTAGAAAACTATAACATTTAGTAATTCTGTGTTTAATGTTTTCTTTACTGAGTGTGTGTGTGTGTGTAAGTGCCATCACGTTGCTTCCGACTTATGGTGACTTGATGAATTAATGTCCTCCAAAGCGTCCTCTCATTAACAGCCTTGCTCTGGTCATGCAAACTGAGGGCTGTGGCTTCCTTTATAGAGTCAATCTATCTCATGTTGGGTCTTCTTCCTCTTTTCCTGCTACCTTCAGCTTTTCCTAGCATGATGGCCTTTTCCAGTGACTCTTGTCTTCTCATAATGGGACTGAAATACAATAGCCTCAATTTAGTCATATTAGGTCCCTGCCACACGGAATGCGCAGGTAAAGTGCAGCTTTTGAAAGCCACACCAAAATAGGCACGCGGCAGCGGGATCACACAGATCCCATGAGCCGTCGTGCACTTGCTCCCTGGCACGATCAGATGCCGGGGAGACCGGGGAGAAAGCCACAAAACAGAGAGGGAGGCTGCTGAACTGCGCATGCGTGAGCATGCGCAGTTCGGCCAGGAGCCTCGGATGCGTCGGCAGAAGGACGCCCCGGTGATCCCACAGCCGCAGTTGCCGCAGCCTTTCTGGTAAGTCCACCTCTAGGGGTGGTCCTTTTTTGCAGTGGGTTTTCGGCCTGAAGGGCCGGATTGGGGACGGGTGCGTGCCGCTTCCCAGATGTTGCGGTGCGATTGCGCCCGTTTGCTGTGCCCCTGATCCGTCCCTCTCCCGGCCCAAACCCTTACGTGTGACCGGGGCCTTAGCTTCTAGGGACAGTTTAGGTTTCTGTATTTTAGTATTTATTTACTTAGTCCATATTTTCTGTGTGCTATTATTTATCCTCCTAATAATTAGAGATCAAGGTAGCATGAATGTTGTTTACCTCTGTATTCTCTGAAGTAAGTCAATAGACTTTCAACTGGAATCTTAAATAGCCCCTGCATTTGTTGTCATTCAAAGAGCAGGTTTCTTTCCTTAGCCTTAAGGCTAAAAGTGGTAGTTTTCCTGTACTCAGCCTGGGGTAGAGTGGGTTGAGGGGGGACGCACATCAAACTAGTGAGTAGGTTGATTCAAATTGATTTAGACAGCGGGCAAACTTGTCAGCCTGTTCAGATTTTTAATGAATAAATGCTCCTGAGCACTTTCTGTTTCTTCAGTGCTTTTGAAAGTGCTTATGAAAATTTAAACTGTTGTTATCTCATGGTGTCTTGGCTTGAAAATGCCATGAATAAAATATGGTTGCTTATTGCTAAAGACACTCCTTGATTACTGGAAAAACCCAGAACAACATAGCAGAGGTTCATTGAGTGTGCTCCTGGTTAACTGGTGCAGCCGATTTCTTGGCATCTTTCTGAGGCGAAAAGCAAAAAAACAGCCATCCCGAGGAGTGACTTACAGGTTGCTTTAAAAGTCGGACATTCCAAAATGAGAAGGAAATGAAGAAAGGGTCTGAGTGTGAGAGACCTGTGTTACCTATACATGCTGTGAAGTGTAATTAAGCATAACGTGTTTCTGAGCTTGAGTGCTTGGCCCCTAATGGATGTTAAACGCATTAATGCCTGTCCCACTTCTGTATTCCATTTCCCAAACATTACTACTTTGAGCAAATAATAAACATTTGTGCGTTGCCCATTAACGGTAGGTTACAAACTGTAAAAGTCCCGATTTCCTGCCTCCAGTTTCTTTGACTGTGACCATCTGTTCAGTGGATAAATACATCTAAGAAGAATAAATCACAAACGAACCTTTGAACGAAGGCAGTCTTATTTACAGGAGGGGCACCTGTTTTGGCTACTCTTCCTGGCAGGGAAATTGGATAGCAGACAGTCAATAACATTTAAACAGAATGTTATTCTTGTATCTGTAGCTGCCTAGCAATTGTTTCTCTAGTGGTGGTGGCGGCTGGGAGGAGGGGGCAGATAGTCTATGCTACATTTGCCGTTTAATTTGGATTGCCAGTGATAATGCGGAGCCCTCCTGCTTTAAGCAAAGGTAGGATGCAGAGGCAGAAACATTAGCGGCAATCTGCTGCAGAACGAAGGAGATAAATCAGCAGGGCTCGCCTCTCGTACATCACTAAGGGAGAATCTGAGTGCAACTTGACCATGTGCCTGAACGGTCACATCACTAAGAACAACGCAGGATGGATAACAAGACTAAAATATACCCTTAGGGCTGCTTCTTGGGTTCGACTGATGAGGACACTACAGTGTAAGTGTTAAGGTTTCTTACCATATGTTGGGGGCCAAGGGATTTTTTAAAAAATATAAATCTTTGTATTTTCACATTTGGAAAAGGAATGGAAGGTAATGCAATATAGACGACTGAGATGGTATGACTCTTGAAAGGGGATTCTTCACTTTGTGCCTGCTTATCCTCTGTTCCAGTAGGAATTTGGCTGTTTTACATTTGCTTTCTTGGTGTTTTATCATACACTGAATAACTTGAGAAGTCAATAAAAAAGAGAATGCTTCTCAATGTATTTTCCATTTAATGTGCAAATATAATAATGTTATTCTAGATGTTAAAAACTGGCAATAAAAATATGCTTTCAGTAGATATTTTTAGTTTTCCATAATTCAGTATAGATAGTAATTTTCCTAAAGTTTTTTTTTAAGTGAGCAATTGTTTAATTTAACATCATTTCAGCATCTGGAAAAGAGAGAAGGGGAGGGATGATACAGGAACTGAATAAGCATTGATTGCCAGGATGAAAATTGCATTTAAGAAGTTTGTGCACAAATTTGATTTCATGGTGTATGGGATTTTTTTTTTTTTGGTCAAAATAACCAAATTAGATTATCATAGTTAATCAGTGAGTAGCGTGCAGCAGATAGACATGTTTTTTTTTAAAAAAAACCTTTCAATACACTTATCTTGTACTAAGGTAGAAAACTGTAGACAGAGATTGCATCCCGGGAAAACTCTGGTAATAGTCTTGAGAACAACTTGTGTGAATAATGTATGCGTAAGGGTGGAAAGAAACAAATGGAATTTTGCTGTACAGATGTGCTTTTTGTTCAGGGTGCAAGTTATACTGAAACGTGATCAACATATATATAAGTTATGATGTTAGGAAAGGGGGTGATGGCAGAAAATGCTCATTTGGGGAATATGAAGCTCTGCCTCCGAAGCCCAGCTGCCTGTGCTCTCTGATGGGAAGCAGGTGACAACTTAAGAGACAGGGCATTTTCAGGGGTGGTGCGTTGCCTTTGGAATGCCTTGCCCCTCCAGGCTCTTCTGACGCCTACCATAGGGTATTTTAGGTAGGGTTGCCATGTCCCCCCTGGCCACTGGTGGGGGATGAGGGGTAAGGTTTCCAGATCCAGGTTGGGAAACTTTTGAAGATTTGGTGGTAGAGCCCGGGGAGGACAGGGACCTTAGTGGGATGGCAGTGCCATCGAGTCCACCCCCCAAAGCCTCCATTTTCTCCAGGGGAACTGATCTAGTCTGGAGATGAGCTGTAATTCCGGGGGATCCCCAGGTCCCACCTGGAGGCTGGCATCCCTACTTTTAGGTACTAGGCCAAAACATTTCTTTCCTCCCAGGCTTTTAACTAAGGGATTATTAGCTCTTTCGTTGTTTTGTGGTCTGCTTCTGATGTGAAGTCTCTTTTGTGGATATTTTTTAGGGTTCTCAGTGGCTTGTTTTTAATGGCTTGTTTTGTTTTTTTAGTTTACTATATCTGTAATTGTTTTGGTACTGTTTTTACTTGTCCTTGAGCAGGGCTTCGGAGAGGCAGCACATAAGTTTCCTAACTAAATATATTTTTTAAAAATCATAGTGTGATTGATTGTGTAAGAGTTGCTTGCATATGGAAGTAGTTTCCCACTTCACCGCATTCTTGAATGTATTGGATATCTGTGAACATCCTTTACCCCTGCTTCAGTTTCTCAGTCTGTAAACTGAGAATAATTATCTAAATCATGAGATTAAACGGTTGTCAAATTGTATGCACTTATTACTTCGGCATGCTGCCTTGTACCGCTATACAGGAATTGTATGTTTGTGTTTGTAGAGGACATATAATGCGCTAGTGGTTTTGACCCAGGGATTTTGGCCATTGAGGCAAGGTGTCTTATTTCTTGCACCAATGGGGCACCTTGCATGACTGAGTTCATCTCCACTTGCTCTGCGGGCACCATCCTCTGAATAGCCGGGAGTGCAACACTTTACTTCCCAGCAGAACACATTGACCTGAGGGACAAATAAGGCTCCATTTGGCCTTATGTAACTGCTGATTCCTGCTTGGTGTTTAGTCTGAACAGTTTGTCAGTCGGAGCAGATTGGACTGTCTGGAGGCTGCAAGAGTCAAAATGTGGTATAATGGTTAGAAAGTTGCTCATAGGATATAAGAGACACAGGTTCAAACCCCATTATGTCATGAAGCTAACTAGGGGACCTCGGGCTGCTCGCAATCCTCAGACTAACCCACTTCAGAGATTTCTTTGTGAAGATAAAATGAAGGAGGGACATCCATGTATGCCCCCCCCCAGCTCCTGACAGAAGACTAAGATGAAAATTAAACAGAACCCTTACACATCACCAGCGCACTTCTGGTTGCGACCCCCAACATGAAGATAACTCAGCTGAAGAGTTGTGCTTATTATTGTTAAGGTATTGATTGACTTCCACCACCACAGCTCCTCCAAGAGCTTGAGGTGGGTTATTTTATTTATTTATTTATCTTTCCAATTTCTGTTCCGCTCTCCCCCACACTTGTGGGGCTCAGAGCGGATTACAACATAAATAAGCGATTTAAAAAACAGTTAAAATCTATACATACAGAACCAACAATTAATCAGATGGCATATAAACTATGTCACTGTTCCCCGGGAAGGGGGGGGAGGGGAAGAAATAGAGGGCAGTATATAAGCCTGGCGATACAGTTCCATTTTGCAGGCCCTGCAGAACTGAGCTAAATCCCATAGGGCCCAGATCTCAGTTGGAAGTGCATTCCACAAAACTGTAGCTATCGCCGAAAAAGGCTCTAGCTCTTGGTCCTTGGCAGTGTGTTATTGCTTAAGGAACATAACACTCTTTGGGGGTGTATGCCAGCAGAGGCGGTCCCGAAGACTGCTTACATATGGGTATCATGCAGTCTCCCATTGGTATTGCCAGATGTGCAAGGATTTTGCATAGGTACAAGGAATAAATTAGAGGAAGGCAATGGCCGGCCACCTCTACTCTTGCCTTGAAAACCCCATGAGGTAGAACTTCATGGGATCGCCATGAGCTGGTAGCAACTTGATGGCGCTCTTTACTGTACCAGGAACAAGGGTCAACATATGGGGAGCGAATATATGTGAATATATGAGAATAATGGCTTGCTCAGAGTAGCACTAACTTGAGCAAACCAGTAGTAGCTCCTAATGGTGGCCAGCACTTCTCAAGCAAGAACATGAGTGGGTGGTGGTGCAGGGTAGCTAGAAAGAGGGCAGGCTTCCTCTTTCTACAGCTCTAGTTGATCCAACTAAATGAGATTTGCAGTGGTAACTGCCCCTGCCCTCCCCAGTGTGGTAACAGTACTTGTAGCTGTAGTGTGTGAAGGAGGACTTTGTCTTCCTGCTGTCTTGCTTGTTTGGTTTGAGAAGAGAAGCTGAGGAAACCCCGTATCGATTTTAATCTACGCTAGGTGTGAGGGACACGGGTATTGTCTGAAGGTGCCTGAGGTGAGAAAAAGAAATTACTGAGGAATATGGCAGCTGTGCTTTCCCCAGGCGTATCCCTGGGGTGAAATGATTTAGAGTGTGGCTATGAGAAGAGCAGGAAGTGCCTAAGCTTGGATTTCCCTCCCACCCCAAGAACTCTTAAACAGAAGCTTTGAATTTTGAGACTGTGGCGTGAGGATTCCAAACTAATAATCAGGAAACCCTGTCCAGTCTCCAGTTTATGCTGTCCGCATCTAGACAGAGGCTGTTTAGGTTCAACATCTTGTGCCTCCAGACTATTTTCTGAGCCCCATTAATGTCATCTAGTGTGGCGAATGGTTCCGTACTGATAGGTTTGGATTTGCCATCCCCACTAGTTTTGCTACTCCGTTTGAACAGGGCAGGAATCAACATGGGAATTGATTGGCATCCATTCAACATGCTTGACACTTCCAGGACTCTCCATCTGGAAGCACCCCTAGACACAGTAATGTGGAAATGAGGGCCTGATATTATAAAGTCACCGGGAGATTATTTTTACCTTATCAGTTTCATGTGGAGAATTGTGTGTATGTGTGAATGAGCTCTACGTTGGTGACAGCTGGTATTTATCACATCCAGAAGCCTATTAGTTCTCAAATCCTTGTTAAAACTGCCTTGACATTTCTTGTTGATGTCGCCATGTCTGAGTTCCATTTTCATTTGTGGTCCTTTGTCTCTGTCAGTGTTGTCATAAATTTGTCAGCGTTAGACATAGGACCCGGCACAAGCAAAGTTCAAGAGAGCACTGATTAAAGCTCATAAATCTGTCATACTGGTCAACAATGAAGAGGGTTAATCCAGATACAGTTAAGAGTTCAAGTCAGGGTTAATTGCCAAGACAGCCATTTAGTGGGGGAGCTGGGAATACAGAAAGCAGGACTAGGAAGATGGGTAGACCAGATAGCAGGAATACTCTCAGGGGGCAGACTCCTTGGGGAAGAGGGGAGTCTAGAGACGCCCAATTAGGAACAGAACTTTCTCTGCTGCTCTGTCAAGGTTCCATGGCTCAGCATGATATTTTACAATATCTTCAGTGCCTTCGGATAAGAGAGAATCCTCTTTGGATTCCTAGGCAAGAAGCGTTATGATTTAAGGGCCCAAGATCCTGGGTTTCAAGGCCAGCCACTGTAGACAAACGCTTGTCTGTTAATTGCCTATGGATGTGGTTCTTCACTTTCTCGGCTTTTGTTAAATTACATAAAATGTGCATTTATCATCACAATTCCACAATGGACACTTTATATTTCTATGCTACTTCTTTCTCCTGGAACTCATGACCCCTGATAATGATAACTGGTTCACCTCTCTGCTTTAGAGATAGGGTCTGGGGGTGGGGATTCTTAGATTAACCTGGGTGCCACTGGGGACCATGGAGCCATTTCCCTTTAAAGGGACCCTGCCTCCCAGATGCCAACCAGTAGCATCTAGGGTTGCCAGGTTCCCCATCACCACTGGCGGAAGATGGGGGTTAGGGTTGCCAGCTCCAGGTTGGGAAACTCCTGGAGATTTGGGGGTGGAACCTGGGGAGGACAGGGATGTCAGTGGGGTATGTTGTCATAGAGTCTACATTCCAAAGCATCCATTTTCCCCAAGGAACTGATCTATGTGGTCTGGAGATGAGCTGCAATTCTGGAGGATCTCCATGTCCCACCTGGAGGCTGGCATCCCTAGTGGCATCCTAGTATGTGTTTCAAGGGAAATAACAACATGCCCTGACCTGGATAGGCCAGGCAAGCCCATTCTTGTCAGATCTTGGAAGCCAAGCTGGGTCTACTCTGGCAAGTACTTGGATGGGAGACCTCCTTGGAATACCAGCAGTCGGGAGGTGGGGGCAGCCTTTATTCAGCCACCTCTCTGAGTATCCTCTAGGCCCCCAGTAGGGGTCAGTCACCAGAGGTCGCCATGACTTCCAGGTACACACACACACACATGCACATATGGAGAACACCCCCCAAAAAAAAATCAAAAGGGGAAAAAGCTGGGATTTGGCCAATGCCATTTCCAACTTTTCATGAGAGGAGGGGCCCCTTGTGGGAGGATGGGAGTAACCAGGGGTACATGTGCAGCTTGCTACACCAACTCAAAAGGAGGTCAGGAAGCAGGCTGAGGAGGACACATCTGTTTTCTCTCCCCTGGAGAGTCAGTTCTGGTGTAGTGGTTAAGAGTGGTGGACTCTAATCTGGAGAACCGGGTTTGATCCCCCACTCTTCCATGTGCAGCCAGCTGGGTGACTTTGGGTCAGTTACAGTTCTCTCAGAGCTGTTCTCTCAAGAGCGGTGCTATCAGAGCTCTCTCAGCCCCACTTACTTCGCAGGGTGTCTGTTGTGGGGAGAGGAAGGGAAGGAGATTGTAAGCTGCTCTGAGACTCCTTCGGGTAGTGAAAAGCGGGGTATAAAAACAAACTTCTCCACTGTTTGTGCCGGAGAGAGTCAGGAAGAGACCTGGGAACACCGTGGCTGAACATCCTATCCCCTTTTCTTTTTAGACCCCTTGATGCCACATTAGGCTGGGCTGACAAGCTCAGGATGCAGACACCCAAGTGCCCCACAGGTAAACAAGCACAGATAGACAAGCAAGTTTTGAACAAGCAAGATAAGAAAAAGAGCCTGGTATGTCAGACCCAGCTTAAAATATGTATTTTGTGCGATACAATATATGTTACAAATATGTTTCAGCACTCCATCCAGTACATCAGCTTTTTCACCAGTTTATCCACATATATCTCACTAACCTTTAATACCATTTTGGAGCATAACATGTTTGTTTCAATGTGACATATCAAAATGTATAAATATAACATCCCCTTATCTCTAAAACATAACACCAGCTGCCAGCCTGATTTGCATCACTGAACTTGCCAACACCATTTCAAACTAGGCAGGTACCTTGCAAAACGGATTGGATGGAAAAGGTCTGGGATATAATCAAAACGACAAAAATGACTGCTTTGAAACAGGGTTTCAAACGTGGGGGTGTCATACCTAAAGTAGGAGTTGGGAAGTGGGGTGTCCAGTTTCAAGAGCAAAAAACGATGCACCTCAATGAAAAACTGCTCCACCGACACCACCGCCCACAGTTTTTCATGCAGAGTTCTTTTTCCTTCATCAGACTGCTGTTCTGGAAATAAGTCTGCTTGAAATATCCAGCGTGGAATGTTGATAACCATCAAATCCATTAAGGCTACGCACAATTAGACCTGACATAGGTGCGAATGCCGGGCGCCCCGCAGCCGTCGCAGAAGTGGAGTTAAAAGACACCTGGGAAAATCCAGTAGTAAACAGGTTGTGACGGGCCACGGATGGACTTTCCCGGGTCTGATTGCTCCAGCGTGCTCTCATGGCGTCGGGATGGTCTGAACAGGTCATCCCAACTCCGTGCCATTGTTCCTCCCCGCTTCGCAGTATGCGCATCATCGCAAACTCCATAGGGAACCTTTGGTGCGGAGGTGCGATTCATTGATCCCTCGGTTAAGCGCATGGGGGAGGGAAACGTCACAACCCCCCCCTACGACTCACCCGCAGTTTTGTCTGATCACACACTGATGGACTGTGCCTGCAGCTTCAAAGGGAGGTGTGATTGTGCAACTGCGGGTCAAGTTCCTCCGGAGGAAATAGCCTCGCTCCCCCCCCCCGTTTATTCTGGCGTGTGTGGCCACAGTCTAAGACTGGGGCACCTTTCCTCCTCCTCTCTCCTCCTCTGTTCTTGCCCCCCCCACTCTGTTTTGCGGCAGGCAGCTGGTGACCCCTTGATGCCCAGGATGGCCCACAGGGCTTTATTATAAAATGGACCCGTTGTGGGGCCAAGATGATGCAGATGGATGAGCACAAACAATGTGGCAACATGAAAGACTTGCAAACCAAAACATAAGGGGGAAAAAAACCCAACCTTAAGAAGAAGAGAAGAAGAAGAAGAAGAGGTTGGATTTATACCCCGCCCTTCACTACCCAAAGGTGTCTCAGAACGGCTTACAAACTCCTTTCCCTTCCCCTTCCCACAACAGACACCCTGTGAGGTAGGTGGGGCTGAGAGCTCTGATAGAAACTGCTCTTTTTCAAGAACAGCTCTTATCAGAGCTACGGCTTGCCCAAGGTCATCCAGCCAGGTGCAAGTGGAGTAGTGGGGACTCAAACCTGGTTCTCCCTGATTAGAGTCCGTGCACTTAACCACTACACCAAACTGGCTCTCGAAAGAAAGAAGCAAGAAAGCTGGGTACCCAAAGGTTGAGTGAGAGAATTTTTTTTGAGAAATAAATTAAAAATATATATTTATTACAAAGTGCACTAAAACTATACTTTAAAAATATTGGTACAATCTGCCCTTGAAGTGGTGAATATTTGAACTAAGAAGTCCTGAATCTATATAACCTGATATATATCAATATTTTTAGGTTAGAAACCTTAAACCAATAAAACAGGACCAATAATTCAATATATCTAGGTTGATAACTTTGAACCACATTAAAACAGGACCAAACATGTTTTGGCCTCCAAGGCCTTCCTCAGTGGTCAAATTTTTGTATATACATGCACACTATAAAATATAAACATGTTTTAGTGCCAAGGCAGGTTGATTATAAGGCCTGAAAATGAATAAAATTTAATTATTCAGTTATTTATATATGAAAAATAAACAATTTAAGTACATAAAGCTTTTTTTTGAGTTTTTTTGGAATTAGTTACATTCCATATATCCTGTATGGCAAAAGAATTGGGTCGTGTGAGGGCTATCTTAAACTTTTAAGCAAACACATCCAAGGAATGCAGGTTTAACAGTTTTGTGTGTGTGTGTGTGTGTATAAATCACATAGCTACTCAAATAGAAAATTAAGTTCAATTAATTAAGAACCAAACAAGTTGCAGCTCTATGATTCTAAATAAGTCAAACCTTATAAACACATACCTGACCATGGCCATCATAACTTTCAGAGTGTCCCTATATGTATCAAACTTTAACTGACAGTGACTTTCTACAAAGCTCATATATAGTATGGAGCCTGGGGAGGACAGGGTCCAAAGTAAAATACAATGCCATATAGTCCACCCTCCAAAGCATTCATTTTCTCCAGGGGAACTGATCTCTGTAGTCTGGAGATGAGGTGTAATTCCAAGGGATCCCAGGTCCCACCTGTAGGCTGGCGTCCCTGTTTCACATTAGTTCTGTGAAGCTGGCTGCTAAACTAAATTCAACATGAGTTTCCTATGTTTCAAATGTCCAGTTAATTTCAGTGGAGCTCACGTCCAAAATAGCAGAGGGCAAGAGCTGCAGGGCTCTTATGTAACTAATAGATACAGATATTTGAATTCCTGAGCCAGTATATAGGAGTTTAAAATGCAACCTTATTGGTACTGCTGCCTTTTTGAGATTTTGTGGGAGGTAAAAAAATCCCAACCCTGTAATCCCATTAATATGATCCATTAGAGGGCATTCAGTATCCAGCAGCCCAGCTCTGCCCATGGTTTTTTTTGTTGTTGTTCAGTCACAGTCTGACTCTTCGCGACCCCATGGACAACTTCACGCCAGGCCCTCCTGTCTTCCGCCATCATCCGGAGTTTGTTCAATTTAATGTTCATTGCATCGGTAACACTGTCTAAGCATCTCATCCTTTGCTGTCTCCTTCTTCTGATACCTTCAGTCTTTCCCAGCATCAGGGTCTTCTCCAGTGAGTGCTCCCTTCTCATTTGGTGGCCAAAGTATTTGAGCTTCAGCTTCAGTATCTGTCCTTCCAGGGAACAGTCAGATTTGATTTCCCTTAGGATTGACTGATTTGATCTCCTTGCAGTCCAAGGGACTCTCAAGAGTCTTCTCCAGCACCATAATTTGAAAGCATCTATTCTTCAGCACTCAGCCTTCCTTATGGTCCAACTCTCATGCTCAGCAATAAGTCCAGTTGTATTCAGTGAGTGTTCACTTATTCCCAGGCAAGTGTACCTCTGTAGGAGCAGATAGGAATTTGACTGTAATTGTTGGAAAACTGATTAAACACAGAATATGTTTGTAAAGCAACACAGAAAAACACGGAAGTGGCCATTTATTTTACTGGGTTGTAGGAGATCCCAAAGGCAGGAAAGCTCTGGAAGCCTGCAAATGTCATTTACAGAGGATATTTATTGTTATTTTTTGTTTTATTAAACTTGTATCCCGCCCTGCAATAAGCAGGCTCAGGGCAGGTTCCATCAACATTAAAACAATATACAATAACAAAACCATTTAAAACAAGATTAAAACAATACAATAATCACACAGTCATAAAATACTGGGCAGAATCTAATCAATAACTCAGTAGCTAAAATAATGATGGTACAGTTCCCAGATGGTTGTTCAAATTCAGGGCACTGATGGGAGGCCAATCAGAAGGGGGGGGGGGGAGGTCCACTGCCTCAACTAAAAGCCCAGCAGAAAAGTTCCATCTTGCAGGCCCTGTGGAATTGTAATAAATCCTGCAGGGCCCTGATCTCATACGGGAATACATTCCACCAGGTAGGGGCAAGTTGGACATCCCTGGGGCTGGGGACTACCAAAAGGTGTTGATTTGTAGATTTCAATGCTCTATGGAGCTCATATGGGGAGAGACGGTCCCGTAGATATGCTGGCCCCTGGCTGTATGTTGAGGTGGTTGAATTAAGCTGCAAGTAGTGAAGTAATTCCTGTCCTGTTTCATTTGAGGAGCAAAAATGTATGCAGAAAAGTTGTTTTCAGTTTTCCATTTCAGCTGTCACAAAACTTCTTCCATAGCATAGGTACAGAGAAATGCGTAGAATCTTTGTTTTTGAGAGCTGCTTCATAGAATGGCCAAAGATTCAGTCTGATATAGGTACGGAGGTCAGTGGAAGAAGGAAAGAGAGGCACTGCAGTTAAAAAAGCCCAGCTGTGAGAATGTAAATGCTAAATATTAAAGAGACACAAATTGTCTTTATTTATTTGTTTATACCCCGCCTTTCCTCATATGGTTCAAGGTGGCTTACAATAATAGTTAAAAACTTTTCCTGTTAAAACCAGTTAAATCACCACACCATATCAACACTCTCATTTCAGTGTCTTATGACGTGAAATCGGAAACTGCACAGGGCAGAGAACTCTTAAGTTTTCTCCCTAAAATTCCTTTGCAAGGATTCTCATTTAACTTACTTGCTGTGGTGGAACAAGACTATCAGAGCAATCTTACGCAGAACTACTTAAGTCTAAGCCCATGGACTTATTTATTTATTTATTTATTTCATTATATTTATACCCCGCCCTTCCCGCAAGTGGGCTCAGGGCGGCTGAGTGGACTTAGTGGACTTAGACAGGAGCAGCTGTGCATAGGAATGCACTGTAAATCAGTGTAGTTTATGTAACTTAAAACAATTGGTCCAAGTTCCAAATTGTGATTTTAGGATTATTAACTTGGGACAACTGTCTCTAATCTTTTAAGTCACTTTGGCTCCCTGTTGGTGATAAATAAATTTTATAAATGAATTTTAAAAATACAGAGACGCGGAAGTATCAGTATTTCAGTTCAGTCTTCCCACTGTTTCCGGTTATTTCTATGTCTCTATGTTTCTCTAAGGAACTGTGAGCTGCAGAAAGAGAGGTGATCTGAGACCCCCTGATTTTGCCAATGGTTCTTAGCTTGTTCTTGTGAACATTAGCCTCTCACTCACTTCAGCCTGTAAAGATTTGTGCAGGGATAACTGGTTGTTAAAAAGCTTGCAGTCATTATTTTTGTGCATATCTATGCAAGATTTGGACATCAATGGTCAGATGTGGGGAGAACTGTATTTTTAATGAATTCTGAAAAGGAACCAGTATTCTCTAGCATGCTATTGTGTCTATCTTACATAGTTTGCTTCTGTATCAAAATATAATTTATGTGCACCAATACTGTGGAATCTGTGCATTCACAGGACGCCAGATTGAGACGCATCCAGGAGGCTGATCTTTTTACTTCTCCTTCATTATGCACTTCAAGATCTGTTTAGTTGTTTGTTCATTCATTTCTGACATTTCGATAGCCCTGCTGACTCTAACCTAAAGGGTTCTCCCAGCAGTTTACAATAAAAGACAGTAGTGCAATTTGGAGATCACACAAAAGCATGCTTTAATCCAACTAACTATGGTTAGTGTGGCTGTCCAAATGCAGGCCACTCCCCAATTATGCTTAGGAAGGGTCCAAGAAACCAGTATCTGAAGCCAGAATCTGGAACTGATTTATTAATCACAGTTAGTCTTACCTGTTGTTTTGAGTATTGTATGAGTTCAGATATCTAACTTGTTTGCTGGTGATGAGGATGAAATTATTTATTGAGCCAAACTAGGATTTATGGGATTCTGAGCTGACCTAACCATCTTTCTCTGACTAAGCATAGTTAAAGTATGGGTTCGTGTTATGATTGAACTGCACCAGCGAATAAATGAAATACATGGTGTTCAATGCCAAGTTCTCTTTGGCTTGCTGAGGACCCTTCTGTTATCAGAAGACTCCTGTGGCCTGAAGGTATCTTGCTGTCAGTGGAGAAGCCATTCAATGAAGAAATCTGAACATGAAAGGAATCTTCCAGGAGTGGAACCTTCAGTCAGCAGAAGAGAATCTTAGAGTCCAACACCAAGTAAATTGATTGGCAATTAAAAACTATAATCTAATAATTACATAAAACAACCGAGAGTCTAGTAGCACCTTAAAGACTAACAAAATATGTGGAAGAGGATGAGCTTTTGTGAGTCACTGCTCACTTCTTGTTAGTCTTGAAGGTGCTACTGGACTCTTGATCTTTTCTACTGCTACAGACAGACGAACACAGTGACCCATCTTGATAAAACTACCAGTAGTTTTTCATTACTAACAGTAATTTTCGGAAGGGTCCTCTGTGTAGTGGCTTTTTTGTGCGTGTGATCCTTTCTTGAGCACATGTGTTGTTTTAGATGTGAGGTTGCTCACTTCTCCATAATTTGAAAGAATCATATGTCTAGGTAGATCTTGAATGCGTGCTTACTAGTGGATGAGTGTTCAAAAGAAAGTTTGCTGTACTAGAGCAATGGTCCCCAACATGGTTCCTGTGGTTGTCATGGCGCCCGCTGACATCTTTTCTGGTGCCAGCCAAGTGTTTTTTGGAAGCGGGTGGGGCCAGGTAGTGCTTTGAGCAAGAATCTACATTGTGTTACTGAAGTAAAGCTGTGGTAATCATTTTTGGTTGGCTCTGCCTCTTGTGGTAGCCATTTTGTGGCAGCCATTTTGTTGCTGCACCCACTATTCTTTAACAGAATTCCCAATGTGCCTGCAGGCTTTAAAAGGTTGGGGAGCCCTGATTTAGAGCCTCCTTACTTTGCTTAATCTGAAACTGTATGTGCCCCTTGTTCATTGTTCCCAAGATACAAGAAGAAGAAGACTTGGTTTTTATACTCCACTTTTCTCTACCCTAAGGAGTCCTAAAGCAGCTTATAATCTCCTTCCCTTCCTCCCCCAGCAACAGTCACCTTGTGAGGTAGGTGAGGCTGAGAGAGTTCTGATTGGGCGGAATTCATGGTCTGAAACCTACCCAAAGATCATTAATGGCCCCGTTCACACGCAGAAGTAGCTGCGGGAGAGCCACGGGTGGTGGGTGGATTATTCGGGCGCAATCACACCACCACATCTGGCACGTGGAGGGCACCCGTGGCCAACCTGTGGCTTCCCGTGGAAAACCCAGAGTTAAAAACTACCTGCTTCGATGTAGTATCTTCCAGTTAATGCGCGGGCATCTGATTGGAGATGCGCAGGTAGCCCGTCGCATCCAGCAGCCGTCCATGTCGGGTGCATGCGCACAAATGCAGTCCTGCTGTGTTTCTGCTGTGTTGCCTCACTGGTCTGATTGGCTGCTAATGGCCGGAGGACGGAGCCGCGGGGGAATGTGAGATTGCGCTGTCGCGCTTAATTTTTCTCCGCAGCTAAAAGCCTCCGTTCCCCTGCGGATTATCTGGCCCGTATGACCGGGGCCAGTTTCAGCTAGTCATTAATCCTTCCAAAAGCCCTAGGCAAAGATCTTTGCTACTGTTCAGAGATAGAAATGGGAGGGGTAAAATGCTTATAGAATTATTATTATTATTATTATTATTATTATTATTATTATTATTATTATTATTATTATTATTATTATTTTAAATGCTTATCACTTTAGGGTATAGTATTAAAGGATATACCTTGCCTGTGCATAGTGGGGGTGTGCATTAGGTAACGTTTGAACTTGTATTTGGAACATTTGGGCTACAATCCTATGCGCACCTATCTGGGGTAAATCCTGTTGAATTCAGTGGGATTTATGTATGAATAGAATTGCTTCGTTCTGCATTGTTGCTCTCAGAGTTCTAGTATTTAAAATGGTGACAGGGCTTGCTGCCTTCACAGTTACCACTGCCACGACTGCCATTTTAAAATCAGAGTTCATGCATGCTCATTTATCAGAATATCTACCACACATAAATAAATATGGTGGAACTCTTTGTCAGGTTTATGTGCCTAGCTATAATCACTCATTCATTATATATGCATTGGATTGGTCCAATGGTCGATCAGCTTGGTGATCTTTCAACAAATTTTGGAAAACGTTTATTTTATTTTGGAAATGCATAGGTTAGCAGTAGTTTGCGTTAGAATAGAAAGCCAGTGAGTTTTTTTTAAAGCAACTGAATATGTGACAGATGCATGACATAAAGACATTTCCCTTTTCCTTTAGAGTTTTGGAATGTAATACCAGTCAGTCAGATTGCAAGTCTAGAAACCTTTCTGTAAAAAGGCCTCTAGGGATTTCTAGCTTGGATTCTGTGAGATCACTGGAGTAAAGGATCATTGCCATAAACATGTCTACAGTTATAGGGGTCCTTGGTCAAAAGACTGTGTGGACATCACGATAATCCACTTGCCTGTCAAGCATGCATGAGCCGCCTGGGACAAAATATAGCTCAAAATGTATTTTCATTCCATTTAATAATCCTATTAGTTAGTTGCTTCATTATTTTTCTGGCTGTTCCACAGCATTGCCATTCCATTTTCTGAATCTGATTTTAAATCTTTCATCATCTCTCATTGTCATAGCTAGCATTTAGGTGCTCAGTGTAGACACTAGATATAAGGACTATTAATGATGCCATGCCCAGGAGACTTGCCCGTAAGAACTGAGATAACAGCATTACCCCTCCATCTGGTGCGGTGAAAGATTTTGGACCATTCCCTTAGGAGGTTTGGGATTATCCTGCACTCCTGCACATCTGAGGTCAGAGAAATCGCAACCTCTTTCTTCTTATCTCTGTATGGTGGTATTAATTCCACTCTGGGATTACAAGACCTGAAAATGCTCTGATTCCCCTCTCCCAACATAATGGGAACAGTTAAGTAAAACAGTTAAGTACCCTCTGTGTCATGTGGTAAGGTTCCAGTGTTAATGGGTGCAACAATAAGTCTCTTCCACCTCTCACTGAATTGGAGTTGAAATGATTATTAGTAGAATTTGGAAAATGTTGCAAAGAAGAACAATTTTTGATTAAGTATAATAAAAAATTGCTAGTTTTTAGTAAATGGTTCACCAGGTTTCATACCTTAAGTGCAATCCTAAACAGATTTACACCCTTCAAAATCCATTGAAGTCAATGTGTGTGGAAGGGTGCAACTCCGTTTAGAATGGGACTGTTGAAGTCTCGAGAATTGTATTTAATGAAGAACTTAACTGGGAGTAAACAAGTAAAAGCACATCTTTTGCCCAATGACTACAGCAATGAATCATACAAGTTACCCACTATATTTGGATGGTTAATTTTGTTAGAAATTCTACACCCTGCCTCTACTGTATACCCTTACCTTTTTAACCTTTCTTCATAGGGAAGGTGTTCCATCCCCTTAATCATTTTAGCTGCCCTTTACTGCACCTTTTCCAATGCTATAATATCTTTTTTTGTGGTGTGGTGACCAGAACTGTACAGAGTATTCCAAATGAGGCTACACCACAGATTTATACAGAGGTATTATGATGCAGGCTGATTTGTTTTCAATCCCCTGCCTAATAATCCCCAGCATAGCATTTGCGGTTTTTATTGTAGTTGCATACTGATTGACATCTTCAGTGAGGTATCTACCACGACTCCAAGATCTCTCTCCTGGTCAGTTTCCGCCACATCAGACCCCATCAACATATGTTTGTAGTTAGGATTTTTGTCTCCAATGTGCATTATTTTGCCCTTGCCCACATTGAACCTCAATTGCCACCCCAGTGTAAGTCTGCTTAGGATTCATTCTGGCCTTAATGCTAAACAATTTGCAATTAACATTTTAATTTTTTTTTTAAAAAACCAATTGCTTCCTTAATCTGAGGATGAAAAATCTTTCTCATCCAGTGAGAATTTTGCCATATGCTTATAGAAAGTGGTAGAAACAGCCACCTCTGTAGTTCTCCTGCTGTGTAGTCAGGGCTGCCAATAATGAGGAGTACAAAATTCTGCAGAAGGGTATCACTTTGGTGGTCCTGCAAGCCAAGCAAGGTAACACTAATAGCTGCATACCTGTTTCAGTGAAGCATCTTGTGTGTTCTTCTGAATGTGACGGGCTCAGTTAATGTGGTGAGGAGGGCATCAGAGGAGATATTTCATCTGGGTAACTGTGGTTGCTCTCATTGGCCCTGCACATAGTTTATTCATTTGTTTCTCACTCCTATGTGGTTAGATTCAAAGCTCCCTGTGGACATTATTAGTCTTCAAGACCTATTTTAGCTTCTTCTAATTATTGCTATTTTGGCCTGACGTTGAGTAGTGTGGAACCCTAGGCTAAAGTTCTCCAGGCCAAGGGTCAGCAGCTTTGCCTTCTCATGGATATTCACCAGCGGTGTGATCTGCAGCTATCTAACACTGTTAGAGGTGTCTTGCTGTACTGAATTGCTAATTACCCTAAGACCTGCCTTGGGCCTTAACCTTGTCATGGAGCATAATATTGTAGAATGATGTTTGAAGCTCCTTGATGGACAAACAGAAAAGAGATTTGTTGGGTAAAATTTTTCCAAAATCCCTCTATTACACCAGTTTATCTCAATGAAAAGTGAAAAACTGAGTGGGAGGTGTTTTGTTCACAGAGATTCATCATAGGCCCTGGTCACACGGGAGGATTTGCCCCGCAAAATGGATGGATTGAGGGCATATCAAATGGGTGCGATCATACGGCAACATCTGGAAAGCGTAGTGCACCCGTCACCAACCCGTACCGTCGGCCTGAAGAAGCAGATTTTAAAAGTACCAGCAAAAGTGTAGTAGCATCCGGAAAATGCGGGTCACAGTTGAGCATTGGATCGTGGAAGCCGAGTTAATCCGGCGCATCCGGCACACACATGTGTCCCGTCACACCGGATGTGACCATCTGGTGCCGAGTGCCGCACGTCTGATCGCACCATGCCGGTTCTTCCTGGCCTTTGATGTGCTTCAACATCACGTGTGATCGCTGGCTATCGGCGTATGCGCGGCACCTTGGGGAACCATATGATCGCGTTACCATGCATCTTTTCCAGTGCAGATTTTTCCACTCATGTGACCAGGGCCTTAGTTTGTTGTAGAGGTTCTTATTTGTATTAAGCACAGACGATGACTCAATATACAAGTTCAGTAGAACCAACAACATTAAAATTCTCCTCCAGCAGTCCAACTAATTTGCTGCCTTTTGATCAATTGACCAAGTCATGTGCCAGTGCTTATCTAAGAACATAAGAACATAAGAGAAGCCAATGTTGGATCAGGCCAATGGCCCATCCAGTCCAACACTCTGTCACCCAGTGGCCAAAAACATCTGTCTTGGCACGTTCCTGTATAGTCCATCTTCTCAGCAACTTAGATGGGAGATCATTTTATTTTTTATTTATATAGTTCAGCTTACATGTGACATAGATGAATAAGGAGCTCAGTTAAAACAGTTGTATTGGCCAATTGGAAAGGCGCAATGGATCTGTGGATCTGTGTGGGATTTGGCTTTAAGTTATGATTGTTTCACCAAATGGCCAGCTTGTAAAGCAACCCAAAGTATGCCTCCATTTTGTTAAATGCCAGATTCTACAGTGGTTTACTGTAGACCGATTAACCCACATTGTGAACATACCAGCTTGCCCATCTAAATTCTTCCTGTGTGAGGATTCCAGAAGTCAGCTAGATTTGAGTCCAGTAGCACCTTAGAGACCAATAAGATTTTTGGGGTATAACCTTTCAAGAGATGAAACTCCCTTTGTCAGTTATCTGATGAAAGGAGCTTCGCCTCTTGAAAGCTTATACCCTTGTTGGTCTCTAAAGTGCTAATGGACTCAGATCTTGCTGTTCTACTGTAGACCAATGCAGCTGCCCTCTGAAACTATCTTCCAGAGGATAGATCCATCTGGTCATCCATGTTGGTCTGAAGCAGTAGAACAAATTTAGAGTCCTTTAAGACCAACAAAGGTTTATTCGAAGTATGAGCTTTCGTATGCAAGGCACACTTTTTCAAATACATTGGAATGGCAGGTAAGGTTCAAACTTATAGCCAGAGAATGAACAGCAAATTAACATGTAACATGATGATGTTCAAGATACCTACGTACCTATATGCCTCCAGCTACCATCCTAAACATACCAAATGATCCATTGTATACAGCCAGGCTCTATGCTACAGCTGCACCTGCTCCAATCCTACAGACAGAGATGCCACTGGACTCTAAATTGTTCTGTCTTCCAGAAGTCAGCTTGGGTAGTCACGGATGGAGTATAATGACGATACTTTCTGAGACTTGGGGGAGTAGCAGAGTTGCAGAAGTAGGCAGCTCCTGAAAATGGCAGACCTGGTGGGTCCCCTCTTTGTGTAACACTTAGCCAGACCTAGCACACCATTTCCTTGCACTGGCGGCCAATTGTGTGAAGCAGTGATGGGAAAGGGCACCGATGTCATGACTTGAATATAAACATTACGTGGAGAAAGGAGCTACTACTAATCCCCATGCGATGCTACAGCAAACCTTTGCTTCAGCTCAGTCATTAACATATCATGATTATTCTTTTGTTTCTCATTAGCGTTCTTTTTCTTTGAAGGGATCCCCCCCCCCAGATAAGTATATACATATAATTTTTTTACAACTTCCTTCCTGGTGTTTGTTTTTTTTCCAGATTTCAAAATTAGAGCAAAACCCAGTTCCTCATGGGACTTCCTGTGGAAGGAGGCACTGAAATTTGGCAGCCCCTCGCCTGAAGGTGTTTAGGCCGGTGGATGGCCTATGCTTTAATGTGCTAATTATCCCTGAATTGGACAGTATCTTGTTTTGGTTCCCACCTGTGCATAAATTGTACCATTTGTACATTGTGGCTCTTCAGTATATGCGGATATGATTTACTAAAGAAACTATTGAACCAAGTCTTGCTTTCTTTACTGTTTGTTTGATATGTCATCTGATTAAATCAGTTACTATTAATGATTGATTTGTCAACATTAAATCTCTTCCCTAAATAATTTTTGAGAGTAAGCTGGTGGTTGATTAAAAATGGAAGCAACATTAAAACCGGTATTTTGTGTCTTTTATGTAAATTATTATTCCAGTGCATTTAAGGGGATATGATGTTTCTTTTGCAGTTATAGAACTCTGAGTTTTACTGGAGTGGATATGCAAATATTATTTACACCAGTGCAAAACCCATTTGATTCTGGATATACTTCATTAGGAGCAGTCAGTTCTGTTCCTTAGTCTGCTATGTAATGGATTAACATTATTATTAACACTCTGTTAATGTATATGCAAAGGTGCTGCACCCCATGGAATGGATCCCAGTGCTAGTTCACCTCCCAGTTAAATCAAGAGTTTCAGTTTACATTAAGTATGTGTACCACAGGAAAAAAAATCTGTATTTTGGGTGTCTGAATATCAGGGAACCAAAAATATCAGTATACCCAGTTATTTGGATCCCAAATACCAGCTTTTTCTGGGAGCTTTAGGGGCTGTTTTTTAAACTAATGGCATCAAAACTGCAGAACCTGCAAATGTCAAGTGAATTGGACCCAAGGTCCAGTTCTATGGGCCCCTAAACAAGGTGCTCCCAGCCATCCTCCATTGTTTCCTGAGTGGTGGTCGTGAGGAATCCAAGATTTTTTCAGGGCCAAGAGTAACCAAACACTTGAGGAAGCTGAGCAACCATTGGGCACTGGCCAAAGTCTCGCAAAACAAGGAGAACCAACAAGCTCAAAAAACCAATACAGAACCTGGAGATCTTAGCAAAAATATGGGACAATGTAGAAACAACAAATTCAACAAATGTCAAATCAGAGAATCCAAACCAATGTCAAACTGGAGAATCATCAACAACCCATTTTTAACAAGGAACCAGTTGCAAGTACAACAAATGTCAAATCGGAGAATCCAATCCAATATTGAAGCAGTGGGGTACTGCAGGGCTCAGTAATGGGTCCGATACCATTTTTTTTTAATTTAGTGACATAAGACTCAAAAAGCTCTCCAGAGCTTCTGCCAGAGGACTCCTCCCCTATATAAATTACAGCCCTGTGCAAAGCGTGGTCTAGTTGCAGCCAACTTTGCACAGGCGTGTACACACACACATGTTGCCATCAATCACAGCTTGCAATACCAGTGTCAGTGGGTTCTACCATGCATTCTTTATGCTCAGCATGTTTCCCCATATTATGAGATCGTGTGACTCTTTCCCTGTTTTTCACAGTGGCCGACAACACAGCAGAGAAGCCCCTAGTGCTTGGCAATATGGAAAACAGGGCTTCACAGCTGTTTGTCAGTTTCAAAAAAAGTCTAATCAGTTTCAATATTGCTCCCCCCCCTGCATTCCTTTCTCTTCCCTTTTATTCACCGAACTAACACTAAAATGCATGCACAAAACCTGAACCACAAGTATTTACATGGAAGGCACTTGCTGGATGTTACTGTGTAGCTGCGATAAGGCAACTGCATGATTTCTTTTTTAAAAAATTTGGACGCCACGCCCCAAAGTGACATTTCCACCCAAATTTAGGAAAGTGCATTTTTAAAAATTGTAGCTGCAGGATAAATACACCAGAGGAAAAAGAATGATGTGTAAGGTGGGCACAGAATCTGAAGTGAAGCTTAAAGGTTTACTGGTCAGAAAATCTGCAGTAAGGGGTGTGTGTGTAATGGGTCTCAGTTTTTGCTGTCTGAGAGGTAGGAGAAAATAATAGAAAACTCAATTTTTTATAGTAAACAAAAGAAAGTGTGTGATTTGGACAGACATAGCCATAATAGGACTAGCAGCATTTTTGGATATCGTGTTAAACATTGAAAACATTGAGCTCTTTAATAATGTATTATCATATACATTATAGTATATTGACAAGGGACAAAATTAGTCTCACTTAGATAGTAAATACAACCTTGAAAATATTGTCTGTCTACAGTATACCGAGAAGTTGTCATTGCTTAATGCTGGTGGTTGTCATATATTAAAATCTTCAAACTGTGCATTCTGAGTGGGTGAAACGTGTTGAAGCAGCTACTTAATTTCAAAAGAGAAAATATTTCATATTCAGGGCTCCCCCAGATTTCTCAGTTAGGGCAAGACTCTAAAAACTCCCCACGTTTCCCTCCCCCTAGTTCCTCACATCTCTCATGGCAAAACTCCCACCACCGAATATGCATGAAGCGATGTGCAAACTACCCTGCCATTCTCCACTTTTTCTCCCTTCCTTTCCTTGTGAAAATAGTAAACTCCAAACAAGCCATACTGGGAAGCCACACTTGACCATGGCCTCCTGATAAATGTCTGCTGCTTGTTTGGAGGCATGTGCCCCCCCCCTTCACATTGGTATGAGCACAACCAGCACTGCAAAGTGGCATGCAGCAAAAGCAGGAGATTTATTGAATTCCCCATAGCATCTGTATATAGTCAGTAATGGCAAAGCAACAGAATTCTGGGAGGGATATTGTTCTGTACCCAGGGAGACCGCACATGCAGTCAGGCCCGCACGTGGCCATGCGGACTGGTGGACCTTCGCATCCAAGGACAATAGAAGCGAAGGATCCAAGAACTAACCAACCGGCCAGCCCGGATCCTAGTGGGAACCAATATGGGGAGTTGTTTGTAAATAAACCTATCACCGGTATGTGTGTATTGGGTGTGGTTATGACTGGGAATATAAGCGAGCCATGGGTCCCGCAAGTTATCTCAAGTTCTCCTATGCATGAATAAAGTATGAGCTGAAACCACTATGCTATGCCTCAGTCCCAGTACTTTATAGCTATGTTAGTGTGAGTCTGTACATTTGATTTGAGCAGCAGTCCCATGCAAATTTATCTCTGACTGAGCCTCATTGAACATAAAAGGGCAGGGATGCCAACTCTGAGTTGGGAAATTCCTGGAGATTGGGGGGTACGGTCTGGGAAGGGTGGGGTTTGGGGAGGGGAGATAGTTCAGTCAGGTCTAATGCCATAGAGTCTACCCTCTAGAGCAGCCATTTTCCCCAAGGGAACTGATCTCTGCAGTCTGGAGGCCAGTTGTAATTCCAGGAGATCTCCAGGCCCCACCTGGAGGTTGGCAAGCCTAACAAAGGGGCTTACTCCAGCCCAAACAAGCATAGGATTGCTCTGGTAAAGTTATAAAGGCAGACATTCGCGGCAGCTTCTGCATGGAAATTTTATTCCAGTCTGGCTTCCTTACTATGGCACTGTTTTCAGGAACATCCACATGACGTCCTCCATTTGTCTTGTTCTTTTGCTTCCACCTGCTTTGCTGTAGTGTCTCTCTAACCTGGTTTGGTATGGTCTTCTTGGATGGATCACAGTCCAAGTGCCTTTGCTTGCATTGTAGATGAGAAGGGGTGCCTCTTTGAGAATTCTGCCCATGTCACTGCCCTTGATTCACCCTCCCACAGCAGCTATTTTTTCACTGTCTCACGTGCCTCTAAAGCGCGTCCCTATCCCTAACCTTTACTTTCTGTGGTACTCAGTAACACATTTCAAGTGATCCAATCAGTGCATTATTTCTTGTGCGGTTTTAATATGCAACTATAATTTATATCGTTTGCAAGCATCCTTCTCCCCAGTGGGGACCTGAAGTGATTTACATGTTCCATAGTTCTCTTCTCCTGCATTGTATCCTCACAAGAACCCATATTGACACTCTGACCTCCACACCACACCTCTGGTGGATGGACCAGAAATAATGAAAACAATTAAATAATACATTAAAATTATTTTATGAATAATAGAATAATCACTTATGATGCTATATTCAGGTGGGCAGCTGTGTTGGTCTGAAGCAATAGAACAAATTTTGAGTCCAGTGGCCCCTTTAAGACCAGCAAAGTTTAATTCTGGGTACAAGCGTTCATGTGCATGCACAGTTTGTCAGATATCTGAAGAAGTGTGTATGCACACTAAAGCTTATACCCAGAATTAAACTTTCTTGATCTTCTGTTAACATCTGGAGAACTAGGTTTGTTTCCCCACTCCTTCACATGCAGCCAGCTGGGTGACCTTGGGTTAGTCACAAGTTCTCTCTGTGCTGTTCTCTTGAGAACAGTTTCTGGCAGAGCTCTCTCACCCCCACTGCTCTGAGACTCCAAGTGAAGGGTGGGTTATAAATTCTTCTTCTTCTTCTTCTTCTTCTTCTTCTTCTTCTTCTTCTTCTTCTTCTTCTTCTTCTTCTTCTTCTTCTTCTTCTTCTTCTTCTTCTTCTTCTTCTTCCTCTTCCTCTTCTTCCTCTTCTTCCTCTTCCTCCTCCTCCTCCTCCACCTCCTCCTCCTCCTCCTCCTCTTCGTCTTCCTCTTCCTCTTCTTCCTCCTCTTCTTCCTCTTCTTCCTCTTCCTCTTTACCACTAGACTCAAACTTTGCACTTATGATGCTGATAGAAGCCTAATGACAGAATCACTCTTGAGTTTAGTAATAGACTGTGTTGCTCATTATGAAAATAACCTTTTTCTTAGCAATCTGGAGGTGTATTCTTTTTTTCCCCAGTTTCACATTGTGCCAAATAAAAATCTTTCCTCTGAAAGTCAGATAATTAGGCATTGTCTAAATTAATAAGCAGATGCTTTGTTCTGGAACAGCATTTTGTGTGAAGCTTGTGTGCGTTTTTTTTACTGTGTGAATGATAAAAGCCTGTGTGAGGTCCTCTTCTGTTAACATCAGGTAACAAAAGCCTTTGGTCTCTGTGCAAATGGCTGCAGGGTCTACTGGACACTTACGACGTATACTATTATTAAATCAGCACCTTTTTCAGTCTTTTAGTTTGTGTTGCCTGCAGGAAGTCAAAACCATTTTGATCTTACTTCATAATAATGAACTTCTACACTTTTTGCGCAACTGGCTACACTAGAATCATTGGCAAAAACAGGCTTAGAATTCCTGGGTTGAATCTGAAGTAAACTTTCTATTAATGATAGGCATTTCCATCCAGAGAATGGAACTTTTTTACCTCCCCCTCTTCCTGTACCCCATGTATTAGCTCACTGAGTGACTGTGGGCCAGTCATGCTCCTCAGCTTAACTTACCTCATAGACATGAGGATAAAATGGAGAGGAGAGTGATGTGACACTTTAGGTCCCTATTGGGGAGAAAGGGAGGGTATAAATGAATGAATTAAATAAATAAATAAATAAATGTTGTTCCTGTTGGGCGAGGGGCCATTTCAGGGAGCTTGCTGGACTCAAGTGGAAACGGTAGGGCAAAAATGTTCTGTCCTGCCATTAGAAATGCCTTCTGTTCAAGAAAGTGGAACTTTGGGCCCAGTGGCCTATGTTTAAGGCAAATTCTGTGTTATACAACAGTGCCAAAAAGAAGAACATCCGGCTGTTAACAAAACATTTCCCATCCTTCCCCGCTATTCAACAGCTGTTTTTTGATAGTGACCCAAAAGGCTGAGAGCTGTTGAGTCACTATCCTAATTAGCTGTTTGGTGGCAGGCAGGTAGTCTGTAGTTGCATTAAGAATCTTAACCTTTCAGTGAGGCCCGGGGCAAAACTGAGTGAGGCTGGCATTTCACCTACGACTAGGAACCAGACCACCGTTTCTCAACTCTCCTAATGAGAACCTTCAACATTTGTCTAAAATGGAATGAAAGGTCTGCAGGCATGTAACACCCCCCCCCCCCCCATCTGAATCAGGCAGAAAGTGAAACTGTTGAAACTGCTAAATTGTGGTTTTGGTTGTCCTACTTCCCAGTGGCCTCTTTTCTGGAAATTGTTCGTGTTGTATAGCTTAGCATGTAGCTTGTACAATATTTGTAATCATTGTGTCATCTGCTGGGTATTGTAGGGGGAAAAAATCTATAAGAACATAAGAAGAGCCCTGCTGGATTACGCCAATGGTCCATCTAGTCCAGCATCCTGTCTCACACAGTTACCAACCAGTTCCTCTGGATGGCCAACAACAGGGTGTGGAGGGTGTGGCCTTCCCGGCATTGCCACTGTCCTGGCTCTGGGATTCAGAGGATTAGTGCCTCTGAACGTGGAGGTTCCCTTTAGTCACCATGGCTAGTAGCCACTGATAGACTTATCTTTCATGAATCTGTCTAGTCCGGTTATAAGAACATAAGAAGAGAAACGAATAAAACAGTGGACCACAATTATCTAGGTTAATTTGAAATTAATGGGCAGTTTATGTACCTGATAGGGAGAATAAGAAAAAAGCTCAGGTGCCATTCTTCTAGGAATCCACTGATCAGGCCCGGATTAACCATTAAGTAAAATAAGCACGTGCTTAGGGCACCAAGGGAAGGGGAGGCACTCCAGAGGGTTTTTTTTGCTTGTATTGCTTACTTCTATTTAGTGTTAAATAAATAATTCTTTTTTTAAAAGTTTATATGTAGTTATGGGGGTCTGGCCTGGAAGAAAACTGAATTTTTACTCTCTTATTTCACCTTCAGCACATGGAAGGGCCGAGGGGCACCATTGTCAGGCTGCGCTTAAGACATCAGCTGGCCTTAATCCAGCCCTGCCATTCATGCACATCTCAAATATGGATTAGTAATATGAATTTATCAACGTTTGGTGAAACTTCCTTCTCAGCTAAAAAAATCTTTCAACTTCAATTTGACTCAGACCGTGAGCGTAGTTCCATGACTCTTTCACCCAAGGGCCATCTTTTATCAGGTAACGCAGCTCTCGGTGGCCTCAAATCGTGTGGTGGACAGATTGTTTAACCCTTTTTGTCTGTTTGCTCAAAATCACATGTCTCCCAAACATTCCTCCCCCCCAACAAAAAGATACAGAGACCTCTGTATTTTTTTAAAAAAATCAAAACTCTCAAGGAGAAAAGCAGCTTGGGAATTGGGTACAATTTTGACTGGACAAACAGGAGGGAAGGAAGGGTTTCCCACCCCTGTCAGACTGAATTTCTGTGACTTGCATCCATGGGAAGCCACCCTGGCTATTTTGAAGTAGTTACATGGTTTTGAATAATTCAGTGGATACATTTACACTATGGACGTCTCCTTAGAGAGTTCTGGAAACTGAAGTTCTATAAAGTAAGATTAGGATCTGTAATAAAGAACTCTCAGCCATCGGCAATTCCCAGGATTCTCTGGAGAATCAATAAGAGTTACACCCTGCCCTTATATACATTTTGTAGCAGGGATGGCTTATGTGACTTTGTTTCAGAACAGTTTATATGGAAAGCATTGCTAAGTGCACGTGTATGGGGGACAATAGGGTGTGTTGATACTGCACTTGGGACTGCATGCATGAAGAACAGAGAAAACATGCAAAAGCTGCCAGTGGCGGACCTACATTTTTGGGACCTTCAAACTTGAACTGTTATGGGGGTCCCTTCTCAGCCAGGCACAATAGATTCATTTTGAGGCCATATGAAATGGGTATTAGAGCATAGGTAAAGGTAAAGGTTCCCTTGCTCGAAAGCCAGTCGAATCTGACTCTAGGGTTGCGGTGCTCATCTCCGTTTCAAAGCCGAAGAGCCAGCGCTGTCCGAAGACGTTTCCGTGGTCATGTGGCCGGCATGACTAAACACCAAGGCGCACGGAACGCTGTTACCTTCCCACCAAAGTGGTACCTATTTATCTACTTGCAATTTCTTGCTTTCGAACTGCTAGGTTGGCAGGAGCTGGAACTAGAGACAGGAGCTCACCCTGTCTTGCGGCACCCGGGTCTTGAATGGCTAAAACTCCATCAATTTTGTTGAAAAATTCACTCTTTCTTTTTTAAAAAAGTTGCTTCAGGGCCTCTCCAGGATTAGGGCCCCTGAAGCTTCAGTTTCATTAGTTTCATAGTTGATCTGCCCCTGGAAGCAACAAATGTTTTATGAGTTGTACTGCTCTGTGATGTGTGTGAAGGAAAGAGAGAGTGGGAAAACACCAGGGTTAGAGAAAAGGTTGTGTGTCTCTGACCTTTCTTATATTTTAAACCGGGGTCTCCAACCTTGTGGAACTATAGGGCATTTTTGGAATTCTGAAAACAGTTATTGGGCACCATAATGAAATGTCTGCCATTGGACGGGGGGAAGGGGCTAGGTCCAATTCAGAATGTTGGGAGGTTCCGTAATGGAGGCAGCTGTGTCCTCACCACTGTTCCTTGCAGACACATGGAATGCCTCTTAGGTTCTTCTGAAGCACCTCCTTCTACTTCAGTGAAGTGGAGAAATGTCAGGATTAGCTCCTAGTGAAAAGATGCTCTGAGGAAGAAGCCAGTGGGCACCCAGAAACACATCCTTCTCCTTAGAGAGTTCTGGAAACTCCATAGCACCCACAGGGACCGTATTGGGGACACATGCAAACTAAATTCTATATAGCACCATGAATGTGCATAGTAGTTTGCAGCAAGACAAGTCTTTGTCCCTCAAAAGATTATGAGCCAAATTTCAACTCAGTAAAAAAAAGGCAACGAAGAAAGGGGCAGAAGATGAAGACGGCGACAGGATAAGAAACATGCGTAAGCCTGGTTTCAGTAAGGAAAGTAACTGGTTAATAATCATAACAGAGTGAATTGTGGCATCTTATGTAAAGCGACGGTGTTACATGCTGTATATCTATATCTATCTTTCTTAACAAAAATCTTAAATTTAGAGAGGAAGATAAAATAGCACATCATAAAATAGCATACAATTACAGGCTACTGGATTCTTCCTTTGCCTTATTACAGGGCCAACACTCTTCCAGTATTACTCATAAAAATAAGTTTACTTTTGTATCATGCTCTCACTCTAAATTTTGTTTTTCTTGATTTGGAATCCTGGAATCAAAAAGTCACCAAATGAAGAAAGTTTGTGTAGAACAACATGTATAAAATATAAGTTAGTTATATGTTTTTTTACTTTGGACAGAGCCAGGAGTATTATAGCTAAAAGTAGCCTGATAGAGATACAAATCCAGGTTCAAAGGGGGTCTCTAAAGTTGTACACCATACAGAGCGGAAGACTGAGAGGAGGAAAATGGCTGCGGAGCCTTTTCCGTGGCCCTACTTTCATTGTGGAAGTTCCTGCATAAGGTGGACATCTCCACAAGGCTTCCTTCTGTTGCCCTTGGGAGACCAGAATTGTTCTTTTCTTTTATGAGGTTTTCTGGGGATGATTTCATTGCTGTGGTGCTAGCCATTGTTATTGAAAGCTGATGTGTTGTCTTGTGGTTTTAAATTATTTAAAATGGTTGTTATTTAGGGTTGTCAACCTCCCACTGGGGCTTGGACATCTCCCACTATTAATACTACAATACCACTATCAGTACTACAAAGATCAGTTCTCTTGGAAAAAAAATACTACAAAGATCAGTTCCCTTGGAGAAAATGACTGCTTTGGAGGGCGGCCTCTATGGCATTATACCCTGATGAGTTTCTTCCCATCCTGAGACCCCGCCGTCCCCAGGCTCCGCCCCCCCAAATCTCCAGGTACTTTCCCAACCCAGAGCTGGTGACCCTATGGACCCTTGACGTGGTTTTTATGATCCTGTGAACTCTCTTGGGGCATCCTTGGTAGGTAAAGACAGGACAAATAAACAAACAAAATAAATGTTACCTTGTCTTTGCTTTTCTTCTTCACCTGGGACAAGTGTGTGCATGTATATATTGTGTTGGACCCTAAGCAGTGTGAATAGTGATAGAGGAAGACAACTCCTTGATCCCACTGCAGCCTTCCTTGTTCCCTGAAATTGTGCTCCTTCAGGCCAGTGGACTCTCAGAAGCAATGTAGGAGAAAGCAGGGGGAGGGGGCATCCATGGAAATCACTCTCTTTAGAATGGAAATAGAGGCTGATTTCGCACTAGAGCTGCCTCGATGTTGCACCGCCGTTTGCCCCGATACGATTACGATTGCTCAATTTCACACCCTCACACCCGAAGCTGCAGGGCTGCATTTTGACTCGCGGCTTCACCCCATTTCCCCCGCAGTTTCGTGATCCTGTTTTTTGAGCTATTTTTGGCTATTCAAAAGCTGATTTATGGTGCTGATAAACAGCTTATTAACTGGCCTGATGGGTACAATAGAATGTGAAAAAAATCCATGAGAATATGAGCAGTGGGAGGGCTTCTAGTGTCCTGGCCCCACTGGTGTACCTCCTGATGGCACCTGGTATTTTTGGCCATGGTGTGACGGAGTGTTGGGCCGGATGGGCCACTGGTCTGATCCAACATTGGCTTCTCTTATGTTCTTATGAGAATGCCAGTGATATCGTGTTCTAGGGAATAGTAACCTAATCCCACCCCCCACTCGTGGTAAAGTCTCTTGAATCGTCATTGATGAAGAAACTTATTTCCTATTTATTTCTTTAGAGAATTTAAATGGTATCTCACCAAAGACCTACCAACATCATGATTTCTTCAGTTTGTTTGTTCCTATTTTTAACAGCTAAATAGAAAGTTCCAACCCCAGTGTGGGCATTTATTTCTTTTAAAATTGATTTCAGTATTACATTGGTACTTCACCTATTTTCCATTTAAAAATTTAAGGTGGTATATATAAGGTTCATAGGAACTAACTATACTCATACCTGCTTAGCAACACATAGGAGGCTGTATCATGTCTTCTGACCACACGTTGGGAGCACTTACTGGCTTTTGTTGGTATTTAGATTCCAAATTACTTAGAACATTTTTATTGTTTTTCTTAACTCATTTAACAGCTTTCCTCACTGCTGTGGTACCACCTGCTTGTCTCAAAATATCATAGTTTTAGCTTCACAGATTGTACTGAGAAACAAGATTTATGACAAACCGTAGGAAAGGTAACCATTTCATAGGGCTAAAAATGAAAGAAACTCAGTGCGATTTTCCATATTCTTTTTCTCATTACAGAGAGGCTGTCTTGAGAAAGTGTCTGAAAACTTCATTTAGTACAAACTGTGGCAATGAGAATCTTACTGTGTACCTACAGGGTAGAGAAATTGCTCCAGTTTTTTTAACAGCTTTACTGCCTTCCATTGTAAGAACAAAAGAGAACATAAGAGAAGCCAAAGAGAACATAAGAGAAGCCAATCCAACACTCTGTCACACAGTGGCCAAAAATGCCAGGTGCCATCAGGAGGTCCAGCAGTGAGGCCAGGACACTAGGAGCCCTCCCACTGTTGCCCCCACCCAAGGACCAAGAATACAGAGCATCACTTGCCCCAGACTAAGAGTTCCTATCTATACCTTGTGGCTAATAGCCACTGATCGACCTCTGCTCCATATGTTTATCTAATTCCCTCTTGAAGCCGGCCATGCTCGTAGCCGCTGCCACCTCCTGTGGCAGTGAATTCCATGTGTTAATCACTCTTTGGGTGAAGAAGTACTTCCTTTTATCCGTTCTTACCCGACTGCTCAGCAATTTCATCGAGTACCCACAATTTCTTGTATTGTGAGAAAGGGAGAAAAGTACTTCTTTCTCTACCTGTTCTGTCCCCTGGATAATCTTGTAAACCTTGATCATGTCTCCCATTAGTCGTCGTTTCTCCAAGCTAAAGAGCCCTAAGCACTTTAACCTTTCTTCATAGGGAAAGTGTTCCAACACTTTTATCATTCTTGTTGCCCTTTTCTGCACTTTTTTCAATGCTATAAAATCCCTTTTGAGGTGTGGTGACCAGAACTTTACACAGTATTCCAAATTGTGTTTCTGGATCCAAATAAAAGTGCTGGTAATAACATTTAAAACTATAAATTTCTTAGGGCCGTAATATCTGAAGTAGCTCCTCCTCCCATTCCCCGAGCGGCGGTGGCGGCGAGGGAGGTCGCAGAGCGTTCCCTGCACATGCGCAGGGGACGCTCTGTGACTTTTGGGGGGATTTAAGTATCCCCCCGATAGTTTTTTAAAGTTTTAAGATTTTTGTGCACACCTGGGGACCGCCCCACATGTGCACAAAACTCTCCCTCCCCTCCAGGTCCCCCCGGTGCACGGATTTAGGTATCCGCACACCAGGGGGCGACTTCAGAATTAGATATATAGATTTGGGACTGCAGTGGCTAAGATGCTGAACTGCAGGCTGTGGAAGGTCAGTAGTTCAGCAGTTTGAGACCCGAGTTGCCGCATGACGAAGTGAGCTCCTGTCTCTAGTTCCAGCTCCTGCCAACCTAGCAGTTCGAAAGCAAGAAATTGCAAGTAGATAAATAGGTACCACTTCGGTGGGAAGGTAACAGTGTTCCGTGCGCCTTGGTGTTTAGTTATGCCGGCCCCATGACCACGGAAACGTCTTCGGACAGCGCTGGCTCTTTGGCTTTGAAATGGAGATGAGCACCACAACCATAGAGTTGGACTTGGCTGGCTTTTGAGCAAGGGAACATTTACCTTTACTAAATTTATATTAAACATATATTCGGACACTGCTGCTTTTTATTGTGATTGATTCTATTGTGATAGTTTTGCTGTTTAGTATTTTAATATATTGGTTTAGATGTTATGTGACAAAAAAGTAAGGAAGAAGTATTTTAAATAAATAAATATTATATCTCTTGCCTTCCAAAAATGTTGTCAGAACCAATTTAGAACCATTTTCAGTAGGGGAATAAGGCTTTTTTTTTTTAACTGAGGAAGAAGAATGGACTGAACCACTTCAAACTGCAAGTGGTGGGTTCCAGCTTGGAATGTTTCTTGAGATAAAAAGCTTCTTGTGAAGAGAAAACTAGCACAGGGAGGAGAATAGTTCTATATCCTCTCTTTGCTTGCTGTACTGTTTATTAGTTTTCAAGGAGTTTTGAACATAGAGAAGTGTTCTAAATGTGATCCTCCACCTGCACATTGAAGTGGTGAGGTTCATTCTTATTCCCTTGAATGTTTAAATCGACTATAACTCCACCAAACTAGTGGAGAGGAGGGCAAATCCATGCCCTCTCAGTAAAACCCTTTGTATCTTCCTCAGTCCGGAAGTATCTCATTTGCTTCATTTATTTCCTTCATGAAGAAGAAGAGAGGAGAATAGATTTGATTTATACCCCGCCCTTCACTACCCAAAGGTGTCTCAGAGCGGCTTACAAACTCCTTTCCCTTTCCCTCCCCACAACAAACACCCTGTGAGGTAGGTGGGGCTGAGAGAGCTCTGACAGAAACTGCTCTTTTTCAAGAACAACTCTAATCAAAGCTACAGCTTGCCCAAGGCCATCCAGCCAGGTGCAAGTGGAGGGGTGGGGAATCAAACCCGGTTCTTCCAGATTAGAGTCCGTGCACTTAACCACCACACCAAACTGGCTCTCAAGAAGCACATGAGTTCAGCTGAAATACTACAAAAATGTGTGAAGGCCCAGGGGTTGGGGAAGTTGTGTAGGAAGCATAAATCTTCAGGTTTGGTGAATGAATCATAATTTGCTAGTGGAATCATGAAGTGCTAGTGGAATCTGGCAGTGATGACAGACTGCTTGGATCCCATAGTGCCTATTTTATCCCCTCCTCTTTGACAGTTTAGCTCAGGGGTGTCAAACCTAAGGCCTGTGGGCCGGAAGTGGCCCACTCAGAGCTTTAATCAGGCCGATGGCTCTCTTCTTCACCCCTATCCCCTCCCTTGCCTGTCCTCACTCTTCCTAGGGAGATTGGGGCTGCTGAACTTCCAAGCTGACTGGGCCTTGTCTTTGCAGTTTCTCCTCCAGCAGGAAGCTCCTCTGGGCTGAAGCACAAAGAAAGGTGCAAAGAAAATGCAGAATGGATTTTCCTTTAAGGTGTCTGGGCCCAGATAGACTACTCTGAGACTGGAATGGCAGCCCCCAGAGTGGAATGATGGTCCCTGGGAGTAGCAGCTGAGTTCTGGGAATGGAATTCTACTCTGGGGACTGTCATTCCAGTCCCAGAGTAGTCTATATGGGCCCAGAAACCTTAATGGAAAATCCATTCTGCATTTTCTTCGCACCTTTTTTGGAGCTGCAGTGTATTTCAATGGAGTGGAGTTTTAGTTTCCAGTGTTTGGGCCCAGCCATTTCATTTTTTCCTTGGCTCAGAGCAGGCCTGTAGCCAGGATTTTGTAATTTGGGGGGCCTTTAAATAAGTCATGAGGCACTGATTCACAAGATAAAAAAATAAAATTTAAATAAAAAATTTAAAAATCACTTTTGCAGCATTTGCAACTCTGCCTGCCTATGTGGGGAAGCAAGCCACGCTTGGGGAAGGGGTAGCAGTGGGGAGTCCAGAGACTGGATGGAAGTCAGGGGGCCTTAGCAGGAAGTAGGGGAGCCAGCCCCCAAAATGCCCCACTGTAGCTGCAGGCCTGGCTCAGAGCATTTTATATTTTTAGGTTTTTTAAAAAATTCTGCTGTAATCCTTGTGCTTTTTCTTGATTTTTTAAAAAGAAATTGCATTGCCAAATCCTTCCACCTTTCCATTTTAGGTAGACATCTTTTAAGGGTGTGTGTGGGGGGGAAAGGTTTGGGAAGTGTCTGTTATCAAAGATTGTTAAATAAAATATGGCAAGAGTGTTACTGTTATAAGTATGTTTGCATTTTAAGTTTCAAAATCCCTTTAATTGTGTTTGTTGGTTTGCTTTATAAAGTTAATATCTTCGCTTTCGTTTGCTTTATAAAGTTAATATCTTCGCTACCTGGCATTACATTTTATGACATACATGGCCTGGCCAGACAAACTCCTATTTATATCAGATCTGGTCCTTGTAACAAATGAGTTTAACACCCCTGGTTTAGCTGAAACTTGATATTGTGGGTCTTAAACAGAAGATAGCCCAAGCTCTCTTAGTGATGAGTGTCTTAGAGATGAATGTCCAAAATCTATTGTTAGACCATGAAGCTAAGGGTCAGGGGGAAGCTCACAGGTTCATGCCTCTGGGAACTGGACTTTGTTTGGAGCCACTGAAGTATGAAATTAAAACGGTGTCATAATATCTGCTGCAGAAACTCTCAGGGGATGTCCTCCTTCACTCCACCACAGCTTCTATGGTTGCCTTTATGCATATAGTAGGATTACTATGGTAGTGTTGCCATTGCTTCTCCAGGATAATGCGAAGCATTAAGATAACCGATGGCTGCCAGATCCTCCTTATAGTTAGATTAATGCAGTAATCAACTATGGGATGAAGTTAAATGGTGGACTGTTTCCAAACACGGAGAGATAAATCCCTCAGATGTATTACATCTTCATCTCTTGGAGATTGCCTTTATTAATGGTGGTAGCTAGCCGTGCAAAAATGATGCTTGAATACACCAATCAAAGACTGATATTTGTGTTTGTTTGTAGAACAGTTCCAGCTCTCAGAATAAGGCAAGTGCATGAAACAAGGACTTATTTTGTCACAGCTGTGAACCTCTTGCATTTTTTCAGTTAAATCAGAAGTAGTGTGGGAAGGGGTATCCAAGTAAATAGGGTTCCTGTAAACGTGAGGATTTCCTGCCAGTCTGAGTTGTTACCCTTTTGTCACTCTGAGTTGTGCTGTAATTGAATATTTGCTGCTGGAGCAAGATTAATTTGACTGTTACCTCTAGAGGGACTAAGTGGGTGCCAGTAGACAACCTCTTTGCAGTTTCAGAGCAGAATTTTAGAATCATAGAGTTGGAAGGGGCCAAACAGGCCATCTAGTCCAACCCCCTGCTCAGCACAGGTTCAGCCTGAAGCATCCCTGACAAGAAGGTGTGTCTGCATTTGAAACACTATTACTGCTTTTTACTTCTTTTTCATTTCACCCATTTCTAAAATCCCGCCAGTGTCTCCTTTTATCATCTGTACCCATGTCCTCTGCTGGAGACCATTCTGTTCACATCTGTTCATGTCGAGTTTTCCGTACTAACCAGCTTCACAATATTGTAAAATTTCAAGAAAATTAGGTCTGCATGGTTTCCACTCTTCCTTCTTTTGTGGGCAAGAAAAAAAGAAAAAGATGTACAGCTCATACATGCATCTCATTTGATATTTCCTTTCCTCGTCTTTGCCTATTGCCAAAGCGATGATCATCTTTTCCTTTTCTTGGCTGGGTTATTCCATGATATCCATTATATCATTCAGTGTTTCACATCGAAAGCTACTTCTGAGGCGAGAAGGAGGTAGGAACCGTCTTCTACCTCTCTGTACACAGAACAAAGCATTTAAGAGAGAAGGGGGGGGGGAAGGAAGCCAGCCGGGACACATACAGTTTCAAGCTGCTCAGCAGCAGTGGGAGCTCCTGCTTTTGAAAATTAACTGGCAAGCTGAGACATTTGCCTCGCAGAATATATTAGAGCTGAGATCAGAACTTTTGGTCCAGTTTCTCAAGGGTAATAAATAATCCTTCGGCGTGTGCAGCACTAGCTCATAGCCATTTGTAGAATATGGAGATGATTATGATGATGCCAATAGTTTAAATGTCAGTCATAATGACCATTGCTTTCTAGAGGGTGGTGAGATGACCCACACAATGCAAGCCACTACTTGACGTTGTAACCACTGGCATGTCTCTGGCTATTCCTCCCACCCTAAAGTGCCTTCCTCCAACTTAAGTGGCTCCCCTGCTAAGAGTTGGCAAAAGGCTTCTTAAAGCTGGGGAAAATTTTTTCCACCTTTGCTAAGTGAAGTGGTCGGATACCCACCGCTGGGTGAGGAATATGCATATGAGAAGTTGCCTTATGTGGACAGCATACAGAATTGTGAACCTGAATGTCCCATTGAAATAAATGGAATGTGCATATGTTGTGAATCATGGGTTGGCCTTGGCAACTTAATCCCGTAGGAAGATGCTGCTGTTGAGGCAGGTCTGCAGAGGACTGCAGGTTTCTGATGGCCTGGCAGCAATGAGACCCGGGGGAGAAGGGGGAGGTTTATCTTAAAGACTTGGGTGCACCTGGTGGAGCCAAGGAAAATAGCACAGCCAAAGAGGAGGCCATAGGTAGGGGCTAACTGGCTTTGGAAAGGGCTGTCAACATGACTGTATGATGTCATAATTAGGTGACAACATGCATCATCCATGCTTCCAACTGAGTAGCCAGGGGAAGCAGCGGGAATGGACTACTAGAGAACATGAAGGCATCAGGAGGGTGGAGGTGGCAGAGGAATTGAGTAGGAAGAATAAATTGAAGAGACAAGAAGGAGGAGAAAAAGAAGCCAGCCTAGAAAGGGAAAAGAGGCTATTGGATCCCCTTGACCCTTGGAGTAAGGATGCTGGATCCTGTAGGGCAGGGGTGTCAAACATGTGGCCCGGGGACCGGATCAGGCCCCCGGAGGGCTTCTATCAGGCCCGCAGTGGAGCTGACTGTCTTCTGCTTCTTCTTCCAGTTCTGCTGCTGCTGTGTCATTGCAGGTTTGCAGCTTACGGATACACACCTGAACAGCATACTCAAGATTGCAACAGCACAGGCATTTTGATGCAATAATTCAGAGCAAGAGGTGTCAGTTATCAGACATTGTTAAATAAAATATTGCAAGAGTGCTAATGTTTTAAGCATGTTTTTATTTTAAGTAAAAGAAACCCTTTGTGTTTGTGTCCTTTATAAAGTTTATATCTCTGCTACCTGGCATTACATTTTATGACACACATGGCCCGGCCCAACAAGGTCTCATTTATGTTAGATCTGGCCCTCATAACAAATGAGTTCGACACCCCTGCTGTAGAGGCTGATAGTAACACACAGGTCATCTCCCTGAGACCAACCTTGTTACTGTCCCAAGTCTAGGGAATTGATAAGCTGCAGAAGGGCTTCCTTGCTTTTAAAAAAAGTTGCAAAAGAAAAAATATCTTTCGGCTATGCTCCTGCAGAGTGCAGGGGGCTGTACTAGATGCAAGGTCTCTTCCAACTCTAACATTATATGATTCTATGAATATGCACTCAGAACTATATTCTCTGGTGTATTAATTTAAAATATGATGGAAGGAAAAACTGTAATTGGTCCCCACTTCCCAAGCCCTTCACAGACCCTTTGATCATCTGGCCAAATATTTACCAGTTTCAGAATCTGTGATTTGTGTAGATAGCTACCATGCTGATACTAGATGAGCTGCTGATGACCTCTTCAAATTAATGGTTCCATTAAATATACAAGGATTAAAGGCCTTCTTTGATAGGAAATTAACCGAAGAAAAGGGCTTTCTCTTGGATTTAATCATAACGGAAACTGGCTCCTCTTTGTGGGATTAGCAATCAAAAAGACTGATTGAATATTAAAAAGGCATCCAGGGTTCTTTGGCAGAGCTTGTTGTGAGAAGTATTGCGTAAGGACAACTCCGGTCCTGCTAAATTCAGAACTTGTCATCTGTTTCAAAGAGAATGAGATGTTATCATTCAATTCCTTCACAATGAAATGACGAATTTCAGAGGGTTTTTTTCCAATATAAAATTATTCTAGTTCTAAGAATTCTGTATCACAAACTGTTACGTGTAGAAGATGGGATGAATTTCTTGTGAAACTTAAAAGGATCTGAGATCTGATAAACTAAACTGCACTGAGGATTTCATTGAGTCACAGTGCAGTCCTAAACATACTTACACCCTTATAAGCCTGTTGCCTTCAATGGCTTTAGAAGTGTGTAACTGCTCAGGGTGTAACTCCAGCACAGCACTGTCAAAGAGTCCCAAATTGTCACCCTTTTAAGAGAATGGTAAATTTGCATTGTCTCTCTTTGCACTACCTTATAGGTCGTGGATTTCATCTTAGTCTGCGGGATGATAGGAAGGAGAGCAGATTAGGGCCCTGTGCAGACCACTTAATATGGGGATAATAAATACATGAAAGGGGAAACAGGGACTATCCTGGCCCATACAATGATTGGCTCTTCTGTACGGACTCTAGGCACACGCAAGCTGCGGGCTTATGGACTTGGTGGTGGAAAGAGCTATGAAGTTACAGCTAATTTATGGCAACCTCCATTGGGTTTTCATTGCCTGCCTCTGGGTACCAACCCTCGACTTCCTTGGTGGTCTCCCATCCAAGCACTAACCAGGGCCAGCCATGCTTAGCTTCTGAGACCTGATGAGAGAAGCGTTGGATCCTTGTTCCTAGCAACAGCTGGGGATCAAGATTGTACAGACCTTCTGAACCTAAGTAACAACTGTTAATATTGGGAAATTTCTGCATTGGCTATTCCCTCGTTGTTTTACAAAACCCACGCTGGAACAGAAATTCCCTTCTGCATTGCATGCTGCTTTCACTGTCTTTGATCATCAGATTTTATGGTACCCTCTACCAATGTTCCCTCTAAGCTGTGGAGTCTTGTGAGCAAAAATTCTACTTTGTGAGCTACTGGCATTAAAGTTGTGAGCGAACAGTTTGGTTACTGCATAGATTAGTCTGCTCTGGAGCCATCCTTCCTGAGCTAAGACAAAATGTGTGAGCAGGAGGCTAAAGAACTGTGAGCTAGCTCACACTAACTCAGCTTAGAGGGAACACTGCCCTCTGCACTGCATGCCGCTTTTGCTTTCTTTGAGCATCGAGCTTTATGGTACCTTCTGCATAGATTTATGGCCATTCAGGGGTGACTTTGCTGTCATTGTCCCGAGTTATTATTTGAATGCGGCTTTGAGCTGCACCTTTTTCTCAGCGTTGAGAAAATTTAGAGCGGATGCTGGATGCAGAATCGCCCATTCTTTACTAAGGCATGGGAGAAATGCTCCCTCTAAGCTGTGGAGTCTTGTGAGCAAAAATTCTACTTTGTGAGCTACTGGCATTAAAGTGGTGAGCGAGTGATTTGGCTGCTGCATAAATGGGTTTGCTCTGGAGCCATCCTTCCTGAGCTAAGACAAAAATGGGTGAGCCAGAGGCTAAAAAACTGTGAGCTAGCTCACACTAACTCAGCTTAGAGGGAACACTGCATGATGGGAGTGCATGTTTTTACTCTCTGGCTCCGCTGGAAGAACACTTATGCGTGAAGACAGGAACTGGGAAGGGACGAGAGCTCAGCAGCAGAGCATTCGCTTTGTGTACAGAAGGTCCCACTTTCTGTCAGGCAGTAGGTGATGTGAAAGACTGCAGCAGATTCCCTGCTGCCATTCCTAGTAGACAGTACAGCCTGCAATAGACCAATGGTCTGACTCAGTATAAGGCATCTTTATGTGTTCAGTTGCTTTTGCTAAAAAATAATAATCCAGATATGGCTCCCCTTGTGAAAAATATCTGCCCTGGTAATGCGTTCATTGTCGGCAAGACGCAGGATGTTCTGCTGCGAAAGTGATGCCCAAACATCTTAAAATATGGCTGCGGGAAAAGAGATTCTAATGCAAAGCAGGCCGCCTGATTCGATAGTTTGGCTCTCTGTGTGTTTTCAAGTCGTATCTGTTGACTTCATCATTGCCAATAAGTGCTTGCAACTGTTGGAGCTTGAAGAGGGATATTCTCATGCCGCCTGCATCATCCCCCTAAACTTCCTGCTACGTTCTGATTGCAGAATCGCTACTACAGAGATAATGGAGGAGGCAGAAAGGACACAGCGTGACTTCCCCGATTCCAAGTTATGTTTTCAGCATAAGCACTTAGACAGTTCATCATCTGATTTGTAAAGTGAATGTATTTAGTGAGGAGTAGTTTTTACTGACTTCAACAGCATGTAAAGATCCTGGGGCCCGTGAAGTGTTCTGGTATCTCGCAAATGTCTTTTCAGTACTGTCTTAAGCAGAGCAACACACTTCTAAGTCCATTGAAGTCAATGTGCTTAGAAAGCAGTGTAGGACAGTGCTGTATGTGCTGTATTTCTGCTTTTTCAACTTTATAGTAGAAATGAATAATTAGTACAAGTGGCCCTTTCTCCCCCATCACCCTGGATGTATTTCCCCCCCTCTCCTCCCCTGAGTGTGATCTCTGCCCAGTTCTTATTGGGTTCCTCTAGGAGATGGAATTAGAATCTTTCTGAATTTTGAACTGGAACAACAACATGATGTCATTTCTGCCCTTAAATTAACTGAAGCAGAAGAGTACTAAGCAATTTATGGTGTGGTCATTGTTCATACATTAGTTTCCTTGGAGATGTGCTCTTAAAGCCTGCTGTCTTCTCTTGGCGTACGTGTCTGTTAGCCCAGCTGCCAGTTATCTGGCATGGTTTCAGTGAGTCGGGCACTTTTTTGCCTCTTGATTGAAACCCAAGGAACCGGCGTGCTCTCTGCACAGAGCAGAACTGCATTAATTGTGGGGAAAGAAAAGCAGAATGAGCCACATGGATCCAGCGCCATTTGCCTTGGGTTTGGTGCACCCATTGGCTATAGTAAGAATGAATAATCATATAGAATCTTGAATTTATCTCTGGTCTGTAGAGAAATTTTCTTTGCCTTTTGGATACCCCAAATGAGCAGCAAGCCCAAATGAGCAGCAAGCAAGCTTTTGAGTTCCCAGAAGTCTTGCAGCTCTCCCAAGTCCAGGGTGCTGGTGCTTCTGTGTAAAGCCCTTCACAGCATGGGGGCCACTTCTCTGAAGGGCCGCCCATCCTGAATCAAGCCCATGTGGCAGCATTCTTCTGCTGTAGAGTGGATTCTTTTGTAACACATGTTCTTTGTATTTTAATGAGTCAAAAAAAGCCTAGAACCAGAGGAAAACGCTGTGCAGAAGACTGTCCCACAATGGAGCACAACTGGAAGCAAGATTTAGAATCCAAGCCTTAGGATATGGGAGAGGAATACTAACACTTTATTTAATCAGCCAAGAAGGAGACTGCCACCGAGGGAGATTGCATGCAAAAAATCAGAAGGAGTTTGAGACTTGGAAGAGCAACCATGAAGGAGCTGGAAAAGATCCTTAAGTTTAAGGAAGACTATGGTTTCCCCATTATTAACAGGACAGGTGTTGGAGGAGAGTTTTATGGATACCATGGACTACCAAAAAGACAACTAAGTCCCTAGAAGCTAAAATGACTACATTAAGACTATTGTGTTTTGGTCACATCATGAGGAGACAGATTCCCTGGAAAAGGCAATAATTTGAAGGTAGTAGGAAAAGAGGAAGACCCAGCATGAGAGGGATTGACTCCATCACGGAATCCATGGCCTTCCCTTTACATGACCTGAGCAAGACTGTTAATGATAGGGCTTTTGGAGGGAATTAGATAAGCATATGGAGCAGAGGTCCATCAGTGACTATTAGCCACAAGCAGAGGTCATTTCGGGGAGATCGCAGGGGATCGCAGTTCCCCTGGTTTCCCCATTATTAACAGGACAGGTGTTGGAGGAGAGTTTTATGGATACCATGGACTACCAAAAAGACAACTAAGTCCCTAGAAGCTAAAATGACTACATTAAGACTATTGTGTTTTGGTCACATCATGAGGAGACAGATTCCCTGGAAAAGGCAATAATTTGAAGGTAGTAGGAAAAGAGGAAGACCCAGCATGAGAGGGATTGACTCCATCACGGAATCCATGGCCTTCCCTTTACATGACCTGAGCAAGACTGTTAATGATAGGGCTTTTGGAGGGAATTAGATAAGCATATGGAGCAGAGGTCCATCAGTGACTATTAGCCACAAGGACCGTAGATAGGAACTCTCAGTCTGGGGCCAGTTATGCTCTGTATTGTTGGTGCTTGTGGGAGGGCTTCTAGTGTCCTGGCCCCACTGGTGTACCTCCTGATGGCATCTGGTATTTTTGGCCACTGTGTGACGGAGTGTTGGACTGGATGGGCCATTGGCCTGATCCACCGTTGGCTTCTCTTATGTTCTTACGTTCTTATGCTCTTTGCCTGACGTATCTGATGAAGGCAGCTTTGACTCTCGAAAGCCCATCCCCCCCCCCCAAATCTTATTGGTCTCTAAAGTTCTACTGGACTTGAATCTAGCTGCCTTTAATGTATGTATGTTTCCAGTTTTTCAATTTTGTTCTCATTAGATTTGATTCAATAACCGCAACAGTCACTATGGTGTTGTTACTGCAAAACCTAGTCTATGATTTAGTGGCCAGTTAAAAATGGCGACAAGGCAGGTCCCTTTTATGACATTCAGTTAAATGGGATCGATCTGCAATGCAATGCATTTTCCTTCTATTTAAACCTGCCTTGGAGGAATGCTTACTAATTACTCTCATGTACTGAATAGGCAGTGTCTTAATTTAGAATCATGCTGGTGAGTCTTCTGTAAATCTCGGAAGATAATATTTTATTAATGCAAATATGCTCTGTTTTTTTCTTCTTGTGAAGCCTGCATTAGGAAATAATAAATCAGGGCCGCACACGGGCCAGATAACATGGGGAGGGGGGAGGCGTGGCTGTTCACCCCAGAGCAAAATAAAGCACGGTAGCCCGATCACATGGTCCCCCGAGTCTCCATGCTTAGGCTGTTAGCTGGCAATCACATGGCGATGCTGCAGCGTGGCAAAGAAGCGGTGCAGCGCAATCACACAAGTGTTTCGCATTTGTGTGCATGTGCAGTTCCGTGGAGCAGCACTGCTTTCAGTTTCGCGTTTGCGAGCATGCCCTTACGAAAATCATCTGGTTTGTGACAGGACATGGACGGGCGTCAGATGCTCCCACGATCAGACGCCCGCCTGTGCCACGCGTTTTCCAGATACTAGTGCACTTTCCTTGATACTTTTTAACTCTGCATCTTCGGCGGGATGCCACAGGTTGGCCATGGGTGCGCTACGCTTCCCAGGTGTTGCGGTGTGATCGCGCCTTGATAATCCGCCCAACATTCGTGCCTTTCGTGCTCCGTGTGACCGGGGCCCAGCAGAGTTTTGATGGGGATCTGAAGAAGAAAAAGAAGAAGAGGAGGAGGAGGAGATTGGTTTTATACCCCGCCCTTCACTCGGAGTCCCAGAGCAGCTTACAAACTCCTTTCCCCTCCCCACAACAGACACCCTGTGAGGCAGGCAGGGTTGAGAGAGCTCTGAGAGAACTGTCGTTGAGAGAACAGCTCTGACAGAACTATGGCTTGCCCAAGATCATCCAGCAGCTGCAAGTGGAGGAGTAGGGAATCAAACCTGGTTCTCCCAGATTAAAGTCTGCGCACTTAACCACTACACCAAACTGGCTCCAAGTGTGGAAACATTTGGTAGTGGTTTTGCAAAACTGATCTGGATGGGTAACGCAGATCCAGTCTCACTTGCTTTAAGTAGAGGGTCGTGTGAATATGCCTTTTTGTTTCTTTTTCCATAGTTATATTGATGTGAGCCTTTTTGATTGACCTATTTTCAAGCTTTGAATGGATGTAACACCATCCTGCTTTGTTATTCAGAGCAAGGTAGCACTTGAAACAAAACCATCTCCCTTCCATTTTTTGTTTTGCCACCACTTTTGAACGCTGCTTATCAGATCAATTCAGATATAACTGCCCAATCTCCTGACCATAGTGAGGAAATTAGGAGAGGCAGGCACAAGCACTCATTCCTTCCCCGATCCCATTCAATTCACAAACTTCCCTTCATGTTCGGGGGGGGGGGACTAATATGGATTTGTGTTTTTAACCATGTTTGCAACCTGCGGTATGGAGATTTATTTTTATTTATTTATTCATACATTCGATTTATATACCGCTCTGACCCCGAAGGGTCTCTGAGCGGTTTACAGGCAAGTTCCAAATACAGTTCCCTATCTAAGGCCACATAGTACACAGGGGTGGGGCTGCCTACCGGCACCCAGGTGGCAGGGCTTGTTGTTCTCCGGCTCCGGCTTCTTCCTCCAGGCGGTCTTCGGGGTCGGTGTCCCGTCTCTGGTGTTCAGGAGCAGGTCCTCCAGCTCGGCAGTCTCCTGGCATGCGGCCCGTGTCAGCCACAGCCCGGCCAACGGCCATTTCCGGCTCCGCTGCGCCTGCGCCTCCATGCCCCTCCGCGACTCCGCCTCCGCCATTGTCGGGTCTCGCCACTTCGATGTTACGCTTACTGGCTACCAGGGATCGCCTCGCCAACCTCGCCGCTGCTCCGCCGCTTCGCCACTCCACCACTTCGTAGAAATCCTGATGCAGATATATCAATAGCTACAGTTAACTTGGAAAATGTAAGGCAGGTGTCATCATTCTGACACAGGATGGTGGACACAACCACAAAATGGCAGCAGCAGCAAGAAGCAAGCGAGTCCCACTTTGCAAAGCACACAGGTGTCTGGATACATACCAGCATCTGCACTGCATCTCTGCATCTGCACTGCAGACTCTTTTGGTGAGGCTCAAAAAAGCCGCACTTTGGCCGTGCCTATTTCCCCCAGTGTGACCGGTGCCTTGGTTGCCTTCTTCTGCACTTTTTCAAACTCTCCATCCTTTGTGAGATAAGGCAACCTGAACCATACACCATATTCCAAATGAGGCAGTACACAGTAGCATTTTGAACTTATTTGAGGAGTGTGTGCTCCTTTTCCATAGCATCACCTGTCACCTTTTGTAATCCAGGGATGTCACAAGGCACAGTCCTCTTCCTTACGCTGGATGAGGTTGTAAAAATGTTATGTTGTTACTAAAAATACACAGCTCTCCTATTGAAAGCTGTTATGTAACAGTCTTTGGCAAATGGCATTAAGTTGGAGAAGAAAATTCAGGGATGCTAAAATAGGATTTTGGAGTAGCAACTCAAGTAATACAGAGCACGATGAATAGCTCTCGTAAATTACATGAGGGTGCGTATGTATGAACACTGCTTATACACAAAAGCAATCAGATTTGCAGCATCATTGTGGGAGCAAGTTTTATTTTATTTATTTACATTTATTCCCCCATCCTCCCCAGTGGAAGCCAAAGTGGCTTATGTCCTTCTCCTGTGCTCCATTTTATCCTCACAACAACCCTGTGAGGTAGGTTAGGCTAAAAGCTAGGGACTGGCCCAAGGTCCCCCAGTGAGCTTCCATGGGAGAGCGGAAATCTGAACTTGGGTCTCCCAGATCCTAGACTGACACCCTAATCACTACACCACACTGCCATTTTTTGTAAACTTCAGATGGGTACAACCTTGCAAACTTTCACAGGATGCAGGCCATAGCTACAACTAAAAATGTCATGTAAACTTTCACATCGCATTAGTTTTTAAACAAGGCTGGAACCTCCACTTCAGTAATTTCATCATATTCTGTACTTATTCCAGATGCAAAGCCTGCTCTATAAGTGATTGCATCCTGACATTTATAAATTGTTAGATTTAAAGAAGTGGAACTAAAGGCACCCTAGATAGGCTGTGGCTTTAACAGCTGCTGTCATTACTGCATTTACAGATATATATTTTTTGCCCCCCCCCCCGAAGGGGATTTTTTAAAATTTGCATTTCTAAAATAACTACATAACTATAACGAAAAAAAAGGAATGGGGAAGACAACAGACTAAGGGAGACAGAGAAGAAGGCACTAAAAGCCCAAGTGTAGAAGGTTACATATGCTTATAGATACAAAGTTGTAACTCTTGACAATTAACTTCCGACATGAGGAGTTTCCTTGTTCATCGCTTCAAGTTAAAATCCAGCTTATCTGTCTAGACAGAGAATAGCTCCAAAGCTAATTAAAAAATATAGAGACCTTAAAAGACATTGACATCTCCCATTACGCTTTCCCTCTCTCCCCACAAACGCTACGTTGTGGAGCCTAGATTCACTCAGTCCATACAGTCATCTCAATCGATCCTCTTCCTTCTCTGTTGATTCTTCTTTCATAAACAGCTTTAATGAAACAGGCTCTGTCCAGTTAGTACCACTTTCCTTTTTCCAGGGCTTTCACTTGCTTGTTGCTTCATCCACACTCTGGTTGGAGAGACCAGCCGTTCACTTTGCATGTAGATTTTATAGTACAAGAGTAATCCACCCTTTGTTATCGCTTTTTGATCTGCTTGCTACCATCCAATATAAGATAGACACGTTCTCAATTTCATCTATAATCCAAGGTTCGCTGCTTCTTGTTATAAACACTGTCCCTTTAAAAGTATCACCACATTTAGAGCCGTTCCTGTCAAATATCCCACTTTAGCCAGCAGATGGCACCCGATTCTATGCTGTAGGAAGAGTCTATGGTTAGGTCACCTGACCTAGCCCTCCATTTTTCTTCTTCCTGAGAGAAACTTGCGTCCCACCTCCCTCAATGCCTCTGATCGCCATCTTGGAGGGTTGTTTACATTTACTGATTAAAGTTGCCAAAGTCTCAAAGGTCTATAAACGCTTTTATTGGAAAATTTATCTAATCTAGTCCTTCTACTGTAATCCATTGCCACTGTTAGCTTAGTCTCCCATCGTCCCACTTCGTTCAATCGCTTGAGGGGGTAGGGCGTCCCCTCCCCCTTCCTGCTTTAATTTGTAGGGGCTTCGCAACAGGGCTCCGATGTCTCGCTTTAACTTAAACTCACTCATCCGTCTTCAAAAATGATTCAACAGGTCTCCCTGGGATCTCGCTAGGCAGAGTAAACTCGCCAAACCTTCATATGCTTGTCCCGGTGGTCGCTTCAAATCCAATACTGGGAATTAGGGCAGGACCTTCGGGGCAGAGAGTAGCCCCCCTGTGCCGGCTGTCGGCCGGAGGTAGGGCTCTCCAAAGCCCCCTGGCTAGGAGCCCATTGCCTATGGACTCCATGGGGGAGTGCGCACAATCACACTCCCTCCTAATCCCTGATTCATGGCACACATCTCTCGGAGGAACAGAGAGATGCGGCCATCGTTGAAGCGCCGAAAACCGGACCATTTACAGATTTTTGATGGGCTGATGCTGATGAACATGAAGCCCTAAGCAACCCATAAACTCCTGCACATGTAGCTGCTGGTGGGACCTTGGGTCAGTCATAAATTCTTTCAGAGCTGTTCTCTCAAAGGCAGTTCTCGAGAGAGCTCTCTCAGCCCCATCTAACTCACAGGGTGTCTGCTGTGGGGAGGGGAAGAGAAAGGAGATTGTAAACTGCTCTGAGACTCCTTCGGGTAGTGAAGGAGGTACTAGTTTCCGGAAACCGCGGGGCAAGGGCGGGCATCTGATCCCGTTTCCGGTGGTAGTTCTGGCGCCTGCCCATGTCCCCTCGCAAAAAGGTTCCCCCCCCAAGTCTCCACGGATGCGCACAAGCACCCAACAGAGAATGCACACATTTCAGTTTAAAAAAAACCCCACAACCCTGTTTGCCGCGCCGCTTTGCTTCTTTGCCGCGTCGTGTGATCGGCACCTCCCCCCTAACCACGGGAGCTTGACGGGACCACAACCTGACGCCTGATCATGCAGTCGCGCATTAGTTTGCTTCGGGGCAAACAGCCACGCCTCCCCCCGCATTTTCCTGCCCGTGTGGCCGAGGCCATTGTATGCCTATCCATCAAGGTATGAAAGGTATGTGTATCCATTCATGGAGTTTGGAGATACCAGGGGAATCCCTTGGGAGTCAACTAGAAAATAATGGTCCCAGTCACACGGGCCAGAAAATGCAGGGGGGAAGCGTGGCTGTTTGCCCCAGAGCAAAGTAACACGCGGCAGCGCAATCACATGTCCCTTGGAGGTCCCATGGGTATGCGATTAGATGCCGATCACACGGCTATCCTGCAGTGCGGCAAAGAAGCGGCGTGGCGTGATCACACTGGCAATCGCTAGGCGCTGCTTCTGTGGCAAACAGGAATTTCCCCCTCATAACAGTGTGCACATGTGCCGGTGGGCGTTTGTGTGCATCCTGTGGAGACTTAAAAACAAACAAACATCCGGTTTGTGACAGGACATGGGCGGGCGCTGGATGCCACAGGATTCCAGTGGAAATGCGATCAGACGCCCGCCCTTGCCCCGCGTTTTCCGGAAAGGAGCACATCATATGTACTAGTTTTTTACTCCGTATCTTCGGCAAGAAGCCATGGGTTAGCCACAGGTGCACTACGCTTCCCAGATGTTGCGGTGTGATTGCGCCCGGAAAATCCACCTATCATCCGTATCTTTCGTGCGGTAAATGCTCCGTGTGAACGGGGCCAATATTAAGAATACTATTGTTACCACTGCACCACCACTGCACCACCACTGCACCACTACCACAAAGTGTGGGGATGCCATCGGGGTGCATGATGGCCCTGGCCTGAAGATCGGAAGGCAGCGTTGTCTTGGAACTTGCTTCGTTGTTCTTGGTCCATCTTTCAGAACCCATCTTGGAATTATGAGCTTTCAGAGCACCAGCACTTTATTGTAATTTTTTATTGTTTTATTCTGCTTTTAACTGTTTTATCATGGCTTTGTGCCCTTATTGTTAGCCGCCCTGAGTTCGTTGGGGAGGGCAGGATATAAATTTGAATAATAAAATAATAAAATAAATAAATAAATATTGTGTCTAGTGACCCAGGTGTTATCCATTCTCGATGAGGATGAAACATTGTCTTGAGAGATGGAAGACTGGGGCCTTCGTTTGCTTGCATCAAAATTTACTTGAAGCAAACATGTACCTGGGCCCTTAAGGAAGGCCAAGTTCGACCCACATCAAGGCAGCTGGAATGCCCTTAAGCAAAGCTAGTTAAAAAAAATTTTTTTTTGAACAGTCTCCAGGTTATTGATGAGAACATCATTCCAGCCCCAAAATTCTGCTCCATATAGAAGCTGTGCTGTGGCCTTGCTCTGATACAATTTCAGGGCAGGATCAATCAATGTGGTGAGGGTTATGATCTGTAGTACTTTGTCCTTTCCTGAAGCTCACTTGTTCTGGGTGAATGACCTCATTAGCCTGTTCTGACTCCTCCAGTTTACTAAGAAGATATTTTCTGTAATCTTAGAGGATGTATTTAACAGGCTTATTGGTCAGTAGTTTCTGGGGTCCTGCTTGCTGCCCTTTTTGAAGATGGGGACGATTATGCTTTTACCGGTCAGGGAAGTATTTAAATAACTCTTGAGGAATTCTGTCTTTCATAGGAGCTTTGCTTGATGCAAGAGAGGAAATGGAGACTTTTATCTCAAGAACTGTAACAAGGGGCCATTGGGCCTGAATTTGAAGGTTAGAACAAAGGTCCTAACTATTGCCCACCTGAGCTAAGGTAGAAAAGGACCCCAAAAGCTGACCATAATGCAAGTGCCAGTCTTTAGCTGAAATCTGGGCTTCCAATAATGGTGATGCTTTATCCTGGGTATTAGAGACATTAGAGAGTCAGTATGGTGTAGTGGTTAAGAGTGGTGGACTCTAATCCAGAGAGCTGGGTTCCCCCCTCCCCCTAAATAATAATCCTAAACTTAGATTTAAAAAACACTGAATGTATTCATGAGATCACAAAATTACTGCTTATCCGATGACATCTTGCTCACCTTAGAAAACCCAGTAAGATTAAAAAGGTGAGCTTGGCTCCTCAGCCTTTTGGCTAAGATCAAGTGCAGCAAGTAGAATTGCAAGTGGGAATAAATAAATAAATTTGACGTAGCACAAGTGACTTCCAGGGTTTTTTTCCTTGTGTTTCCTCCTGGGCAAGAGCTCTAGTGCAAGTGGAAATTTTGTTCTGGATCCCGACCCATTAAGTTGAAACCAGAGTAGAACGTGGGGAGCTCAGCAAAATGAGCCGAATTTTCCTGTCTCCTTGCTACCCATGGGTCCCAAAATGCTGTTCTAAGGTTTCAGAGAATCCCTGGGAGCAGTGTTTGGTATTTTGAGGGAATCTGCCTTTGAAAATAAGGATCGGCAAAAAATGGCTTCCTCTCCTTCCACCAGGGGAAGTCATTATTCATACAAATACCTGAATTTGAAATAAATAATGATAGAACAGGGTTTGTAGATTTTTCATTCGGACAATCAATTAGCAGTGCATTCTCTGTTCAGTGGGGTTTATTCCTAGGGAAGGGTCCAAAGTATTGCTGCCCAAATGAAGCTATGTTGTTCTTCATTGAGGTTCAGTGAGAGAGTAAACCCTGTAAAATATTTAGGTGCTTTACAGGTCCATCCAAAGATGGCACTCACATATGCCAGAATTTACACTGGTGTAGCTCACTGGTATCCTGTGGAGTAAAAATAGAAGAATAGAAAGAAATATTGTGTCACTTTAAGCAACAGGTAGTGTAATTCCATAGCCCATGGAAGTCCTATAATTAATGCAGCGCCTTTCCTCTTGTACCCTGAGAAGCTCATTGATTCATGAAACTTGAGCAGCAGAAAACACTTGTTTCTTATTTTTTAGATGCAAGGGCTAAAAGGACTGAGACCAATTTTGCAATTGCTAGAGTGACCTTGGGGTCCTTTTCACTGAGCAAAAGAGCCAGGGTTTCCGGAATACAAGGGGAAGATTGGTTGAATAAACGCTTAGTATAGTAATCCCCCATAATCTCAAAAAAATCTACATTCTAGCAGGGCATGAAAGGACGTATCAACCCTGTTCAGTGCTGATTCTGTCAGTGTAGGGCCTATTCAAAAATCTCCCTTGCAAAACCATTGTAACCATTGTAGCTATAATGTTCAGTCTTGCAAACAAAAAAGCTCTGCAATAACGTGGGATGGTAAGATAGTACATATAGGGGGGGGGGGTAAAGATTTTGGGTAAGAAAGACCAAAAAATAGGGGTGAGCAAACTCTGTGGGCTCTCAAAATCAAACTACTATGGTCGATTTCCAGGACTCGCTTTTCGATTGGAGAAAATGCTTTGGTCTTGCCCATCTCAAAAATATCATCAATCAACATTCTGACTTTCATCAGTTTTTCATCCAGGGCTTTCATCTAAGTTGATTTGTGGGTATCCCGATTTATCTTCAGTACAGAGCTGTTTTAATCTCAGTTTGAAGGCAATGGCCATGTTCTTGCTTCCAAGGATATCTCTCCAAATTTTGCCCGTAATATGATGTTTGACATGCAATTAATGCAGCTTCATGGATCCCTGCAAGTGGAGAACTGAATTCCTTTATGTCAGTGGGTTTCAATCCATGTGCCATGGAGCCACCCCCTGTTGGGCTGTGAGTTCCATAGTCCTGCTGTTATCTGTTGAGTTTGGGGAAAGAAATTTCTGCATGCATGCGGAGTGCCACACTTTCTGCCCCTTTCACATTCATGCTGAGGGGAGCAGGAGACAGGGAGGAGAGGTCACTCAGCCATGGAGAAGATTCCTCCAGGACTCTGACCTTTGGCTTGTTCCATTCTGTGGTACTCCTCCTTGTGCTTCAATTATGTTTCCTTGTCCCTGGCTCTTTTGCTCTGTTGCCCATGGTCCTGGCCTAGGCATAGGTGAGGTCATACCTTTGGCTTTCCCTGTCCTATCAATGTGATGTCAAAAGTAGGCAGCTCAGGGAATCCATGCTTAGTGGGGCAGTTACAAGAAAGTCCTCACTCTGGAGAGATTGAAGAGCACATTGTGATGTATCCTCCCGCCTGAAAGTCCTGTGATGGGATAAGACAGGGAAACAAAGGAAGGAAACACAGGCATTCTGGGGCCCTGTTCACACAGAGCATTTGCCGCGCTAAAGATACGGATGATAGGCGGATATTTCCGGGTGCGATCACGCCGCAACATCTGGGAAGCGTAGTGCACCCGTGGCTAACCCGTGGCTTCTTGCCGAAGATACGGAGTAAAAAACTAGTACATACGATGTGCTAGTTTCTGGAAAACGTGGGGCAAGGGTGGGCGTCTGATCGCGTTTCCGCTGGAATCCCATGGCATCCGGCGCCCGCCCATGTTCTGTCACAAACCGGATTTTTTTTTAAGTCTCCACAGGATGCGCACAAACGCCCACCGGCACATGTGCACACTGTGGTGAGGTGAAAAAATTCCCGTTTGCCACGGAAGCGGCGCCTAGCGATTGCCAGTGTGATTGCGCCACGATGCTTCTTTGCCGCGCTGCAGGATAGCTGTGTGATCAGCACCTAACGGCATACCCACGGGACCTCCATGGGACATGTGATCAGGCTGCCGTGCGTTACTTTGCTCCGGGGCAAACAGCCACGTTTCCCCCCCGCATTTTCCGGTCCGTGTGACCAGGACCTGGGAACATCAGCCAGTCAACTTCACAGCTCCGCTGGGAGGGAACAGTTGTGGCCTTCACCCAGATAAGGGTTCAAGTCTTGCTAGGGAAAGAATATCTGGTGACGGGAAGATACTTTCTTGCACTTCCTGATTTACAGGACAAGCTACTTCCACCTTCCTAGTAGTTCAGTAGTGAAAAGCTCTGTGGGAGAGGGGAAACAAGAGATGATGGTTTGAGTCTTACCATGGTGGAATGTACAATTAAGGCACACCTTTACTTTTGGGTGCCTGGCCAGCAATAATCATGTCAGCAGTGGGGAAAAAAATGGGGTGAGGCAGGAGTCAAATCGTCCACAGCTTTAAGAGTCACATGAGAGGGCAATGTGAATTTGAGGACATTATGTTTGAAGTTACCAAAGGGAAGCCATCTAAATTTTATCAACTTAATGATTAACTTGCATTCTGCCAAATATAAAAACCAGCTACTGCAATGCGTGGGATAAAGATCTGAGTTATCTATTTGGAAATATATGTGGGAAGAAGGATTGAAGACGTCTGCTAACATTAATTTAATGGAGAATAATTATAAAACGTGTTTGACATGTTACTTGACACTTGGAGGAGACTGAAACAATCTTCCAGAATACTTTATGTAATGATTGAAGAAGTGGAACAAAGAGGACTGATTTGTTGCAAATAAGGTGGGGCCGTCTCTATGTAAAAATTGGTTGGGACAGGAAATTTAAATGTAACAGGTCAGCCATACAGTCCTAAACAGGATAACATCCTTCTAAGTGCATTGAACTCTGCTTAGGAATGCACTGTGGAATACCTATAGACCTCTTAGTGGTAATTTTTGGATTCCTCAAAGAATTAAGTGGGAAGTGAAGGTCATATTTAATTTACAAACAGCTGCAAGAACTTTGGTTTCTTAATACTTTGAGAAAAAGCACTGAAGAATAGTTAAATAAAAGCTGGACAGCTCTGTTAAATTACGTTGTTTGCTATGATTCAAAGAAAGAATATGAAGCATTGTGGTCATGAAATTGTTTATCTTAACTGGGCAGAGAATTTATGGATTCTCCAGCCTGCCCTTATTTATTTAGATACTTATATTCCTCTTTTCTCCCCAGTGAAGACCCAAAGTCAGGTTACAACACTGTTGTCCCCTACTTCATTTTATCCTTACAACAGCAACCTGTGAGGTAGGTTATAGTGAGAAGGAGCGGCCCAAGGTCATCCAGTGAGTTTCCATGGCAGAGTAGGGACAGTTTTTGCTTTCACAACTTACCCTGTGCTGAATTAGCAGAAGGTTTGTAAGAGCTGGGGGATTCCCTGCAGCTATTCCTCGACCTGTGCTTTTAAACTTCTAGTTTAATGGATTTTGTTGCATGTTTCTTGAATTTTTAATTCTGAATTTCATTTGTAAGTCATGTCAGGAACATTAATGAGACGTTGGGTTTCTTTTTTAAAAAAACGTCGTTGTGATTATAGACTGCCGTGGAATAGGGCTGTGCAGTTCAGCAAAGCAAGCCGCAAAGAAAACATCCAAGCCCACTTTATAGGTAGCAGTCATCTCTGATTTCTAAAAGGTTTTCAGATTTTTAATTGTGTGCCAAAATTGTTTGTTTCAGATAGGTAAAGGTAAAGGTTCCAGGTTTCTACAGGACAGGAAATCCACACAGGATTTTTGGGTGCTCATATTACATCATCATCTCCAACTGCAGTTCAGCGTCTTATTTTTAATTGTGTCCGCAGCTCCTTTGTTTCAGATACAGGCTTCCAAAAAGTGCAGGTTTCTACAGGACGGGAAATCCACACAGGATTTTTGGTATTCAGTATTACATCATAATCTCCAACTGGGGTCCTCAGACTGCCACCTATTGGCTGGTCCCCTGCCCTCCCAGAGGTGACCCACTTGGCATTTATTATTTACTTCATTTAAGCTCAGCCTTTTCCCCAAGGGGGATCCAAAGTGGCTTACAGCGTTCTCTTCTTCTCCATTTTACCCTCACAACAACCCTGTCAGGTAGATTAGGCCGAGAGTATGTGACTTGACTTAAGGTCACTCAGCCAGCTTCCATGGCAGAGTTGGGATTCGAACCTGAGACTTCCAGATCCTAGTCTTACACTAGCTGCTACATCACACTCTGACATCAACCTGAGCCCGTGCTTTCTCTACTGTAGCTTTCCCTTTGCGGAATGGGCTCCCTGAGGTGGGGAGCGGTGGAACATGCTCTAAAAAATTTCAGGAGGCACTGCAAGGACATTTATATGCCAGGACTTTTAACGGAGTATAGACTGCAGGCATTTTTGAAGAAGAGGCTTTACTGTGTACGTTTTAAATTGTGGTTTGTAATCTGGCCACAAGGAAAAGCACAAGATAACTTTTTTGATAAATAGTAAAAAAAATCTGTAGTTTTGTCATCTATGCCTTCACAAGCTCAGTTCTTATCAATTGTGTGGCCTACTTACCTTACAGGTCACAGTTAGCAGAATTCATTATTTCATTGGTACCTGCCCTGCTAGTATTGAATGCTTTCAAAGGAAAAGATCAGAAATCCTTGCCTTGGAAAAAATGACAAAGGTGTTCATGATCGTGGTGGTCATGGAAGGAAAGATAGAAATGGACATTTTTTTAGAAGTGTAAGGTCAGTTTTCTGCTCTGCAGCTTTTCTACTCATGGCGAGGTAGACTTAATACACATGTGAGAGTGACAAAGATAGCCAGAGATTGTTTTGTGGGTGTGTCTGTGAAGGTTACTCTCAATGAGATCTAATATATTTTGTTAATGGTAAGTCCACTCGGGACCGTCTCTCCTGGTATACCCCCTGAAGGGCATTGCGCTCACTTGATAAGAACCTTCTGATGGTCCCCGGCCCGAGAGACATCCGGCTGTCCTTGACCAGGGCCAGGGCGTTTTCTTCCCTCGCCCCAACCTGATAGAACTCTCAGCTGAATAACATCCATGCCCTGCAGGGCTTAATGCAGTTCCACAGGGCATGTAAGACAGAGATGTTCCACCCTGGGTGTAGGGTGAAGGGTCAAGGACTTGACCCTGTTGGTATGGATAGGGTTAAACCTGTGGCCAGGGTGTTGCCCAAAGGCCATCAGCTAGAGCATGATTAGATAACTGGATGGGCAGCTTCCCTAATGGGGAAAGGCACCTCATTGGGCTGGAGAAGATGCTGGGGGGTGGAGGAGGTCAGGGTTCCTCCCCCATTTCCCAGGCCAACAGCAGTTCTTATACCAGGATTTAAGGGCGGTTGTGGAGAGGAGTTGAGAGGATGAGTGATAGTCAAAACTTTCATGATGTGCAGAAGTATAGGGAACCAGGCAGTTGGAGCAGGGAGTGTGGCACAATTCTCTGGCGAGCTGGGTGTGATTGCTCACCAATAAAGTATGTGAGTTCTGGATTATTTAGTGTTCTCATGTTCCTTGAGGAGAGACTCGTGGCTGGTTGGCCACTTCCCAGCCTTTTGTGAGCACCCACTTTTCCTCCCCTCCCTAGGCGGTGCCAGAGAAGGACCCAATGGCTACATTAGTCTTCTCATTTTGATTTGTAGTCAGATTATGGCTGGCCTGGACAGCCATTTAAGTAATATAATAATAGGTTTACAGCATTTCATGGTCTATCTGAAATTTGAGTGGAAATGTTGATATCTGGCTTGAACGTCTTTGGCGTTGTTTTTAATAAGAGCCCCTTGTTCACAATTGTTCTGCTTCCCCCAAGAAATGAAGCAGGCAGCTATTAAAACTTATTCTTCTTCCAAGCCAGAAAAACATCTTGCCTTCTTCTATGTTTTATCTTGTTTTACCCTCCAATTGTTTAGTGCATTTTTGTACTCAGTGTTTTCCTTGGTTAGGTTTTTTTTAATGGCCTGTTAATTTTAATGATTTTATTATTTTATCTTGTGCGCTGCCTTGAGCAGGCAACACACACATTTTCTGAATCAATGAATAAATAGTGAATGGGAGAGAAAGCTGAATCTGCTATGATCATTCCTGCCCAACAAGGGAGGAAGCAATGCATCATTGCTTGCTGTGTGCAGTTTGCTGCTGATCTTATAGACTTCTGTACCAGGCTCAGAACTATCTATGTAAACAGGGTTGCTTTTTTAAAAAAATTGCTGTCAAGGTACAGCCAATTTATGGCCCATAGTGCTTTCAAGGCAAGAGGGTAGGGTTGCCAAGTTGTTTTTCGTCTGCGGCAGGGAGCTCCCGGACAGCGTCTTCAGCGCGCGCGCACACACCACATGCACGTCACCCGGAGGTGACGTGATGATGCCAGGCACGCTGGGGGCGGGGCCACAGCCATTTGAGGGGAAAACATAGAGTTTTCCCCTCAGATGGCTGTGGCCCCACCCCCAGCATGGCCGGCGTCATCACGTCACCTTCGGGTGACGTGCACGCCGGGGTGGGGTTTCCCCCGGGGCCCGATTCCGCGGCGGCAGAAATCGGGCCTCCAAAGCTGGGGAAATCCGCCCCCCGGGGGGACTTGGCGGCCCTACAAGAGGGGTTCAGAGGTGGTTTGCCATTGCCTGCCTCTATGTAGCAACCCTTGACTTCCTCAGTGGTCTCCCATCCAAGTACTGACCAGGGCTAACTCTGCTTAGTTTCTGAGATCTGATGAGATCAGGCTATCCTGGGCTATCCACGTCAGGGCTAAATTAAGCTGCTAGACATAGGGAATTTGCACCCCAGGATCTTCTAGTGTGAATGGTAGTGCTAAGCAGGATTCCCATTCCCTAAGCGGGGGTGGGGGAATCCCCTGCTTTTGGAGCCTTCTGTCCGCCACCAGGCAGTTGGTCGACAGGGGAAACCCACCCCCAAACAGCATGATGTCACACAGAAGTGATGTCATCACACTGAGGATATTGCATGATACTGGTTTTTGGGCAAAACTCTATGGTTTAAGGGCGATTTTACCATAGAGTTTGGCCATCAAACCAGACCATCACTGTGCAACGTGCCCAACGTGATGATGTCACTTCCATGTGACATCGTCATATTGGGGAAGTTGCTATTTGGGGCAGATGCCGCCCCACTCCCAGAAGGCTCCCTCCCATCCCCTGCTGGCACGTCATTAAGACTTGGCAATCCTAGTGATAAGAAACCTCTAGAAATATTTTCTGTGTCTGGATTATGGCTTACATGAATACCTCCTGCTGTGAATTCAAAAGATAATATTTTTTCATTCCAACTACATTGTGAGTGAGGTTTTATGGTTAAATGATTATGCCTGCTTAGTTGAAATCATCAGCTAGGTTTTGGGCTTTTTTGTAATCCTCAATTACTGGGATATGAATGAAATACTAGACAGAGAATTACATAACGTTAGAGCTCTGTTTGGCTATGTTCTATTTTGTACAAACCTATTAAAATGAAACAAGGTAAATTTGTATGTTCATTAATATGGCAACAGTACAATATGATTTATCAACACCTTAGCAGATGAGCAGAGATTTAGATGAACTCAGAAGAATGTTGCCTTTGTTTCGCTTTATTCTGTCTTTCCCCAGTGACTGGGATATGACTGAAATACTAGATGGAAAATTACATAAGCTGAGGGATCTATTGATTATGTCTGCTCTGCACAAGCACTCACTGGTGAGCTGTATCAAGGAGATGATACCATTTACAATTACGGCGATTTACTGTACATTGCATCAATACAGAGGTTCAGAGAAGTCTTTCCACAAACTGTGCGTCATTATCTACTGTTAGTAATTGAGCTGTGGCAAATCTCTGTCTATACCTTTCACTAAAATAAAAATCTCATCCCTAAACTGAGATAATGTGTCCTATCCAGTTACATGAAACAAGACAGAAAACCAATGTATTGTTACTGGCACTAGATCTTGTTTAATAGCTTTTACCTCTCTGCAACATAAGATGGCACTAGTTTTCAATTTAATTCCAAGCAAACTCTTTGCAAGTGTTGTACCTGCATGTACTTCACCCCCCCCGAGTGCCAGCATCACATTGGATTGAATTTGAAACTTATGGTTCCATTTCCGTACTGAAATAGCTTTACTGTCCTCTTCTTTGGATATCCATGGTGTTAGAAAACCTTTGAATTGTTAAGGATAGAACTAACCAGGATGCTAAAATACTTTGTTCTGCACTTTATTGGGGCTTTTCAACCCCTTTATTTCCTGTCCAACGACAATATTTTAACTTTTTTACAGTCCCAATATATCATCAGCTTTTCTTTTTAGCCTGAGCAAACACGCTACCTTTGGCAGAAACAGTGGGCCATCATGCTGGAGCCCTTCTAGCCCAGATATCCTCTCCATGCAGAAGAGCAGACATTGAATCACTAGCTAACTTTTTTCTTTAGTTGTGGTTTATATTCCACTCAACAGACTTGCTTTATAACACAAGACAAAGATTTTTTGTGAGGCCTCTAAAGATGAAAGTCATGTGTCTGGTGCTAAATGCACTGCTCTTTGCTTGAGGACACTCTAGCTCTGACTAAGATAGCCACACAGGTGCTTTTTGGACCTAAATTGGAAGATGTTCTAATTCAGCAGCTGTGCATTTGGCACCAGACACATGACTTTCATCTTTAGAGGACTCACAAACATCTTTGTCTTGTGTCAATAGATCTTGCTGCTTAACCTTCCTTTTCTTGGTCCAGTATTAACTTATTGGTTATCTTATTGTAATATGCATTATTGTTATGTGTACCTCAATACTGTTTGACCTCTGAATAAGGCCCCAATAGGGCGGAAACGCATCAGGTCATGTATATTGGCCCTTGTGTTTTGGCCACTTAAACGTTTTAACGAGGCTTTCATTGGGCCCTTATATGTTTTTAACTGTCTTTCTAATAAATCCATGTATGTTTGTATTTTATAAGTTTCAACTAGGTTTTTAATATTGGCCCTTTATCAGACTTCTTTCTTACCCTTGTGGTTCTTGATTCCAATTTTTGGGTCAAATTTGTTTTCCCCTCCCTGTGACTTATTGCTTTATAACACCCCTTGTTGCCAAGTTTCCTGTCTGTTCATATGATTATCACCTTTTATTCTCTTGGCTGGTAGCGATAAGGGAGTTACGCTCTATGTAGTTAAATTTATTCTTTCTGATCTTAAAGTTAGGAGTCTGTATGTATAGTGTAAACCTGGTGACTGAATTTTTAATTTTTTAAAGATTTTATTTGTTTTTTAATATTAAAAAATTTGGGACTTTTTATTTGCCCTTGTGCTTTGGCACATAGGTGCTTGAGTTTTTTTAACAGGAACAGGACTCCTTTCCTTTAAGCTGGGTCCTGAGGTTCCCTCCTCCAACAGAGAAGGACTTCTTTCAACAAAGACAAACTATCAGAGGAAGCCTTTTCCATCAGAAAAAGTCATTCTCCATTGGAGGAGAGCCTTGAAGGAATGCTTAGCAGGAGATACTCATAGGATCATGTTTGGTAGGAGGGAATTCATAGGATCCAACACACTGTTTTCACAGGGGAAATGTAGATGGACTGTGATTTGCAAAACAGAAGTATGTAATGAAATCATGATGTGGTAGTTTTTGAGAACACAGAGATAGGAATGAACTTTTGCAAAAATAGTAGTGTGTACTGTGAAATCATATAAGGCTCCAGAGTTAGTGACCTCCAAGCTCTGGGAGTGAATGGAGAATCTCAGACTTATTTTGACATATTTATTGCTTTACAACTGTTGACCTTATAACCTTAGCTTGTTATTTAATTCTGTTCTCACATATCATAAAACATCATCATGTTTCATGTTAATTTGCTGTTCTGCTCATCTATAAGTTTGAACCTTCCATTGTATTTGAAAAAGTGTGCATGCACACGGAAGCTCATACCTTGAATAAACCCTTGTTGGTCTTAAAGGTGCCACTGGACTCTAAGTTTGTTCAATCAAAGTGACATCTATTATTTTCTGTTGTCCCCAGAAATATCGTCAATATATGTCAGGACTTCTGGCTCCTCCTTATGGTGTTATGGAAACTAGCTCCAACAATGACAGTAAGTATAATTAAGTTTTGAAAGTCTATGGCTTGGATCCACCAGAGTTTTTCTGGCTTTCTGCCCTGGGGAGCATGGCTTCTTTGGTCTATCCCTTCCTTGCTTCTCTTCAGCCCATCCAAGTCCCACAACAGCAGTCCCACCACCACTACCACCTGGTTCTGTAGGATCCTGGGACAAACGCTACTCACAACAGGGGTGAGATCCCCCAGTTTTGTTGATGTGGTTTTAAAAGCAGTGGTATAGGGCCAGATTTGCATTGGAAATGTGGTGAAAGTCAACCAGCCAAGAGTGCTGCAGATTTTATCAGAGGTGTCACCTGCTGCATTCATGCTCAGAAAGATACAAAGCCAAGTCTAAGACTCAAATGGTTGATAGTGAGGGAAATCCATGATCAGGACAAGTTGATTTTTTAAAAGGGTAAAAGTAACACACCGGGGCCCAATTCATATTGGAGAATGAGATACAAAATGTTTAACCTCTTCCCCTATACCAGGGGTGGCCGAATTACAGCTCGGGAGCCGCATGTGGCTCTTTCACACAGTCTCTTTTAATGTTAATAAAAAACAAATATGCATATTTTTCAATAAAAACATGTGTGTAATATTTGTTCATGTCTTGCGGCTCTCAAACATCTGATGTTTATTCTATGTAGCTGTTATGTTAAGCAAGTTTGGCCATAGGGCTGCCAAGTTCCCCCGGGGGGCGGACCCCCCCCAGAGGCCCGTTCCCCGATGCTGGGGAATTGGGCCCCGGGGGGAACCCTGCCCCAGCGTGCACGTCACAGGGAAGTGACGTTATGACACGGGGCACGCTGGGGGCAGGCCACGGCCATACAAGGGGAAACTCTATGGTTTTCCCTTGTATGGTCGTGGCCCTGCCCCCAGTGTGCCCGGCGTCATGACGTCACTTCCCCGCACGCGCCGGGATCCACACGGGAGTCCCCCGCCGGCAAGGTAAGTGCCACTTGGCAACCCTATTTGGCCACCCCTGCCCTATACCATTGTCCTGATTCAAATAATCTCCTGCAGACTGCTGTTTGCTGTCTGAGGAGAAATGTACAGATGTGTCTGTTTGCACTGGGAAAAATGCCACAAAGGAGAAAAGGTTTGGGAGTCTCTCCGACACCCATGCCTGAGGCCCTTGCGCGATCATGGATCTTCTATGATGGTCAAAGTTTGGCTCTCACATTTCATACCATTCTCAGCCATGAATGCAATGGGGTTTTTTTGAGCTGTGGCACAAGAAAGGCACATTTCTTATTTTGTGGTTGTGAGGCAATATTTATCTGTTTTATTAAATACCCGCTTAATTTAAAGGTATCCCAATTTTTCATATATACAAAAGAGAGCCCAAGATTTAACATTATAGGGTGCTGGAGAAATCCTCGTGGAAAGTTAAAGTGAAGGTGAAAGGATATCTTTGGGGGGGTGGGGAAATCTAGAAAGTTCTTTTTGGAATAGCAGGGATCCTTATGTAGGCCTATCTCTGATGTGAGTTCTATGAATGAATCATCTTTGATAGCAAATTTTATCCCCAAGCAGTCTTATTCTGACACATTCCATATTTCCTTGTAGGGATGCCTGACAAGGATAATATGTCTAGTAGCAGTCTGTGTTCAATCTCAAAACACTGCAGCAAGGTAAATCACATTTTCTTTCGCTAATCTTGGGAGTGGGAAGAAGGGAATCCCAACATGTAAAATGGGTTTGTGGAAACATTAATTTAAAAGGTTTGGAGCCTGTCAACCATTTTTGTTAATGGGAGGTAATTTTTCCTCATTTCCCCATCCTATGGCAGACCTCTGAGCGTACGGTTTCTTGATGTCATGTTAGTGATCCCCCCCAGTTCAATGGAGAATGCAGCATTGTCAGTGAAAAAAATTAAGCAAACAACAGAAGACAATTGGTGCGGTGGAAGAATAAATTTTAATTTGCTCTAAGACCCCTACACGTTTCGCATGAGCTTCATCAGGGGATCTGTAAAATATTATAGTCTGTACACTTCTCACAGCAACTGCTTTTTGGGTAAAAACTTCAACTATGTTGGTTGAAGTTGCTGCTATCACAGGTAGCAGTAGAAGAACATTTGCACAATGTGACCACAAGCAATCATGCCATTTATATTTACATTAGGTCTAAGTGACTGTCATGGAATGCTAGCAAATTATCCAGCACATGAAATGCGTTTGCAATAAATGCAAAGTTTTAAACAGAAAAAAAGTAAATCCAGCCAAATGACTATTAATATTCTCCAGTGATCCCATTAGAGCATTCGGTGGCATAATTCCTTAGAATATTCACTTCCATTTTAAATTCAGAGGCCTTTATAACCATTTATTTTCTTCCGTAACAAAATTTATGTTATAATTAATAATGCATTTTTCTCGGTAGCTTATTTGGCAGGGATAGGAATGTGTCTGGGTTAATCTGTGTAGCTTGTCTTTTTATTTTACGATTTTTACATTTTAGAGGGGGGAGGCTCTTGAATGGTGTGCTCATTTCCTGTTTCTGTAGGCCAGAGAATCAGTATACTTGCAAAGTAAGACTTCAGTGTCGGATCATAAGACGTAATGCCTTCGGCACATTTTATTCACATTAGAGACAAATGAGGTATCATGCTGGGCTTCCCAGTATTGTTTGATGGAAATAGCGGCCATGTGGAGCTCTAATCTGGAGAAGTGCGGAGGTTTTACCCTTTCACTCCATGAAGTTTTGCTTATCACCCCCCTCCCACCCCACAGTTACTATCAGTCCTTGAAGAGAAAAAAAATGCAGGAACCTTCCCTTTCGCTTCCAAGCCTAACACTGGAGCATTAAAAAAGCTGCTGCATAAGAAAACAGTTTATTCTTCCTTATTTTTGTCTGCCACTGCCCTTGTGTCTATTCTGCTTTCTCCGAGAGGCTTAATGCATCTTTTTAACCTTTACTAACCTTGGAGACATCACAACGGACACTTGATTTTGCCCTTTTCAAACTGCCTTTGTATTCCGTTTTAGTAACTGGTTGCTAATGGATTTTTTCCTGTCATTTCAGACAGACCTGTTTTAGTAACTGGCTGCTAGCGGAATTTACAAACCCGCTTGTGTTGGGTTAGCAAAGGGTGGTTGAGCTGCTTTTGAGGGAAACAGCTTTCTTCCTTTTTCTACCCCTTCATTGCACTTCTGAATCACTGTGGTGTGTTGTTTAAAATGTCCATAGTGCTTCCTACAAGGCCACTTTCTTCTTGTCCTTTTTCACTGTGTGATCTTCCTTGGACTTTTTTTTTTTTGGAATGTTGTAAATTGAGCACTATAGTGCTAAACTTATATAGCACTTCAGTGCAATAGTGGCACCATTGAGATGCCTTCACTCCATTGATTCAAGGAATCTCAAGTGCTTATATTGAGACAATGAGATTGCGGCTGTTGTTACCTGGAAACATAAGGAGAGAAGTAGCTGACCTGGCAGCGGGTGCTCAGGGCATCAGTGATTGGTGTGATTGGCATTGCTAACCTTAGAAGGTGTCTGTAGCAAACATCCTGAAGTTCACCCAACCATGCAGCCCATCCATGCCCAGATGCAGTTGGCTGGCAAGTAGCTTGTTGGCAAGTGGATCGCAGGATATATCTGAGGGAGGCAAACTCCTTGTTTTTGTGGGTTGAAGTGAGGCTAGTCTTGTTGGTCAACTGCGAGAAGGATGAGTGGGTTCAAGGGGGGCTTGCTTGGAAGAGTGAGAATCCAGAAAGGCAGCATGTCATTGGACTATATAGAACAACATTTGAGTCCAGTGGCACCTTTAAGACCAATAAAGTTTAATTTTGGGTATACCGCTGGAATCAAAATTTGTTCTGCTGCTTCAGACTAACACGGCAACCCACCTGGATCTATCTTCATAGGACTATATATTTATTTACTTACATCACATTAGACTTCAGAAGCTACTTTACTTTCCATCATGACAACCTGTGAAACATCTACTAACACCAGATATGATATGCTGTGCAATAAATGACAGTGTGCTAATGATGCAGCAGCTGTGGTTTAATAATCTGTCAGAAAAGACAAACAGGCAAACAAACAACCCTCCAGAATGCTACCACAGTTGAGAAATGCATGCATAACTTGCCAGGAACATTTGGGAAGATGTCCTCCAAGTTCACTGTCGTTGGAGCCTCATCACAAAACAGTTCTTGGGAAAACACCTTACGATGAACAAAAGGCTGGCTCATCATCTTCGAAGGTGATGTTGTGTGCCAATCTCTTGGGCTTCTCTTGGGCTTCACACTATCTTCTCCTTTCAGGGTGCTGTGTAACTCCCTGTAAACCGGATACCTGGCTGGTGAATTACCAGATTGTGAATTATGAGATACCAGTCATTTTTTACTCAAGTCGCAACATTTTTGTTTTTGTGCAGCATTCCTCAGGTGTCTACTTATGGCCACGCCTGGACGTCTCTTCTGAAATCCTCTTATAAGAGTTATAATTCCTGTGAGAGGATCGCAGGGCTTCCTGGATTCTCTCTTCACCCCAAAATGCAAGGAGGTCAAGAGTTTCCTGCTCCTTCCAAGCTACCCCCCTTGCCCCACTCATCCTTCTTGCAGCTGACCAACAAGACTAGCCTGGTTAGTACTTGGATGGGAGATCACCAAGAAACTCCAGGGTCGCTACAGAGAGGGAGGCAATGGCAGACCACTTCCATTTGTCTCTTGCCTTGGAAACCCCATGGGATATCCATAAGTCAGCTGTGACTTGGTGGCACTTTACACACACACACACACACAATTCTGAACAGAGTATAGATCAACAAATCTGCAGTGGGGCCATGTACTGATTGGGGGGACGGTCTACAAACCTGAGGCAACCCCCAGGTTTGTAGAAAAACCGTAGAACCAGAGAAAGTGAGAAAACATATTTTAAAAATTACATAAAATATTTATATACCCAACTGTTTCTTTGGCATCCTGGGAGGCAAGGCTGGGGAGGGGGAACGTATTGGGAAAAACATTCAATCTCATGACGCTCCACAACCCACCGGAAGGTCACAAGCCTAAGATTGAAGCCCAGTGACCTCGAACATATGGACACGGTGATCTTGACCACAATGGTATGATGTGAATTGCCACGTGATTGAGATTGAGAATTCTCCCCACTCCCCACTTCCACTACACATCTGTATCACTGTCAGTGAATTGGCTGTTCCATATTATTTCAAAGGCTATGAATGTTTGGAAACAAATGCCATATTGGGAAAGGAAAGTAAACTGAAAAACTCTTTACATGCAAAGTGTGGAGGAGCTGGTGACAAATAGGTCTGTCTTGACATATGATCCTTGACTTGTCATCAGTTTGTTCTTTATATAAGGTAAAATATTGAAATGCAGCTATGACGACCCCGTCCACTTCCCTCCGAGTCAGAGGCAAGATTTTCCCTCCGTTTTTCTTTTCTTCTGTGACTGAACCACCCTAGTTATCTGTTTCCCACCCTGTCACAGTATAAAAGTTTGGCTGTTTGCTCAACCTAGGAACCTGAGGGGAGAAATGTGAGAATTTCAGAGTAGCTACCGAAATCTCCATAGTGGAGAAGAAAGGGATTCCTAAAGAACAAATGTACCCATGAATCCTCCCAATATTTGGTATTAGTACAAGCATTTACTAAATGAACTGTGATTGCTTTGTATATAATGATGTAAACCTATTCAATTTGATTACTTATATGGAGTTGGATCATATATAAAATTTCTGTGTGCAGAAGCTCAACTTCCCTGCTTCCCATCTCCTGAAATGCTCCAAAATGCTGGAAGGCAGGGGAACTCTGGAGGTGCATGGTGGGGAAACAGATGCTGCTAGATGAGAACAGCATTGGTGTAAATCACACCCATACATACATGTTTGGACCTTTTCAATGGGATCCAACCCTTATTAAGGCTGCTTTCATACAAAGGGGTTTGGGGTTGTTTTTTCTTTAACTGACATCATTTGTTCAGAATCAGACAACGTTGCTGTCAAACCATTGCATTCTAGTGTTTACTGTGTTGTCCTTCTGTCGTTTAAAAGAAATTATCTATGGCCGTTTTTAACTGCACAAAATTATAGCAAGTATTGTGGAGTTTCAGTGTGGATATAGTGTTTTATATATATATTTCCACTTTCCATATTCCCACATTTCAGCAGTGCAAAAGGCCAGCAGTGTAGAAAAGGACGTTGTTGCAATTATCTTCCTGCAGCTGAAGTGTATGTAACAAACTTGTGGAAATGTTGAAGGGTTGAAACTAAGTTTATTCTGAAGTGATCCAGTTAGGAATAAAATAGATTAAGGTGAATTTAATCAGACACTGTATGTAAACCAAGATAACTGAGAGCTTTTGGATTTTACTGAGGAAAATTTTAACATTCATAATTTTTTACAGTATTAAGACAGTTGTTTGATGCCGCTATTCAGACACAGAGAGATTTCTTTCATAAGAAGGTGGCTAGAGCACCGCTGGCATAAAAGTCAGAGAAAGACTGATCAAACACGACATAGAGCCTGTGTTAGACCCTATTCCATGGCAGTGATGATGGTGAAAAAGGTGAAAAAGCAATATTAAATAAATAAACAAATACTTTTTCTCAGGATATTCAGACCAAAAGGAGAGCAACCAGATCTTTGCATTACATGCTCCACAGCTTTAGGGCTGAAATTGCTCCCCATTGGTCCTATATCAACCTCAGTCTCACAACGTTTACCTGTCTAGGGTTGGAGACAGTCATTTTCTTTCAGAGAGTTTAAAAGGGGCAGTGTGAAAGAGTGGTGGTTTTTTTGAAGTATATGTATTCTTACCCACTTCTGCACATTTTAATTCCAAGCATAATTGACAGGAATGAACTGGGAGCCAAATGAAATAGGTGTGTACACTATGGCTAGTTGAATCACTCTCGTGTTGCTTTCAGCTCTCTTGAAAACTATTGTCTCTAACCAAAGAAGTGTATGTTGCCTGGTCGAACAGGAATTCTGCAATCTGGAGAAAACTAGAAACTGAGCACCCTCCCCAAGGTTGCCATTGTGCCGTGATAAAACATAGTCTTACCATGTTGGTAAGTGGGCCACAAGAAGATGCCCATTATATGAGTCTGTGTCACTCTTGCACATGGTACATTACATATATAGCCCTTTTAGTGTTTGAATGGGCTTGCAAGGAGCAGTTGAACTTGAAGAGGTGAGGTGAACAAGAGGGTGTGCCTAATGGTGTTCCATAGCGAGGCCTTTCTGATCAGGAGTGGGGGGCAGAAACTCTAGCTGCTGGTTGGTCATTCTTGGTATAGGCCTTTGCTTGACAACTGATACCTGTGACTCCATCTGAACTGTGTGGGAGGTTAAGGGCCAAACTAGACATCTTGGGGAACCAATAAGTGTTTGTTGTCATGTCTGCTAATTCACATATAAAGCTGAGGTCTGTTTTTCCCTCCAGAAAACAGTGCACTTGGGTAAAGGTAGCGAAACCCTTCTCCTCCTTGCATTATGATGCTGTTTTCTGCTGCTTTCATCACTTTTCTTCTAGCTGAGTTCTTTTCTGGTATTGTAGTCAGCCTAGGTCAAAGTCTTTAAAGCAATGTGACATAACAAAGTGAAGAGTGAGCTCATTGGCTCCACTCACCTCTGTGCTCAATTTTCTGTAAAAAAAACAAAACAGCACCCCAAGCTTTACTTTAAATATAAATGTGTAGACAAATAAATAAATATACATGGATGCATTTAGGATGGCCCTTGGCCTGGTTGTCCTAAATTTCAACTAATCATCTTCCAAGAATTCCCTCAGATCCCAGTTAAGCCAAGCTAACTGGAAGCATTTGAAACGCTGCCCCTCACATTCTGCTGGCAAGGCATAACTGACAGGGTGGTGACCTCTTTTTATTTCCTTGGTCATTGACTCTTGCCAAAGAATCTCAGCAGGCCAGCTTGGGTTTTCACGTTTAGGAAAACTGGAAAACATGTTTTATTTCAGTTAGCTTATGAACAGCAATGGCTATTTTTAATATGAACCTGTTGCATTAGTGGTTGTTTTGCGTGTGCGCGCGCATGTGTGCATATGTGCATGCATGCACACACTAATTTAAACATTTTAGGCTTTACTTATTCATCATGCGCTTGGTTTCCATAAGATTGGTTGTGAACCAAGCATCTTGTGGATCCATATGGCAAGACTGAAAAAAAAATTAAATTAAAATAATATTTTGTTAATAAAGCACTTTATAGGAGAATCTGCTTCCACAGTAGCAATACAACAGTCTGATACAGCGCTGTTTTAGGTGGTGGCATGTTTTGATTGAAAGTCAAAGAAGAAGGGGACGGCAAAGGATGAGATGGTTAGACAGTGTTATCGATGCAACGAACATGAAATTAAGCAAAATCTGGAGCACAACGGAAGACAGGAGGGCCTGGCGTGACGGGGTCCATGGGGTCGTGAAGAGTCGGACTCGACTGTGTGACTGAACAACAACAACAATGTTTTGAGGAGTTGCATTTTTTAAAAGTCACATGTCTGCACATGGAATGATGGACATATGAGAATAATTGATTAAAGTAGCATGAGATCGTTCTGTTTTCAACAAATAAATAATGGACATATGAGAATAATTGATTAAAGTAGCATGAGATATCTTGGCATGGCACCATCGTTTATATTTAAATTCATTTGTTCGTTTATGTGGGTGGTTTATATACCGCTGCCCAGGGAGAACTGTTCAGAGCAATATCGTCAAAAAGAACAGTTAACATTAAAAAAAGAATGAGTAATAAAACAGACCAAGTTAGCAAGAGAACCAAGTCAGCCTAGAAGCAATACAGCAACAACTAATATTAAGTCAGCTCAGGGGTTCATTCACAAAGGTACAGGACAGAAGAGCAGATTCAAACAGATGGGCTCGATCCAGACAATTTCCTACTAACGGAAGGAGAAATGTCATTTCCACCAGTTCCTCTTTCCTGCTGTGGACCCCTGATCTGTACCTCATGCTGTTCCTGAAGATCTCCTGTCACTCCAAAGCAGCATTATGGGGAGCTCTATGTGCCGCATTGGGAGGGGGAAGGTAGGAAAGTTCTGTTCTGGTGATGGAAGGCACTTACAAATTACAACAACCAAAAACTTAGTCTGGATCTAATCCACTCAGAGGTACACCAGGCAGGAAATAATAAGAAGTCATAAATTCCATAGTAAAATGCTAATATGCTGAATGTGGGAGAAAACTGTGTTAGATGCTGGAATCTGAGAACATTTTTGGGGACTGCATAAAATGATTGCGTCAAGAGTGGCACTGGATTGCAAGATGCGATAAGGTCAGAAACGCATCGGATGCTCTTGTCCCTTTGCCATGTATTCTGTGGGATTCGATCAGTGTGCATAAAGACGTGCAAACGTGCTCCATTAGTTTTTGCAGTTGGACAGTTGCTGGGAAAAGTAATTATGGTGAGAAACACAGTAGCCCTTTTCAAGGTTCAGTTCTCCTGACAAGTCACGCGCACGTGAGTAGCACATTTGGCAACTGTGACTGAAAATGGCAAAATGAATTCCTTGAATCTTCACAATTATTCTTTCAACTTTGGCAGAAAAATTGGAAAAGGAAACCTTTTAAAAACCAAGATTTGTGTAGTCAGTCATAGAATCGTATAAAGAATACTGCAGACACCTGCCTGCAAATAATTCTGAAACTGATGTTACAGAGTCAAATATAATACAAAGCCAACAAAATAATTGATAAATCTGTGGCATAATTGTGATAGCCCCACTTTCCTGGGGAAATAATAATATACTTTATTGTCATTGTACATAGTACAATGAAATTAAAGATGCAATCAAAAAACAGGTTGGTGTCAAATATTTCAGAAATTAATAAGATTGAAGGAAAGACACAAAAATGCTTTAATGCCTGTGTTACATTTATTTGCAAAAGATGTTTTTACATGATCCTGTGCACAGTGGTTGAGATGTAAACTCCACTGATTGTAATGGGCTTTCCCGTTAAGTGTGATTAGGATTGTACTTCCAAAAATCAATCACTTGATAAATCACTTCTTGGTTGCCTCTCCAGAAAAGTGCTTGAGGCAGCTTACAACATATTTCAAACAACATAAACAATAAACATCAATCAATGCACAATTTGAAATAACCCAGCAACAGCATTAAATCAGCATTACATCATAAAACAAACGAAAGCCAGAAGAAATGAGATTAGTGCATTCCCATATCATGTGCAGACAATGGTCCCATTATTTTCCACATTAATGATTCTGGCTTGAATCCCATGCAGAGCCATCAGATCTGTACTGAAATAAATTGTAACATTCCTGTCTCTTCCCTCCAGCTGCAGTCATCAGTGCCCCTAGAAATTGTTTCCCCATGGATCAGTGGTAGGGTTGCCAAGTCTCCCCTGGCCACAAGTGGGAGATGGGGGGGGGGTAGGGCTGATAGATCCAGGTTGGGAAACTTCTGGAGATTTGGGGGTGGTGCTTGGGGAGGACAGGGACCTCAGTGGAGTACAAAGCCACAGTCCACCCTCTAAAAGTATCAGTTTTCTCCAGGAGAGATTATCTCTGTAGTCTGGAGACAAGCTGTAATTCCAGGGGATCCCCAGATAAGATTGCCAGCCCCCAGGTTGGGGTGTGGGTTCCCCTGGTTTTGGGGGCTTCAGCCCACCACTGGCCAGCTGACCATTGGAGCTTCAGCCCACCACCGGCCAGCTGACCATTAGAGCATTGTGTCTAAGTGAAAAGCTGGAGATCTGCCTTGCGGGGAGGGGAAATCAGCAAACGTTATCTCCCCCCCATTTTTTTGGGAGGCCTATGGGGAGGTAGCATAGTAATAATGGGTTGTGATGTCAAGGTTGTGATGTGGAAGCAGACAATGGCAAACTTCCTCTGAAACACTATGGGGTCACCATGGCAACTAGGATGAAGAGCACAGAATATTTATTCAGTACGCAACGGGATATGGATAGATCTTTCTAAAAAACATTTATTTGTTTTTAAAGTCATGCACCATTTTTTGAGCTATTAGGACTCCTAAAATGAGGTTTGCCAACCTCAGTTGGGGCCTGGGGATCCCCTGGAATTAGAGCTCATCTCCAGAATACAAAGATCAGTTCCCCTGGAGAAAATGTATGCTTTGGAAAGTGTACTCTATGGTACTGTACCCAACTGTAGTCCTTGTCCTCCCCCCCAATCTCCAGGAGTGGAAGGTTGAATCCCACCTTATGATGTCCTACGAGGCAAAGTGGGGCTCAGAGAATTGTTGACTCCCTTCAGCCTCCAATTTGTTTTAGTATGTTCATTTATTTTAAACCGCCTGCTTTCACATTTATTTTTATTCTCATTTTTATATTACTTCTCCCCCCCATTTTATTTTTCAGACTCCTTTCATTGAGCATCACATCCCACTTTGACCAGATAAAACCATTACAGAGATAATGGGTGGTAGTTATAGTACAGCCCCAGACTGATAGATAAATGGAAATAATTCACGAAGGAAATATTGAGATGTTATTAGTATGATATCAGAGTAGTGATGCCATGTGATTTATCCCCCCTTCTGTAACCCCATTACATACAATGTGCACGAATCAAATACTCTGGAATACGAGTTGGATCCTTTGATCTCACAGATGGAGCCTATCAGGGATGGAGGCCATGGAGGTTTGTGGTTTGTGAATTTTATGAAACACAAACTTCCATGGACTTTCCTGATTTACGAACCAGTTCGTGGTTCGTGAGGTCCGTGATTGGTGCAACCCGGAAGTGGGCTAAGAAGGCATTTAAATGCCTCCCGAACTCACTGGCACCGCACAGCAGCAGCAGAATGGCTTCAAAAGGTTCCCTGGGCACCAACATGTCTGGCCCATGGACCACCCAGTGGACCCAATGGACAGCTGAAAACAAATCACCGTCCGTGGGTGGTCTGTCAAAAATGTAAATGCATGGACCAGGCAAATGGACCACAAACCTCTCCACTTATAGAACTTTGGATCTGAGCAGTGATCTGTAAGCTCAGTGCACCAGGATATAAATTCTTAGAATGGGGTGCCTTGAATCCTGTGCCATTGCAACATTACTAACCAGGATGCTGCTTTAGCAATAAATTGGTGATGCATCAACATTGCCGGAAGATAGACAGGTACATATAACTAGAGTAAAGCTTACAAGCCCCATTATTGTATGAAAGCTTTGTGTTAACAGAATTGCGGAAGAATATTTATGCAAAGAGCACTATCGTAACCAAGACTGGTGTCGTATCCTGACTTTCTAGAAGCCATGGCCATTTAAAATATGCTCACTGTTTTCTTTGTTGCTTCTTCATCACTCTCCAAGGTTCCATCAGAAAAAATCCTGAGAGCTGGGAAGGTATTACGGAATGCAATCCTCTCCAGAGCACCTCACATGATAAGAGACCGCAAATATCACCTGAAGACATACAGGTATATGTGATATGTTTGCATGGGATTTTTTTTTATATCATATTGTGTTTTTTAGTTGAGCCTTGCCATCCCTGGAGATCTCCAAAGACCTGGACTTATTGGGTGATTACTGTAATCGCAACCAAGACAGAGGTCAGCCCACGGAACTCCATCAGAAGACAGTGTGGTGCAGTGGTTAGAGGTCTTCAAATCCCCACTCTGCCATGGAAGCTTATGGGGTGAACTTGGGCCAGCCACACAGTCTCACCCCAACCTCCTGCTTGTGGTTGTTGTGAGGATGAAGTGGAAGAGAGGAGAACAATGTAAACCACTTCAGTTTCTCACTGGGGAGAAAGGTGGTGTATAATTGAAATAAATGAGTAATTCTGGCCTGATTTCAATGTGGTGCTGGGTATGTAAGATTAACTGATAAGTATGGAGGTGGGGTCCTGTATTTTCTTTCTTCTTGCACTGTCCTTCTGTAGTGGAGGTGGTCCTCCTCTGCGGAGCATGTTCCTCTTGTGCTAGGAACTCTTTGGCTCTTCCAAAGACATAAGAATGTAAGAGAAGCCATGTTGTATACAGGCCAATGGCCCATCCAGTCAATGGCCAAAACCCAGGTGCCATCAGGATTGGTCTTGCATTAGAGAAAGTGCCTAGTGCCTGAGGAACAAAGCTTGAGTCCCGTGGCACCTTTAAGACCAACAACGTTTTATTCAAGGTACGAGCTTTCGTGTGAATGCACGCTTCCTCCAATATAGTGTGAATGCACGCTTCCTCAGATATAGTGAAATGGAACTTACCATAAGGTTGATAGAGTTCCATTCCATGTGGCTTCATGTGGTGCCTTCCATGAAGATAGATCCAGGTGGGTATCTGAGGAAGTGTGCATGCACACAAAAGCTCATACCTTAAATAAACTTTGTTGATCTTAAAGGTGCCACTGGACTGAAACTTCTGAAAATACTGCTTCAGACCAAAGAGCTGCCCACCTAGTCCCTGAAGAACACAGTTCTGCAGCAGAGGACCAGTCTACAGGGGACGCAGAGGAGCGAAAGAGGAAAGAAGGTGCAGGATCCAAGGCAGTAGTATTCATGGTAGCAGTATTATGTGTAGTATTGCCCATTGTAGCTACCAATAATGGGCCTGCTAACATCCCCACACCTAGGTCAGGCAACCTGGTTTAAGTAGGACAGAAAACTACATGGGATACCTTTTTGATCAGGGTTCCATAATGTATCCAATGATACATTTTATGTGAGGTTATGTCTTGAATTGTAGCCAGAGTATCTGCCTGTTACAGGTTTGGCAAGTTTATTTACAGTAAATTTCTGTTTTTAGTTTATGCTTCTGTGTATCCTGGTGGTGGCAGCAGTGCCTTGTTGAAATGATTTATTTGTATGGCTTCAGCGGGATAGGAGTTTTGAAGGCAGGGGAATTTCATGTCTTTTTCTTTCCTTCCGATATGGATTTTAATGTATAACAGCAATTGAGCTCATTCTTTTTAGGAAGTGGAAGAAATTGAATTAAATACCACAAGGATGATTTTTTTTCTTTAGTAAATGTAATTGAGGAAGTAGGAATTATTTAATTTCATAGAAGCAAAATAGATTAAAGGATATATTTCATTCCACCTCCAGTCTTTTGTGTTATACAGATCTCTTTGTCAGAATTACAGGATCAAAGCGGATTTTCATCCAGCTGCAGTTCTTTGTAAAGCTGTAAATACTCTTTTTCTACATTTTTAAAGCATGTGAATTGCACTCTTTGCACCAATCATACCCAAAGGGCCCCACAACAATAAAGAAAACAAAATCTGCAGGGCCTTCATAGGGATGCCAGCCTTCAGGTGGGTCCTGGGGATCCCCTGGAATTACAGCTACTCTCTAGACTACAGATATCTGTTCCTCTGGAGAAAATGGATGCTTGGAAATTGACTCTCTGGCATTTTACCCTGCTGAGATCCCTGTCCTCCCCAGACTCCATCCCCAAATCTCCAAGAGTTTCCCAACCTGGATCTGGCTACCGTACCTCCATCCCCCTCTGGTAGCTAGGGGAGACCTGGCAACCCTAAGTCATAACAAACAAATCATCCAAAATGCTAAGCAGAAGTTTATTTAAACAAGGTTTATACTTTTCAACTATTATCTCGCCACCATAGCACCAATAGAGTTCTGTAAGATAAGTGGTTTTGGGGGGACACTGAACTATTCTAGGTTTTGTTTTGGTTTTTAATCATCACTTGGCAACGAAGCAGCATCAGTGAACTGGCCAGGCAGATTTCCTCTAGAGTTCCACTGAGAGATACTGCTCCCCCTCCCAGTTATTTTGTTTTCATTTAAATTTAAGGTTCCAGGTATTATTCTAGCAAGTTCAGTGGAGATATTATGTTCTTGCACCATTTTATAAACAACCTTTTGAGATGTTTTAATTGGGGTAAAACAAACATATGGTGGGGAGCAGGATCTTGGCAATAAGCTCCAACCCCAAATTTACCTTGAAATGTGTGTGTTTGTATTCCATTTAGACCATCCATATGTCACCTCTTCAGAGAGCTGCTCAAGGCGGCTTACAAAAATACAATAACAGAAAAGCATAATGGCGTAAAATTATAAAAATTAACAGCCATTATGAAGCAGCCAATAAAAGGCCAGAAGCATAAAAGCACATAAAAACCCAGAGAATAAAACATTTGGCAGCCTAACTGGTCCACATAACAGTACTCAGGCTAGAAGCTGATTGTAATAAAACAAATTATTAGATCACCCCCTTCATTAAAAGTCTGGGTAAAAAGAAATGCTCCTGAACAGGAATATATTAGGTACCAAGCAAGTCTCAATGGGGGAGATATTCCGCAGGTGAGGTGCCAGCACATTAAAAAAAACTGTTTAAAGCTTTATAGGTAAGAACCAACACACTGAATTGTGCCAGGAAACAGATGGGCAGCTATGACGATTTTTCACTACGGACATGGACGTGATAACAATTCATGACCCAGCCCCTAATAGTAGCCTGGCTGCTACATTTTGAAATTCCTGCACCATTTTCAAAGACACCCCACATAGACCGCATTACAGCAATACAGGGTTACCAACCTCCAGGCAGGGTCTGAAGATCTCCTAGTATTACAGTTGCTTTTCAGACTACAGAGATCAGTTCCCCTAGAGAAAATAGCTGCTTTGGATGGTAGGCTTTATAGCATTAGACTCCACTGAGGTCCCTCCTTTCCCCAAACCCCTTCATTCCCAGGTCCCATACCTCAGATCTTCAGGTATTTCCCAACCCAGAGCTGGCAACCCTCATAATCTAACCTGGAGGTGAGCAGTGCATGTATCACCATGGCCAGGTCATGGTGCTTTGTGCGACAAAGGAGACCTGAGCATTGAGATTTTGGCTGAAGCACTCCCAATCTATTAATCTGTTTCTATGAGATGGAGTGAAACCCCTCTAGGACAGGCTGACTCCTCAGTCATCAAGTAGCATTGTCATTGACTGAGAGTATCTCAGTCTTCTCTGGGTTGAGATCCAGTTTATTGGTCTTCATCCAACCATTACCTTCTTCAGACATCTTTTCAGGACTTCTGTACACCCATCCAGTTCACCTGTTAAGGAAAAATAAAGCTGAGTGTCATCTGCATAGTAATGCCACCTCACTACACCTGTCTCTGCATGCTCCAGGAATCCTTGATATTCCTGATCATGCAGAGTGCCCTGTGTGAGGATATGTTTATGCACATACATTTCAACATAGCCTTGTGAAAGTGGGGGAGTTGAAACTGCTGGGCATGTCCTATTATATTGCCCTTTTGATTGTGATCTCATAATTTTATTATTCCTATTCTTCAAAAAATTCCATGTAGACCTAATGATCTCCTCTCAGATCATAAGCTTTGGATCACAGCTAAAGTGGCCAGATGCTGTGCAGCTACTAGAGATTATTTTTGTTCTATAGTAATCTAATGGATTATATTTGCTCATTTTGATGTAATTTATGCAACTTTTTTAATGTACCATTGCTGGTATTTCTGAGCTGGTCTTTGGCCATAATTAGTTTTAGAGTAGTCAGTCTGCAATACTTCACCCCTGTCTTAATGGTTGCTCTTTCTACCTTATTAGAATATGTGAAAAGGATTCTTATATAGCCCCAAATTTGTCAACAGTATATTTTGATTATTGAATGGTAGAAGGTTAAGGTTTGTGACAAGACTACTGTCCGTCTCAGTGCATCCCAGCATGTGACCCTGCTGATGTGTTTCCTGGTGCCCACTTCCTTCTCGGGGATAAAATCTGAAGGGTCTTGAATGGAATAAAACAGGGACTTTAAATCTTCTCCCTACTACTTGAATAGGGATACCATTCCCCAGGTGGGGGCAGAGGATTCCACCGCTTTCATGGGCTCTTGCTTGCTGCTGGCCAGCTGGCCGGCAGGAGGAAATTCCCACCACCACCCCCAACAGTGACACTGCAGGCAGTGTGCTGACATCCCCCGGAAGTGATGTCAGCATGTCAGTGACATGGGGGGGGGACACTCTACTTTTTGAGCAAAACTCTATAGTTTGAGGCCATTTTTATCATAGAGCATCATCTCCCCCAATATGCTGATGTCACTTCCAGGTGAGATCAGCATATCACACAATGTCCCTGCCCACCCCCGGAAGGCCCCCCAAATCCCCCTGCCACGGCAATGAAGGGACCTGGCAACCCTATACTTGAGCGACCAAATGTGCCCAGCTCATTTCTACCAGGGCCTTCACTGGGTTTGGGAACCTCTCCCTGTAGAATTCTATAGAGCAAACAATTCCTCTTTCTTTGGAAACTGAAAACAAGCAGGGCTCTTTTTGTAGCAGGAAGTCCTTTGCATATTAGGCGACACACCCCTAATGTAGCCAATCCTCCAACAGCTTACAGTAGCCCCTGTAAGAAGAGCTCTGTAAGCTCTTGGAGGATTGGCTACATTAGGGGTATGTCGCCTAATATGCAAAGGACTTCCTGCTACAAAAAGAGCACAAGCAATGTTTCAAGGAAAAGGGTCTACCCAGGCTTTCCACTGCCTGCTTGGGGAAGTGGCAGGACATGCTCAGAAAAGTATTTGTGCCTGCAGGAAGCAGCCATTAGAGACTGCTGCCGCCTCCATCATAACGAGAATATGTGGCCTGGAACCTCCAAACATGATTAATCCCCCCATGGCTGGTTGCCATTTTGTGACTACTCCCCTCTATGGCAGCAATTTTGTGGTGATGCCCACTTAACTTCCTTAAAATTCCAAAAGTGCTCACAGGCTCAACAAGGTTGAGGATCTTGGGACTATCTGATGAAAGCATTATTTAACATTTGAGAACAGCTAAAGGACCTCTTCACCTGGATTTCACATCATATAAGAGTATTGCTCCAGTGCCCTTCAGTAACTCACATGCCTTGACTGGTATTATTAAATTGTTATTATTATTATTAAATGGGTATGTACGCATTCCAGAAGTACCAACCCCTTTGTGTCAGAAAGAAGGGATGGTGCTGACTTTGTTGATTAACACTGATATAGTTATTATTAGGTTTAAAAGTAACCACAATAAATGCTGTTAAAATCCATTGCAACAATCCCCCAGTGGAACTTGAAATATACCTCAGAGGGAGTCTTGTTGAGGCATTTCCTAGTTCTATTGTCTCTAACCCCCTGAAAGCTGAAATAGCACCACAGAAACAAGTTTCTTTGAAGTAACGTTTCCCTAAGAGTTTATTTCTTTTCCTTTTCATGTCATTTTTAAAAAACAACAAACTTGGAAATTTAATTAAGTACTATGAAACCAGGCACAGAACGACCAAGAAGGCGCTGTGAAACCTTTCTCCTAAATACAGCCAGTTTAATTATAAATTACTGCTGTAATTAGTTCTGCTATATCTCTTGAGTAAAGAATCTCCTTGTCCTGTGCCAAATCACAGGGATGCTTTTGCCATATGGGCAATTGTACGGAACAAGATAATATTTTATTTGTGTTGTGCTCACAGTGGGAATTAAACGTACAGAAAGGGTAGCCTTACAGAGTAATCCTGTGCAGAGTTAACTGTAGTCTATGTCTGTTGAATTCACAGGGTTTAGAACAGGAGTAACACTGCATAGGACTGCAGTTTTGCAGTGCAGTCCTGAATAGTTATACCTTTCTAAACCTACTGGGTTCAATAGACTTGGAAGGGTGATTGCACTTAGGAGAGTCATCCTAAACAGGTCTACTTACATAAAACCCTGCTCAGTTCATTCAACAGGACTTGCTCCCAGGAAAACGTTTTTAGGCTCAGTCCTAGTCTAGCACCATAGAGTTGTGCTAGTGACCTTGCTGTTTTACCAGCTGCCTATGCATCGTGACTGGCCTTTGTAGCTTGTCATTATTTGTGGTTGCCTCTAAGCCCTGGTGTCCTGGTGCCTAGAAAGGAAAGATCAACCTCTCATTTTGTACCAAGCTTTGCAGATGCTCAGAAGGTGTGAGAATTGTTCTTGCTGCTTCTGAGTGCTGCTGTAGCAGGGTATGAAGTGAGCAATTCCTTTATTCCACCGTGCTCTGAAGATATTCGAAAGCAGCAAGAAGGATTTCTCCCCTTTGTTTTCAAATGTTTGCAAAACCTGATGGGAAGGGACAGGCTGACCTCTCTCTTGGTGATGGAAAGTGCTGTCGAGGTGCAGTTGACTTCTGGAGACCCTGTAGGGTTTTCAAGGCAAGAGGCGTTCAGAGGTGGTTTGCCCTGGCCTGCCTCTGCATAGCAACCCTGGGCTTCTGTGGTGGTCTCCCATCCAAGTACTAACCATGGCCAACCCTACTTAGATTCTGACCAGATTGGACTAGCTCAGATCACCCAGATTAGGGTGATTTGTCCCTTACACTCTCAAATTTTGGCAAGTGGGGGTTATTGACTTTTTATGCTCTTCTTTCATACACTTATATAATTTCTAACGCTTCTAGTGCCAGTTTGGTGTAGTGGTTAAGTGTGCAGACTCTAATCTGGGAGAACCAGGTTTGATTCCCCACTCCTCCACTTGCACCTGCCTGGATGACCTTGGGCAAGCCGTAGCTCTGATAAGAGCTGTTCTTGAAAAAGAGCAGTTTCTGTCAGAGCTCTCTCAGCCCCACCTACCTCACAGGATGTCTGTTGTGGGGAGGGGAAGGGAAAGGAGTTTGTAAGCCGCTTTGAGACTCCAAGTGAAGGGCCAGATATAAATCCAATCTCTTCCTCCTAGCAACAGCCAGCGATGCATATCAATTAGGGTTGCCAATGGGCCTAGAAAAAACTGCCCCATCCCTTTAATAAAGGCTTAATGTGTGGAAATGTTGAAGCTTTTCATGGCATGGAGGTAAAGAACATCATCTGGTAAATGACCAACCATTAAATCTCTGTTAAAGAGCCAGGACATTTCTCACCTCCCCTTCTCACTTGTGGCCCCAAACGCCCCTCAAAATTCTGTTCCTGGGGAATCTTCTGTCCCTCTGTACAGGAGGCCATTCTGGGCTGAAGAAGGAGGGGGGAACAAGGAAGTCACGGTCCACGGGCAGAAATGCCTGCAGAAATGTCCCAGTGGATCCAAGCCACTGTGTCACTCAGCCCAGACAGTCCTTCCCGGTGAGGTGAGGAGACTGTATTGAATAAATCAACATCATGTCTTCTGGGACTAAACTAGCTGAAGCAGTGTTCCTTGGTGCCATTATTCCCGATAATTGCTTCAAGCAGATTCCTTCTCCTGACCTGGTTCAGTTTATTGGTAAATTATTATGACTTATAAAGTTCCTGTCACCATTAGGGGCATTGTAAGCACTAAAAGTGTAATCTATTTTTTTCCCTCCCTCAGACAATGCTGCGTTGGAACAGAACTAGTAGACTGGATGATGCAGCAAAGTTCGTGCGTCCATTTACGGACACAGGCCGTGGGCATGTGGCAAGTATTATTGGAAGAAGGCGTTCTCAACCATGGTAAGAGGAGCCTTTGCTTTACACGAAATTCCTCCCGTCAGAGTTGCTGCTTGTGTGTGTGTGTGAATACACGTCTCCATATAGGCATGGACAAATACTACCAAATGTGTTTAATAACAACAGCATTTGTTCATGGGAGGACCTGTTTGTTGCTGGATTCCCCACTGGGATACATGTGTGTCTATACACAGAGCCATGTTGTGCCTCTGAATGGACTCCCATTGGTGACAGGCTGTGGACATGTGTAGTGCCTTTCACTGGTATGCCCAAATTCATCTCTTTCCTTTTATCCATAAATGTGAAGGGGTACACAGGTAAACCTGATTATTATCTAGAGTGAGGGACAAGTTTTACCCCCACCTATTAACTGTATAGCAAGTTACTACCTTGTCTTGTCATTTTCAGTTTTGTCGATCACTAGCTGCATAGCCCTACACTTCATATGTCTAGCTCCATTCTTGATTTCCATGTGTTGTCAGATTAGAGCAAGGGTCCCCAACCCCAACGTGTTGCCCATGGTCACTATGGCACCTGCTGACACCTTTCCTGGCACCTGCCAAGTGTTTGTATAAAGTAGGCGGGGCCAGGTGGGGCTTTACTCCAGTAAGGCTTCTGATTGGCTCTGCGGTTTCTTTTAAAATGTTGGTTTGGCAGATGATGCCTCCACAGCACAATAATCTTCACTGTGTGACTGAAGGTACGTTCCAGCAGCCATTTTGTGGCTGGTTCCTCCTCCTGCAGCAGCCATTTTGTGGCAGCCATTGTGTGGCTGTGCCCACCATATTTTGTCAAAATTCCAAACATGCCGACAGGTTCAAAAAGTTTGGGGACCCCTGGATTAGAGTAAGATGCTGAGGTACAGCAATCTCGATGGCTTTCGTAGAAACTTCAATGAGTCCCATGTAACATAAATTTTCAAATGTTTGCTGAGAGAAGTGTGTCTGAACTGTGTAAGAAATATGTCAGGGAATAAATCATAAGAACATAAGAACATAAGAAATGTTTGCTGAGAGAAGTGTGTCTGAACTGTGTAAGAAATATGTCAGGGAATAAATCATAAGAACATAAGAACATAAGAGATGCCAATGTTGGATCAGGCCAAAGGCCCATCCAGTCCAAAACTCTGTGTCACACAGCAAGGGCGTAGACTTTCCAATTTCCCGGGGGCTGGGGCTGGGCCAGAGGCATTGCCAAGGCAGCAGGAGGCAAGAAGCCTGGGCGAGCTGGGCTC
>NW_015163605.1:265122-286828 GCF_001447785.1 Gekko japonicus | reverse complement strand
AAGATGTTTTGGTGCCTTCCTTGAAGCTGGGAAAGATGCCCATTCAGTCGATGTTTTCACTTTGAATAGATGCCACTTTGCAGCTAGTTGATAAGGGACAAAGGTTTGTGGAGCAGCAGGGAAGAACCCACAATGCTCTAAAGCGGACCCTTTCAGAGCGGGACAAAGGGGAGACTTCCTGCCCCTTCTTCTTCCCTTACTCTTCGCATATGAGACCAATCCGGGCCGGCAAAAAATGCAGCAAGGCATAAACAGTTGCAAATGGGAGGAGGAAGGCTCCGGCTTGCTTTGCATAGTAAGCCTTGCCTGGAATGAATCGAGAGGGAAGTTGGACGCGGCCCGCGGCCTGGGTGCCTGCCGGGGAGGGGGGAGGGGGGAGTCTGTGCTTGCCGGCTTGCATCGCATCGCATCGCTCTTCTCTGGAGGGGGTGCAGAAGCGGTGAAGGGGGGGCTTGGCACTTGGACAGGCCAGATCCTTTCTTCACAGATCCAGTCCGCTGCAAGCAGCTGGGCCCGGCTCGGTGTCACGGGAAACAGCCGTGGCCGTTCCCGCTCAGTCTCAGGCCCTTGCGCCAGAGCAGAGGAGGAAGGTGGGGAGAGAAGGGAATACAGTTCCTAGGCAAGGAGGCTTTCACGTTGTTCAGGTGGTTGTCCTGCTGCCGAGCACGGCGGCGCGGCACCTGTGAGGGGTTGCCTGCAAGCGGAGCCCCCCCCCCGGCGCTTGCAGTCTTCAGGTCTCTGGGGCCAGCGTTGGCGAGGATGCCAAAGTTCCCCATTCTCTGGTTAGGTGCAGGAATTTGTTGGGCTCCCAGGGCTCTGCTGCTGCACTTTAAAAAAAACAAACGTGGGCGGGCTGTTCCTCTGGCGAAATCCTTCGGCTTGGAATATATTAAAGGACATTCACCCCCCACCCGACCAGCTTGCTGCTCTGTCTGGCCACTTCCATCTTCTTCCCCTCCCCTTTTCCTTCTCTTTCTCTCTTGCCCGGGAGAGAAACGGCAGCCGCCTCTTTGGGATGGGGGGTCTCCTTTGCCGCCAGGCTCGGCCAGAGCGGATCTCCCGCGGCTGCTCCTTTTGTCCTATGGGACAGCACAGCAATTCCCTGAGGCGGCGTTTAGAATGAAATCTACGAGGGGGGAATAATAAGGTCTGAGAGGGTGAGGGGTGGGCGGGGCTTCTGGGTAATTTCGGTGGGGGCTGAAGCCCCGGAGCCCCCATGAAGATTACGCCGGTGTCACACAGTGGCCAGAAATACCTGGTGCCATCAGGAGGTCCACCAGTGGGGCCAGGACATTAGAAGCCCTCCCACTGTTGACCCCCCACTGTTGACCCCCCCCACTGTTGACCCTCCCACTGTTGACCCACTGTTGATAAAATCAGAGTTGCATTCTCAGTTAAATATCCCTATCTAACCATGGTCAAACACATCGTTGCTAGTTTTTTTTCTAAAGGAGGAGCACAATGCTTTGGAAACTTCATGCCCCTCCATCAATTTGACACAATAATGTTATTCCCACTTCACTACTTTCTTCCGAACCATGTCAACTCTTAGGGAGTGTTGATTTGCCACAGAGGGAAAAGGAACTCCAGAATAAATTTGGTGTGGCATCTGAGATGCTGTTGGGGTGGGAGAGAACTTCCCCTTGCGACCGTTCTCTTGAAGCGCTATACCTTCATCCTACACAAAAGATACATGATGAACAAAAAGTACTGTCATAGCGGCCTAATCAAAGGCAAACGCATTCCAGCCTGTGTGATGTAAGCCATAACATAAAATGGGTACTTCACCTAGCAATGCCTCTTCTTGTTTTCTAACATTTGGAAAGACAATCAAAGGAAAACAGGAGTAGAGGTGATGATATAAACACTTCAGCTGTTATTATTATATTCTTATCTTCCCCCACCCGCAAAAAACCCCCCAGAATCAAGTCATATTAAAACTTTTAAAGCTACCGACGTTTGCTAAAACGATCAAGTAAGATAAAACATAAAACTATTAATCAAAATTACACATAGAGCCATTGTATTAGACACTGAAATCCCCACATAAGAGAAGGCATATTATAAAGTCCATGCAGAAGAGGCTGTAGTTAATCCAAAATCAAGAACTGGTTATGCTTAATGGCACTCCAGGGCTAATCCTCAACATGTCATGGCCATGCCATCGACTGTGTTGTGCTGTTGTCTCATTCAATATTCCTTTGACAGCTGTTTTCCGCCCAGTAGGATTGTTTTCTTTGTCTATTTGATTTTATGCAGTTTCAGCTTTGAGCCCTTCCCATGTTAATTAGTTAATTTCAAATAAACTTTATATTGGTACTTCTAGTGGATCAAGAACAACACTTCCAGGACAAATACTTATTTTATCGATTTTTGGATGATGAACACGAGGATGCCTCCATGCCAACTGAAGAGGAGAAGAAGGAATGTGAGGAAGAGCTACAAGACACTATGCTTCTGCTCTCTCAGATTGGACCAGATGCCCATATGAGGATGATCCTTAGAAAACCGTAAGCTGATTTCTAGGGTGCTGCTTTTGAGACTCATAGGTGTGCTGTCTGAAAAATGCCTCCTGAAATTAATAGTACAGTCTTATGCAGAGTTACTTACTCCGTTGCAGTTTAGACTGGAGTAGGATTGGACAAGAAATTGTGTAGCTATGGGGGATCAATAGGCTGTCATTGGGATGCATATTTGACTTTACCTTCAAAATCTCCTTGGCCACCATGCAACATTCATCCCTTACTATGGTTGGGACAGTTGTTGAGTAGCAATTGTGAGTGGACAGGCAGAAAATGTTTAGTGGTTCACTTCCTTCCTCCATTTCTCTCGTTCTCTCAGCAGCAGTTAACAACAACTCACACAGCTTTATAATATGGCCAAATAACCACTTTCAGTCATCCAATACCATCATTAAAGCAAATTTTGATCGAGAATGTTCTGATAGCAAGGAAAACAGTGCAGGGAATGTTCTGCTTCCATGAGAAGAATAATCTCCACGTTTTATTTTCAATTTAAGAAACAGTATAAAAAGTTACAGATGAGCAAGCAACACCATGCTGAAAGGGAAGCATGGCATCTCCTCAAAACTGTGTCACTGTCTAATAGCCCTATATTATTTTGGTACCAAGAACTTGAAGTAACGTCAAGCAACTGTAGGCTGCCAATAGTTGCGGTCTCTTTTCTGAGAAAAATGGCTGCAAAGCTGCCTCCACTATCACCTCAGTGGGCTTTGATTGACACCACCCACAGGGCCTGTGTATCTTAATGTAAAAAAGGTTGCAAGTGGGCCTTTTGAACATGTCAAGAGTTCTGAACCATTACTGGATATGGGGTATCTTTATTATGGCCAAGCGCTTGAAAATGGCGGATGAGGTGGTATACCTTTGCCTCGACTGTATCACTTCAGAGAGCTCTTCTAGAAAGAAAGGCGAAAGATTTATGCGATCTGAAGAGAAACCAGAATATCTTCTAGAAAGAACATAAGAAAACAAATGTTGGGGGAAAGGCCTTCTCTCTGAAGTACTAGTACTCTACCTGTAGGAATTGGGGCAGGGGTTCTTCAAATTAGTCCCTGCTCTTTACTAGAGTTGCCAGGTCCCCCCTGACTACGGTGGGTGATGAGGGGGGTAGAGTTGCCAGACCCAGGTTATGAAATTTGTGGAAACTGGGGATGGATCCTGGGAAGGACAGGGACCTCAGTGGGGTACAGTGCCCTGGCTCAAAGCATCCATTTTCTCCAGTGGAGCCGATCTCTGTCTTCTGGAGATGAGCTGCAATTCCGGGGGATCTCCAGGTCCCATCCAGGGGCTGGCATCCCAGTCCTTTAAGTCCAAAGTAGTGCAGCTCAGACACAGGATTGCCTTACCACTCCATCTGCTGTTTGTGAGGCCCAGGCTCATTTTGACTAGATTATTATTAAAATGTACAAGAGGTTTAGGGCACTGGCTGGAAGCTTGACTTGAAAAACGACACCCAATTTGCAAATCGGCACAGCTGCTGCCTTTGAGTTGTGACTCTCCCAAAGGATGCAAAACTCACATAATTACTGTGAAAGAAATAATGCAATTTCCACTCTCCCCCCCCCCAAAAAAAATCACTGAAAAGATTACTTTGAGCATTTGATTGTATAATGAAGCTGTTGCTTTAAAAGGTGCTTTCTATTGTTTCGAATCTGAAACTCACTTGCAAAATGTGTCACTTGTTTTGACAGGCAACTTAAAAAATTCTCTATTTATTACATTAACTGCAACATTTTAACTGTCAAATGATGAAAGAATGTCTGTAGTTTTTAAAAAACAGAATAAAGCTGCAAGAGGGAAAACTGGCAGACTCTTGTTACGATCGGGAAGAGGGTTTTTTTGTTAAAAAAACCACCCCACACGTTGTGATAAATGTTAAATTAGCTTATTTTCTTCAGTGTAGCAAACAAGGCAGCCAGCATCTAATGATGTATGCAGTAAGACGTACACATCCATACTATGCTACTAGAAAAATATTATTTGAACAATTAAAAAAAATCAGTTCAAGAATGACAATACCAATTGCATTTTTTATTTTTAATCTGTATTTAGTGGATTTAGCTGTTATGAATGCTGTTTAACTTCCATTGAAACATCAATGTAAACATTAAAAAACACCCCTATGAATCCAATACAGTTGAACCTAAGAAGTGTTGTTAGAATCTGCACTTGTGTGGTAAGGATATGGCTGCATTTTTTTTGCTTAGCAGATTGCTTGGTTATTTGAGGATTCTCAGAAGGGTCCCAGGATTCCGACTCTTTGCTGATAAAAACCATAGAGCATGGGTCTCCATGGTGCCCAGTGACACCTCTTCTAGTAGTGTGATCAGGGCCAGGTGAGTGTGAGCAGGCCCAGCAGGGCTTCTAGATTGACTGCTGGAGAGTTGATTGGCTGTTCAGATTTTTAAAAACGTTGCTTGGGTAGCAGCTGCCAGCACAGCACAAGGATCTTCCCTGTGTGACTGAAGGTAAGCTGAGGCAGCCATTTTGTTCCTGGCTCCTCCTCCTCCTGCAGCAGCCATTTTGTGGCAGCCATTTTGTGACATGCTTGTGTCAGAATTCCAGAGGTGCCCGCAGGCTTAAGAAACAGTTAGGGACCCCTGCCGTAGAGTACTGGCATAGGGGCCTTCCACATGGAGATTTTGACCTATGTGGCCAGCAGGATGGGGGGAGCCACCTCATAACACTGTGTTCATTCAGAGCATGTTTTGTGGGGCTGCTGGGGCTTTCCATCTTTTGCTCTGGATTTAAGGAGAAATAACATGAGGCAGGTGGAGCTTCAATGTCAAACCTCTACTCTAGGCAGGTGGGTGGCATGAAGCACTACCTTCAAAATGGCACAGCTAAGCACAGTTTTCTTCCTTCCCCTTTCATCCCTTTAATGGGAGTTTCATTTTTAGTTTTGTGGGAGTTTTATTTTTAGTTCACAGCTGGTCCTTGGTGTCACTTTAATTGTCACTCAGCTGTGAAGTGGGAAGGGAGTCTGCCCAGTGTGAGGGGGCATACAGTTTCTTGCCTCAGCACTTCTGCACTGACATGGCCCATCACACAGGGGGACGGACAGCAATGACCAGCCTGTGGGCGCTATCTCTTCCCACCTCCATCTCACCTTCTGCTGCTTCCATAGCAGGGGCACTGTACCATACCCCCATGTATAATATAACCTACTTTGGGTGTAAGATATCTAATTCTAATTAAGCTCTCAACTTCTTCTCTTTAAACTGGTGGCCAAAGAGCAAAATTATGATGAAAGAGCAAAAGGCACCTCATTTGGAGTTGATGAGGCAAAAAATCTAGTAAAACGTTGCCCCCAAACTTGAGCAGAGATACAAAAAAGTAATACTTCCCTGGAATTAGATGATAGTAAGACCAACTGCCAAAACTCCTTAGAATTGTCACTTTCAACAGCCATAGTAAGAATTCTGAGTTTTCCTTACAGCGTCACGCTTTTTATTTCAAATTACAGCCCTATATTTAGATTTAAGTTGAACTAGAATTATGAGAAACCTTGGTTCATGATTCTTCCTATCAACCTTTCGAATTTTTTGTTGTACCCTGTTTAATTGACTACATTCCTTATGGAACCAATAGTTTTTCTTTTTGTAATATTTAATTTTATGTGACTGTGCCACAAAGGCAGGTTCCAACAACTTTAAAAGTTGGACTAATAACTTTGAGAGACAATCAGAACCTTTCAAGTTTTGCTATAAGGGAAGAAGATTCCTAACCTCAAAAGAGTTCAGAATACTAGATACTCTTTCTTTCACTAATGGGGACCAATGAGTTGATCTTAATAAATCAGCCACCGACAGAACAAGAATTTCCTTCTCACCAGGTGGGTGTCAGATACTGAAAAGCTTGGTTCTGCAAATGCCGGCACCTTCATCCTTATGAAGAAATAAATGCAGTGCTGTAGGACTTGTGGGGGATGTCTACAGTCTCTCAGCCAGAGCTTGCTTTTAACCATTAACCTAAAGCAAGGCAGACATGGTTTGAAAGCTTATAATATGTCTTTGCAAGAGCAGCTGTGGTAGTTACAGCATGTTGATTTTTCAACATTCTGCCACTGTAATGCCTGAAATCCTAAAATCAAGAATTTGTTTGCCTTTTCATGTAGTAGACAGGCTCTGTGCAGAGAGGGGTGTCATCTGACAGAAGTTCAGACCAAAAAGGCTGTGTAATAGAAATCTTGATCCTGAAGAGTTGTAAGTGCATGACCAATAGGGCTGCTGTTTCAACTAAAAGATCCACTACAGTATGTTTGCCTCTGGCTTACAGCTTACCCTCAATGTAGCTGCATTTTCTCTTTTTCTTGGGGACCGAATTCTCTTTCCTGGTGGGTTTTGAATTAAACACTCAACACAAAATCAGTACTGTATGAATGTTTAAAAAGATTTTGGTTACATGTTGAAATTAGTGACACAGAATTCCCTGTGGAAGGAATGGATGTAACAGCTATGTCAATTTTTTTGGTGGGGGGACTCTAAAAGAGCAAGAAAGAGGAACTACATGGCATCTAAGCAAGCAGAAAACGCCAGACTATCTAACATCTGTATTCCTCATATGGGGTGGAAATCAAGGTAGCGGCCTTGTGTTTTGAAGCATGAGTAGAATTGTAAGTGCCTTAGCTCGTCTCTGAAATAGAAAGCTGTTTTTTAAAGTGGTAAAGCAGAAGGCCAAACCACTTATACATCTGCTTTCTTTGATCTTACTATAATAGGCTTCTGCTTTTTGTATGTAATGGGGTCTGTGAGCTGCAGATAGCTTCTGTAGCTGCCCTCTGGACTTCTGTTTTCCTTACTTCTGAGTAGCATAACTGCTTCTAAAGATCTTCACACAGGCATCTTCACCACCGGGATTAGTACGTCTGAATGAATCGTCACAGATCAAATATCACAATGAACCTTCAGACCACCTTAAACATTCTAACTCTCAAAGGAATCAAGTCACATGTTCAGCCCGTAGAGGTCATGTGACAGCTTCTCCTGTACTTGCGTACAGCCTGTAGAACACCAAGAGATGTTCCACTAGTGCCATGTTTGTCATTTGAGATTAATGGGCCAAGCCTTGTGTTGCTGCTGCTCTTAAATGTTGCGGTGACTGTGATTTATAATTCATGTGATTTTGTTAGGTTTTCTTGTGAACTGTCTGTTGGGTAGAAAAGTGGTGTTTAGGTGTTTTAGACATAAATCAGGGGGGGTTTTCTGGGGGAACATGCCAGAACAGAGTTCCAGAACCTCTTTGACAAAATTCTTTGAAAAATGTTTAAAAGTTCCTAAATTTTCAGCATACAGATTGAAAACTTCATTCCCCTCCTGAGAGTTCTGGCACCTCTCTCTCTCTCTCAAAAACAAAAAACAAAAAACTCTCCACAAACCCAAAAAACCCAACAACAACAAAACAACAAACCCTGACATAAATGATGTGTGTATCAATCCTTTGGCAGGAAAACATCTCAGAAGATTTCTGGAGATCAGTTTGCCTTGTCACAATAAGTAAAGCCATAAGTAGTAGTTCTATGATTTATTAGCAGCCTTTTCTGACTTTCTTCTACATGAGTTGGGGTCTAGTTATAGCAAGGTACCAAGGGAGCCTAACTTGGGTATACATGAGATCCTTAAAGTTTTTTGTGCATCCCTGAACCAACATGTTTTGGTTGTCCCTGAGCAATCTTGAGCAGAGTTACACCCTTCTAAGCCCATTGAGCCCTGTCCTGGATGGCCCAGGCTAACCTGATCTCATCAGATGTCAGAAGCTAAGCAGGATCAGCCCTGGTCAGTACTTGGATGGGAGACCACCAAGGAAGTCCATGGTTTCTATGCAGAGGCAAGCAACAACAAACCACCTCTGTTAGTCTCCTGCTTTGAGAATCCCATGGGGTTTGCAATAAGTCAACTGCAGTTTGACAGCACTTTCCTCCACATGTCCATTGAAGTCAGAGGGCTCGGAAGGGTTTAACTATGTTTAGGATTGCAGTGTAAATGAAATTGCACTGTATATGGGAAAAGAAGACACGCCGCTACTTCCAGAGATCCAAGGGGAACCAAATATAACTTCTGTAGCATAAGGGAAATTCCTAGGGTTGCCAGCCCCCAGGTCCGGGCAGAGGATCCCCTGGTTTCAGGGGCTTCCCTCCTCCATGGACTGGCTGGCAGGCAGGGGAAACCTCTCCCCTAAACAGGGAAATCGCTGTGTGACATCCGTGACACAATGATGTCACCTGGAAATGATGTCATCATGTTGGGTGTGCCGTGGGGGATGCTCTAGAATTTGGGCAAACTCTATGGTTTTGAGGGCAAAAAAGCCATAGAGTTTCGCCCAAATACCAGAGCATCCCTGCGCAACATCCACACCTTCCCCTGGAACGCCCCCCAAATCCCCCCACCGGAGGAACAGGGAGACCTGGCAACCCTGATAATTCTCCCATTTTTAGTTCTGCTAAGCAGCTACACAGGAAAGGGAAGGGGGACTACAATTTTGCATCCCATTAACACCAATTAATTGGTCAGAAAATGCTACAGGTGGCTTTCTGCTTTTCAGAGTTAAGCAGGGAGGACATGGGGTAGAGTCCATTAGTGCTGGCATCCCCAGGCTCAAGGTCTGATTATTGCTATACACATAAATCATAAGTCAAGTCAGAAATGATATGAGGTATATTTACTGGTGCAGTGAATCCTCTCCTTCCTTTCCCACACACTGTCTATATTTTGTTCCACTAGGGAATGATTGAGCTGTCTCCTGATACCAAATTAAATAGAATCATTAGAGGAAATTTAACATTAGGTTAAACCTTAAAATAAGGTTTATTTGATGTTGCTGGGCTTGAATAATGGTGTTATCGATAGAACTGAAGTGTCTTTTCTCTGACTGAAATATTTAAATATAAAATCCAGTCTCCCAAACTTCAGACCTAACAATGTTTGTTTCAGTGAACGTTGTGCTACCGGGTGTGAGGTCCTGTCATTTAATACGATACAAGACAGGTGGATGGATGGAACAAAAGTTGATTATTTTACAGTTCTGTTGGGAAATTTGTAGCTTTGGAATGGGCATCTTTTAGTTGAAAGTGGCAACTGAATCCTTCTCTTTGTTCATTTATTTAAAAGATTTATACCCCACTTTGTTTTCTGAAACTCAAGGTGGCTAGCAAAACAGAAAAAGCTGCAAGAACACACACCAAAAAACATTATAAGTCTCCAACAGAAAGTTGAAAACATAGTGAGACTCCTCACCCCATATCATACAAATGGAACAAGTGTTCCTCCTTTGCCAAATCCTGTCTTCCTACTCAGTGCCTGTGGCCTTTCTATACCATTTAGGTTCTCTGGAACATCACTGCAGACTGCTGTACAGGGCCTAGCACATGGTTGGAGTTTTATAAAGCACACAAAGTAGCAGCAGCATATAGATAGTTATAGATATATAGGGTGACACTTTGCTCTCTTCCTCCTGGAATTCTTTTTTCTTCACAAATAGTTCATCCATGTTTATTGTTCAAGCAGAAAAGAACAGGCTGCTAAGCGGAAAGCACAGCAGCGGCTGCTTGATTCTGAGGAGCAATTCCTTATTCTTGTCCACATTGCCGTAACAGAGAAACTTGAGTGTCTGTGACCTTGATGGACTACTCAAACAGTTGATGGTGTTTATTGATCATATAATTTCTCCTGAACTCTCTCTTCTTCCCCTAATGTGCAGCCTGGTTCTCTGTCTGCCTCCCATTTATTATCCCCAGCTGTAACAGGCCATTGCTCACCTGATGAGTTTGCCGCAGAAAGTAGGTCTTCACACAGCAGGACTCCTGGAAATCTACATCAGTGGGCACCACACAGGCTTGCAGAAGCTGTGAGGGCTAATATTATACCTCATGACACCTGGGAAAGCAGAAGAAGGGAACTCCTCCACAACTGATGGCCGCTTCTGATATGTGATATTTTCACTCGTGCTAAAGGAAAGCTCAAGAATGCATAAACAGAATTTGAAAACGTGTCGACTGGCACAGTACTTTCTTGGCTAATTCCTCGCCAACTGCAAAAAGAAAAACCACAAAAGAGATTATTTGAGTAAACCTGCTTTGGTGAAATACTGTTTGTAAAGATTACAGGAAAGGTGCACACACAAATAGAGATTCGTTAAAGCTAAGCTGTCACTTGAAAGATACAGGTGTAGTATTTTTGACCAATAGGCTGTTAAATGCAGCAGTTGTTTTTGCTATTACCACATTCTTAGGAAGCAGGAAGCCATTGCTATACTTACAAACCCCATTTTCACAAGACAGCAAAGAAAAGACAACAAGCCCAGCTGGCTGATCGCTCCCCTACACTAGCAATAGGCGGACTGCCATAACCTCCTCCTTCCCAAGAACACAATATTGTATAGTGGTTAGAATGATAGGACTAGGACCAGGGAGATCCGAGTCTGAAACTTTGTCATGAAACTCAGTAGGACCTGAGTTTCATTTGGTTTCCAAACCGCACCATCAAAATACCAAGGCACCGTCTGTTTTTCCATATACCAGTTTATTCCAACCTGTTTGGTGGTGGGAAATGCCATGGGCAGAGATAAAATACTGCAACTGCTGAGTGAAAAGGTGGTCGGGGAGTGCCACAAATCCATCTCTGCCTCTCTCTCATTTTCTCTTATACATTATTTATAATAATAAATTATTTATAATTTATAAAATATAAACAACACAAACACTTTAAGAGAATATAAACACATGCACATAAACAGGAAGGAAGGGTGACTGAGGGAACAGCAAACAAAACACTGTCTTCTACTGTTTGGCAGAAGACAGTGATCAAAGGGGACAAACAAATCTCCCTGGGGAGGGAATAAGGAGTTTGTAAGCTGCTCTGAGGCTCCCTTAGGTAGTGAAGGGCGGGGTATAAATCCAATTTCTTCTCTCTTCTTCTAAATATGCGGGTGCAGGTGTACCCCCAGGAAGAGGAACTAGGGCTGTAAAATTTGTCACTGAAAAAATAATTAAAATCCAACTTTCATCTTCTTTTCAATAGATCTCCCCAAATTTAAAGATTCTGAACCAGTTTGTAAACTGCTCTGAGACTCCCTTGGGTAGTGAAGGGTGGGGTATAAATCCAATCTCTTCTCTCTTCTTCTAAATATGGGGGTACAGGTGTACCCCCAGGAAGAGGAACTGGGGCTGTAAAATTTGCCACTGACAAAATAATTAAAATCCAACTTTCAGCTTCTTTTCAACACATCTCCCCAAATTTAAAGATTCTGAACCAGTGTTCAGTCTTTTCAACAATGTCTCAGGCCTAACTGACAACTCTGGCTTTGCTAGCAGTTGAAAGAGACTTGGTAGGAACACTAAGCAATAATGTACTCTCTGCTTTTGCAAACATGAACGCTTCAGTTCCCCTGCGTGCAGTGCCCAGTTCTGACTGTGACTGTGGCACATGTAGAAAAGGGCTTCAGCCTTCCCCTCCGTGCTGTTTTCCTGACCTGTAATGGTTCAGGAGAGGCATTGTTTGGCCTGTTGGGAAAACCCTTTAGTTTTCATGTGGTTTTCTCACGATTTCAGGCCAAGAAAAGGACATGAAATGGGAAGCTGTGCTCCACAGATGCAATCCAAACCAGACCTTGCACCGGTGAGAACTAAGGAACTCAGGAGTTTCTGTTACAGATGACCAAGAATGAAGAACCCAACCCTAACCTGCCTATCCTATAATACACCTGAAAAGTACTGAGGCTGATGAGTGATTACAGCTCTCATACTTTTATTAGTGCAGAACAAGACAACTTTAGCTGGCTCGCAGGCTGGCTTATATTATGTGAAAACCACACCCCAAAATACACCCCTATACCGTAATAGGCTATTTACAGTGGCTGAGAGTTCCATAGGCCCTCGGATTGGTGCGGGCTAGGAACCGCTTAGTCCATTGTTCGCTGGAGCGAAGCTCCGAGGTTTAGCAGGATCGCGTGGAGCCCCTGGGTGCCACGCGGTCGGGACTGAATACATTACAACACCCTTTATCCTTAGCATTACCCTCAAATACTAGCATCCACCTCCCTTGACTCCATTTCAGTAAAAAGTCAGAAGAGCTAATCGTTGATCTCTGATATAACGTGCAGTTTGGCTCTGAGTAGTTGTTTTTTTTAAAAGGAAATGTAAGTTATTACCCTCTGCTGTAAAAAAAGATTGCTAATCTGCAGTAATCAAAAGGCAGTATAGATATAAATTACATGGATGCAAAATTGTTGCACAGAGTTTTGAATGTGTGTGCTAAGTGCCTTCAAGTCGCTTCTGACTTATAATGACCTTATGGTTTAACACCCCCCAAACGTCCTTGCTTAGGTCTTGCAAACTGAGGGCCGTGGCTTCCTTTATTGAGTCAATCCATTTTATGTTGGGTCGGTTTGTTCAATATAAGTGTGTGTTTGTTGCTTAACAGGCCAGGCCATTATTGAGTCAATCCATTTTATGTTGGGTTGGTTTGTTCAATGTAAGTGTGTTTGTTGCTTAACAGGCCAGGCCAGAGAACTGTTGATGACCTAGAAATTATATATGAAGAACTTCTTCACATTAAGGCTTTATCTCATCTTTCTACCACGGTAAGTCTCTTACATTCACTACTGTTTGTGGTAAATTAAGAGAGTTGGGACTGATTTGTGTTTACTTCCATGTGGACGCCAAGGGGGTGTGTGATTTGGATGGGCACTGTGCTGGCCCCGCCCACCCACAGCCTTCAGTCAACAGCACCTTCTGCTAATAGCATGAAACACTTTACCCACAGCTGGTGGTCAGTGGTCCTCTGCCTTTGTCCCATTGATAAAAGACTGAGTGGACACATGGTGTCCTCAATATAATTCAATCTATTCGAAGTACCTGTTCAGTCAGGGGATCCTGATACTGCTGGAGCAGTCTTTTAGCTGAAATCATCAATTTCTTCTGTCTTCTCCTTCAATCCACAACTTGGTGGAACTCTGCCGAATAACATCAGGGTCCTGCGGGACCTGTTCTGCAGGGCCTGTAAGGCAGAGATGTTCCGCCAATCATATAGTTGAGGACAGCAATGGGATTTTAACAAGAAATTGGCCAACTGACTAACTCTCACCTTTCTCCCCCACCAAGGGGATGCAAATTCATAATATGATGCCATATAGGTCTATACTCTATATGTTTGTTTTTAAAACCATACTATTTATTTGTATGTACGAATTGAGGAATTGTTTTAATCCTTTTGTTGTGCACCGCTCTAAACGTGCTTCATGGGGAGGGCAGTATGAAAGTTTAATTGGATGATGATGATGAAGAAGAAGAAGAAGAAGAAGAAGAAGAAGAAGAAGAAGAAGAAGAAGAAGAAGAAGAAGAAGAAGAAGAAGAAGAAGAAGAAGAAGAAGAAGAAGAAGACGACGACATACTGTTTTCTCTTTGGAACATATGACGCTGACTTAGACCAGATCAGACCATCTAGCTCAGAACTGTCTACATTGACTGGCAGCAGCTCTCTGTGGTCTTTCTCAACACGTGTTCCCTGATGCTCTTGAACTGAAGATGCCAGGAACTGATCCTTGGAATCTTTTGCGGGCACAACAATGTGCTCTACTACTGAGCTGTGGCCCTTCCTTCATGGCTGGTTTTAGGGCAAGCAGGAATTTGAATGTCTCTGACCTAAATTTGCTTCTCTTCATCGGAATTGTATTTCTGATGCTGCCTTGCTCTTTTACTCAGACGTCAAAGCTGGAATAATACAAGTCAAAGTTTTAAAAACACTTTTTTTTATCTTGCTTTAAGGTGAAACGCGAACTCTCAGGTGTTCTAGTATTTGAATCACATCCTAAAGCAGGAACTGTCTGTAAGTGAAATGAATTTTATGAGTTTCACAGTTGTGTGTAATGTTGGCCAAATGGTTTGTTGTTGTTATTGTTAGAACTGAAAATTCAGAACCTAGTTCCAGAAAACACAGGAAGACGGGCTCCCAGCCATTTGACCAAGGGGACCATTTGTGCCTAGGTGTGTGTGGGGGAAGCAAGGATGACTGGGGGCGGGGATCTGGCTTCACTGTAAGCCAGGTAGCTATCAAATGGCTTCCTGTAACCTGCCTTCAAGGAGCTGGCCCAGTGCAGGGGTGAGGAGGGGGAGCTGGACCCCCAGGGTTCCCTTTGGTCAGCAGCTTGTGTTGTAAAGGAGCTGGCTGAGGGTTATGTTCCATTCTGGAACTCTCTCAGTGAAGACCCACACTCCCACCCTATGCTTTAAAACTGGAGGAACCGTTAATCAATAAAGTTGTGTCCTGATTCCTCCCAGTATGGCGTGTTGGGGTCGTCTTCCCTGCCTGGCATGGGCTAGTCCCCAGGCCAAGCATAATACAGCTGGGCTGTTCTGTGTTACATAGAAATTGGGGGTTATGGCTTGTTCTTTCTTTCTTTCTTTCTTTCTTTCTTTCTTTCTTTCTTTCTTTCTTGGAAATGAGTAGGTAACAACCATTGGACCTCAGGTAACAGAACTGGAGTTTCAGGTTCATAAGCTGAAGTTTATTCGAGCCATATTTATTTGGATGTCCCGATGGCACTTACATCCTAATAGCTATGCTTAGGATTACCGCCCTAGAAGTGACACGGTTTCTGTAACCATAAATTTTGAAAAAGATATGCTATAAAATTTCAGAATAAAATGTCTGTTTCCCCCTTAAACCTTTTATTGAAAAACCAGCAAGAACTGTTATTGCGACGTTTATATGATAGGCTATGAAAATCAATTTATTTTCAAATTATGCCTTGTAAGAGAGACTGGACCACAAAAAAAACTTTTCTCCCTCTCTTTTAGTATTTAATCAAGGAGAAGAAGGAACTTCTTGGTACATTATTCTGAAGGGATCGGTAAATGTTGTGATTTATGGCAAGGTATTATCTTTTAAGTTTTTTCATGTGTTATTTTAAAAGTTTAAGAACTGGCACAGGAATAATCTTTTAATTATAACGAGAGCATATTTGAAATAAGAATGTTATATGTTAATTTCAATTAAGTCAAACATCATTTCAGTTTAATAGTGTACTTTTCATTTCAGGTGATGGAGTTTTGATTCAAGATACAGTCATGATTGTCTCTTTGGTCCCACCGCCCCCACATAATAAGGGATTTTTTTTTTCATAAGCAGCATACTTTAAGCTTTCTTAGTGAGTCAGCTTGACAATTCCTGTACCCAAACACTGATCATTTTAATTCAGCAGTAATTCATACACAACAGATTTGAAGTGGAAGATTTGTTAGTTAAACCACCCTCCTTTGGAGATCTGATCCCTTCTCCCCACTACTCAGCATTTGGCACTAATTTTATTACAGCTGAGACTGATATCTTGATAGGTGACTTGATAGGCAAGCCATCATTCTAAGCTTTATTCACTCTTTAAGGTATTGTAGTCCTCATACATTAAACCTAGAAATACCATCATGCTTGTTATACTAGATACTTGTTATACTGGATGCAAGCTTAGTTTAGGGTTCAGCCTAGAATATCCAGTGGCTTTATGATGAAGTTGCAAAGTGTTCATAGGCTTTTATCAGTGATGGTTGCATCACTGTGGAGACAGTTTTAAAATTATCCCTTACACCAAAAGATAGGAGGGAGGGAGACACACAACATTCATGGTATTACTCTATGAACCACTGCTAGTACAACTGCAAAAGAACAAAACTCACCATGATGAATAAAACCATGTTGTATTCTACCATAAATATACATGTGTCCAATGCATACATTACATGAAGTTAACAATTCTAATTTCCAGGTTTTCATCATATATTTGAGGATATTGCAACTATATAACTCATCTTCTAACAGAAATTCTCACAATAATTGTAACACAGGGGTATCTTTACAATCCATTATTCTGTAGTTACTCTCTATTGAATTGTACACAATCTTCTTGAGAATAAATTCTCACTAACAATAAATTCTGAGATATAATACTTCAATGTGTCTCAGCAGTATGACAATTAAAATCCATTCATAAAGAATCCAGCAACCCAACAGGTAGCCACAGATATCCTCCTGTTTTAGTGTCCTCTTTTTCAAGAATCGCTATGGTTTTACAACCAATATTTTCTAGAGAACTTCCCAGACAAAACTACTAGAGAATTTCCTTCTTAATGGAACACACCCTTCTCCTGCTGTAGATTCTTAAGTGGGGTTTTAGTGGGATACAAACAACTGGGTTAATTGCAATCCTAAACAGAGTTATGCCCTTTTTAAGTCCATTTACTTCAATGGATTTAGAAAGGGTGTAAGTCTGCATAAGTTTACACTGTTAGTTGCTGCCCCTCATGAGAAAAGATATATTTGTTGTGTCTGGATCTGCTATTTTCAGCTCTGGACATGTTTTTTTGAATACCTCAATTGAGAGAAAGTTAGCAGTTCCTAAGTCTTGTCAAAAATTGAGGCACATTCATACATATACCTTGCACGTAAATACACACGAGGCAGCATGTGAAAATGGATCATCAAGGGCAGAAACTTTAATTTTAATTGGAACGCCTACATGTAAATACCTCTAAGAACAGACCCTGCTCGCACAATCCACCCTAAATTTATCTCATTAATTTTAACAGGATTTAAGCATGAATAACTTTCTCTGGATTGTAAATTGCAATGTTTTATGACCATCCCAGTACAGTTCAAAACAACAAAGTCAACAACCTGGCTAACTCCTCTGGATCTATCAACAACCCATGTTACCTTTTAAAATAATATATAAATAAATTGTATAAAGAGATAGATTTGTAAGTGTTTACTGTAGGTTATGTTGCCTGCAAATTGGAAGCCACTCTATTTTCATATTTAAAGTGATAAGATGGAAGAGTTCTAAATAAAATATTCACATTTGATGTTGAGAAAAAGCTAGAGCTCATAAACCTCTCTATCACCGAAAGCCACATTGTAAGTAATAACATTTGGCTCATCAGTATGATCTATATATCAGAGGCTGACAGTCTGTTGTTAAAGAAACCTGATTAAAAAAAATTGACTTAACCCCCCCCCAACAAAATAGTAACTTGGCATCAACAGTGGAGCCAGAAGTCTGTCTCTCTCTGAATAAAATTTCAAACAATAAACCCCATTCTTTTCATGCCCTTGCTTTTCTTTAGTATTAGTAATAACCAGCTGCCGTGTATTGTTATCTAGTCATTATTTTGGCTGTTGAATTCCCGCCAGATGCATTTGTTGTGGTTACTTGGCTTGGAAAGCCAGTGTTTGTGCATGGAGTGTCAATGGAACAAACTCTAAATTATGGCTTCTCTGTATAAATGTTTTGTTGTTTTTAGGGTGTGTTATGTACCCTACACGAAGGCGATGATTTTGGCAAGTTAGCATTAGTAAATGATGCTCCAAGAGCAGCTTCCATTGTTCTTCGAGAAGATAACTGCCATTTCTTGAGGGTAGACAAGGAAGATTTTAACAGAATACTCAGGGTAAGTGTTGACTAAAGAAGACACTAATTCATTTGCCCTTCTTAATAGCTTACCCTCAAGTACTTGCAAACAGTTGTTTACCTCTCAGTTCTCAGTTCTCTGTATATCTGAGTTTCCTTCACTATTATGTGGATAAGTAGAAGTTGTGACAAGCAGAAACTACTTCACTGCCGATGTAAACAAGATGGTGAATTGATGCCAACTCTCTGGGACAACCACTGAATGTGCCTATACAAAAACATAAGGTTGGATCCAGACTAAATCGCAATTTCCACGGATTCGCTTATCCTGTTGCAGACCCCTGTCATGTCATTCTTTTGGGTCCCCCAGAAACAGCATTTTATGGAGGTCAGTGGGCTGAAATAAGACCATGTAGTACTCTTTGGGCAGAAAAACGTTTCCCCAAAGAACATGACTTTTACAGACACACCCTTGCATAGCTTCCCAAAATAGCCCTTCAAATGTGTCCTTGCACCTGTGGAAATGCTGGCTCCAGCACCATGCCTACAGTCTGCTGATGTTACTGCTGCTGTGGTGCCAATTCAGCGTTTATCAAGCACCAATTCAGCATTTATCAAGTACCTCTTGCCAGGAATCATAGTGTACTTACAAGTTGAAGGTTTGATGCAGGAAGATGCATCAGTAGAAAAATGAAGCAGCAATGTCTGGTTGGCCTCCTTACGTCTCTTTGAGAGTCAGGGATAAAGCATCCTATCTGAACACAGAATTACAGCCTGTGGCTGTGACCGAAAGAAATTCCTAAAGAAATTTATGGGACTTGGAATTAATTTGTCCCTTGTGATTTCACTGAAATTAAAGTACAACCTTCCATTATATTGGATCCCGTATTCTGTTTTTCCCCTGGCTAGGTTGAACCTTTAAATCATTGCCTTTCAGTATTTATTTAAGACTTCATGAAAGTAATTCTTTCTTCTTTTTTAAATGTTATATTTAGAGAATGTTTATTAAAATTCTCTTTCAGGATGTCGAGGCCAACACAGTAAGACTGAAGGAACATGACCAAGATGTCTTGGTCCTCGAGAAGGTCCCACCTGGAAATAGGGCTTCAAATCAGGGCGGCTCCCAGCCTCTTCAACACAAGTATGTTTTCATTGCATAGTGTCAATGCTGGCTGCAATTAAGCATTTACAATGATATTATGATTTAAACAATAGTGTGTTCTTTCTGTCTATGAAAGAATGCAGTGTGTCAAATTTGGGAAGAAACGATCAGCTAATCACATGCCCAGCAGTGCACGATGCATCATCTTCCAAATCTCCCTAGCTGAGGTCCTTCAGCTTCCCACAACATATTATGTATAGTCCTCACTGTATATGGCCTGTTATGCACACACAGCTTACTACAGAGAATCTGAGCAGTCAAACCTTTAAGCTTGATCGGATTCTGTGCCTGCAGTAAGCACCACTCTTTTTCTCTGGTGTATTTATTCTGCAGCCCAGAATAAATACACCAGGCTCTGCGCTGCCTTCTCATACCGCCCGGTTTGAACTGGGCCAAGAAGGCAGCCCAGCCAAGTTCGCTGTGCCTGCCGGGAGCCTCCTCCTGCTGCCTGGTTGAAACTGGGGGGCAGGAGAGGACAGCCCAGCTGGGCTCGTTGTGTGTGCAGGGAGCCAGTAGCTCCAAACAGGTGCAGCTTGGTGCTGCCTTCTCCTGCCACCCAGTTTCAACCCAATGGGGAGTCATTTTTTTAAGAAGTGGCATGAGACTAGCAATGGTCTCCTATCACTAGACTCATGCTGCTTGAAAAAAAATTAAATGTCATCGGAGGAGTGGCCTACAAGGAGCAGGGACAGGGTGGAGGGGGAAATCCAAGGGAAACTGTATCCTCTTGATGTACCTTCAGCCTTGAAGCAAAGCAAGGGAAAAACCACCACAAAAGCACTCTCACAGAACCCAGGGAAACAGCAAACAGAAAGTAAACTGAGCTCTGGAGGAAATGAAATGCAGAATGAAAAAGAAAACCCCGATGGACGTGCATGGTGAAAGCGAGGCAAAACACCCATGCATAATGGGCCTATATTCACTGTGCGTAAGAGGAATATTACAATTTTAGCATTATAGTTAAGCAGGGGAATTACTGGGAAGAGTTTTTAAAAAGTACACAGTGTAATTATTAAGGAAATATATTTTAATTTTTGGATTTCCCAATTCTCATAATGCTTAACTATCCATTATTCACTCTGCATCTCATTAAAAAAGACTGCAGTGAATTTAGGAAGAATAAGTATATATTGGCTTTCATCTTGAGAACAGATCTGAAGCCTCAGATGAAAATATCCAAGGAGCTGATGCAAGCCAAAGTAGATAAAACTGCTCAGATAGAACAATCCACATTTGAAAAGCAACTATTTTGTATCATTAACCATGGTTCATTAGAACGCGAGAGAAGCCAATGTTGGATCAGGCCATCCAGTCCAACACTCTGTCACACAGAAGTAGGAACATGTGGATCAAATCCTGGGCACGCAGAATCCCGTGGGGAAACAATCACTTGCTTCAAATGATTGAGAATGGTAAGCACTTTTGTGGAAATCATAGAAATAGGATAGTAGGCTACTGGGGTCTCAACTAAGTATTCACATCTAATTGTTGTGCATCCCAATAGCCAATTGTTCTATGGGCATCAGCTCTCCAAAATGCCAAACAGAAATTCTTTACTTGGTGATGACAGGGATGAAGCTTCCAATAAGCACAGTGTATGGCTTTTGCTGAGCTGTGATCTCTCAACTGTGGCTCACATTTCACACTCAGACTTCTGCAAATCCGCTCAAACATTACCATGAAACTTTGCATAGATTATCCTTTTCTCTCTGTCTTTGCATTGGGCCTTGAGGTTCCTTTTGTAAGTAATAACATATACATGAAGCTGCTATGGCTGTTTTTTTTAGATTATTTTAATATGGTATTTGATTATCTACCATATGGTACAACTTTTTAATGATAATGGTTTGCACAAATTGATTTCCATAAACTCTCTTCCACATTTTATCTGTTAGGGCAAGCTGAGCTTGTCAAGTTATGTCCTGTGAATTCTTGAGCCTGGAGTTTTGGGAGTTTTTCCAGTTTTTTAAAACTATTCTCACTCAATGCAACTGTACCAATTTAAACTGGCATTAGCCATTTTTGTGTCCAGCAACTTGTACACAAATGTACATTTGATTTTTTTTTTTCAAAATCTCCAGTGGTTATTTTTGTGTGTGTTTGTCTCTGTTTCTGCCTGTTACATATTCACTAAAGTTAGGACTTGGTTGAAATTGCTTGTTATATTTTATTTTCAATTTCATATCAAAAAGCTCTTTCAATTCTCTGCAAATTTTGACATGTAGGCAATACATTTGCCCGGCTCTTCTCTGCACTGTTTATTTCTTTCTTCTGTTGACGTCTTCCTTGCTGCTGTTGGCCCTATTTGCACACATGCTCATTTTATTCTGTTCATTGTGGCAACCCTCAGGATTTTGTCAAAGTACATTTTTTTTCAGCTATTATTGGCGGCAAATTTAGTTCTTGGTTATTGACTCTCAATTATAAATAGATTTTTGGAATTTATCTTATGGTGTTCCAGAAATTCCCATGTGGAGTAACTGTCATATTTGTTGAGTTTGAACAGGAAAAAGGAAATATTTTGTCCCTGTGCTATCTGAAAAATAAACCTTTCCTTCCATTATATATCTTGTCTAAATGAGAAAGTCACATAGGCTGCAGTCAGACTGGCAGGTTGGCATGGTTTGGG
>NW_015163605.1:207154-264410 GCF_001447785.1 Gekko japonicus | reverse complement strand
GCAACTATTTTGTATCATCAACCATGGTTCATAAGAACGTAAGAGAAGCCAATGTTGGATCAGGCCATCCAGCCCAACACTCTGTCACACAGAAGTAGGAACATGTGGATCAAATCCTGGGCACGCAGAATCCCGTGGGGAAACAATCACTTGCTTCAAATGATTGAGAATGCCGACACCAGGGTCAGCACTTTTGTGGAAATAATTGAAATAGGATAGTAGGCTACTGGGGTCTCCACTAAGTATTCACATCTAATTGTTGTGCATGCCAATAGCCCATTGTTCTATGGGCATCAGCTCTCCAAAATGCCAAACAGAAATTCTTTACTTGGTGATCACAGGGATGAAGCTTCCAATAAGCACAGTGTATGGCTTTTGCTGAGCTGTGATCTCTCAACTGTGGCTCACATTTCACACTCAGACTTCTGCAAATCCGCTCCAACATTACCATGAAACTTTGCATAGATTATCCTTTTCTCTCTGTCTTTGCATTGGGCCTTGAGGTTCCTTTTGTAAGTAATAACATATACATGAAACTGCTATGGCTATTTTTTTTTTAGATTATTTTAATATGGTGTTTGATTATCTACCATATGGTACAACTTTTTAATGATAATGGTTTGCACAAATTGATTTCCATAAACTCTCTTCCACATTTTATCTGTTAGGGCAAGCTGAGCTTGTCAAGTGATGTCCTGTGAATTCTTGAGCCTGGAGTTTTGGGAGTTTTTCCAGTTTTTTAAAACTATTCTCACTCAATGCAACTGTACCAATTTAAACTGGCATTAGCCAGTTTTGTGTCCAGCAACTTGTACACAAATGTACATTTGATTTTTTTTTTCAAAATCTCCAGTGGTTATTTTCTGTGTGTTTGTCTCTGTTTCTCCCTGTTACATATTCACTAAAGTTAAGACTTGGTTGAAATTGCTTGATATATTTTATTTTCAATTTCATATCAAAAAGCTCTTTCAGTTCTCTGCAATTTTTGACATGTAGGCAATACATTTGCCCGGCTCTTCTCTGCACTGTTTATTTCTTTCTTCTGTTGACGTCTTCCTTGCTGCTGTTGGCCCTATTTGCACACATGCTCATTTTATTCTGTTCATTGTGGGAACCCTCAGGATTTTGTCAAAGTACATTTTTTTTCAGCTATTATTGGCGGCAAATTTAGTTCTTGGTTATTGACTCTCAATTATAAATAGATTTTTGGAATTTATCTTATGGTGTTCCAGAAATTCCCATGTGGAGTAACTGTCATATTTGTTGAGTTTGAACAGGAAAAAGGAAATATTTTGTCCCTGTGCTATCTGAAAAATAAACCTTTCCTTCCATTATATATCTTGTCTAAATGAGAAAGTCACATAGGCTGCAGTCAGACTGGCAGGTTGGCATGGTTTGGGCGCGCCACTCTGTTGCATTTTGTGACGGAGATTTTTGTCCAGACTCCCACCCTGATCCAGCCTCACTGCACGCTTCTTCTGTGGTTGACCGTTCAGATTAGTGCTGCGCGTCAACCACGGAGTGTGCAGTCTGGTCTTATTTGTTTTTGAAAAAATAACAACGTTGACCTTTTTGGAGAACATTTCTTAGGTGCACATGTGCGCACATGCACACATGCACATTTGCGCCACCATTTTAAAACAACATGACAAAGCCAGAACGAAAGGTTCACACTTCCGAACCAGTCTGAGCATGCACCAGAGGCATTTAGACATCCGGAAACACAGGATGAATGCGCAGGGATCCATTAGCACCAGAATTCATCTGCTGTCTATTTACTCCGTATCCAACTCGTCATATGACAGGGGGAGTGCGACAGGGGAATGGCTGCCAGATGTGGATATGTGAACGAGCCCATTTAATCTATATCGGGCCAAACTGCCTGTCTGAACACAGCCATAGTTGTTCTTATGTCACTAACTGGCATGGCTTGCCCTAAACAATTATGACCTGATGATCCCCAGCGTCCCTCCCTCCTCACAGGCCCACAATCCCAAGAATTTCCTGGCGAAAAGGGAGTGGCCATTAAACCACTGTAACTCCATATTGTGGAGATGCTCTCACTATTAGGGACTGGACAATAAAGATGAGAGGGCAGCTTCAGAATGCTCTTGGCTCACCATCACAAGAATCTTTCACACACCTGGAGACAGGGGTAAGGGCCTCCTCAAAAAATATTTTTCTTTTTTTTTTTTTTTTAAAAAGGGGGGCCGTCCCCCCCCCCCCCCAGCTGGTTTCCTGAGAGAAAAATCATGCTGGGGAGGAGTCATTTCCCTGATTTTGCTGCCTCATGTGCACAGATGCTTCACATGGAACAGCATAATCAGGAAAAAAAACCTCCCCCGCTCCAGTGTGTTCATGTGAGAAAACGGCTTGTGGGAAGGCAGGATTCCTTTCTTCCACTACAGCACCGTGCCCAGTCTGCTTGGGCTCTCCTCTTTTTTATTATATCAGCTATTCTCTGCAGCTACTGTGTGGCTGTGGGGAACACGAGACCCAACTTTTTTGGCTCTAACGTTTAGGGTTGCCAAGTATAGCTTACCTCCGCAGCAGGGGACTCCTGGGTAGATCCCGGAGAGTTTCCCCTCGGATGGTCGTGGCCTCGCCCCCAGCGTGCCCGGCGTCATAACGTCACTTCCTGGTGACGCGCACGCCGGGGTGGGGTTCCCCCTGGGGCCCAATTCCGTGGCGGCGGAAATCGGGCCTCCAAAGCAGGGGTTTACCCGCCCCCACTTGGCAGCCCTACTAACGTTCTCCAGTGCACAAGTTACGGGGCCTAAGAAGCTTTTATCCCTGGCCCCTATCGCTTTAGAAATGTTGGCTTCGGTTTGAGGAGCATGTTGCTAGAAATGCCAGTTGGGTCCTTTCCATATGCAGCAGTTCCCTGTCTCTGCTCGTTTGTTTGAAGAGCTTGCTGCATAGATGAACCTACCAACTCTCTCTTCTTGGGCAATCACACGCCCCACTAACAGATTTCATGCAGGGGGTATGCCTACCAACTAGTTTTCACCTCGAGTGTTTCATTTTCACTTTTATATTCAAACTTCAACAAACTGAACTCTCTCCGTGTGTCTTTCTGCTTCACTCCCCAAGATAGTACCTCTGAAGGACGTGCACTTGGCTTAACATGGCACATCAATGCTGCTCTTCCCAAGGGGCTGGCAGGTAAAAGAACTGTGTGACGCCCAGTTCTCAAAGTACGGAGGAGCTCCCAGAGCTCAGCTCCACCACTTATTTCTCAGCAGGAGCTTCTTTTGGCAAGGGAAGAAGTTTCATACCCCCCCCCCTTCGAATGCAGTAAAATGATGCAAAGTTATGGGCACCAAGTGGTGCATTACAGGTTTAAAAAAGGAAGTGGGGCTGCGAAACAGCAGTTCTTCAGAGCAGTCTGAACTGTAATCATGTCGCAGCACTTGCTTAGTCCATGTTTGTTCTGACTTTAGGTCTATATAAAACATTGCTCCGTGTGTGGTATGGAGAGAGTGGAACTCTTCTCCCTCCCTCATAATACTAGAACTCAGGGTCATTCACTGTAGCTTAACGGGTGAGAGATTCAGGACAGACAAAAGGAAGTACTTCTTTACAGAGGATGGGGTGATGGCTGCCAACTTGGAAGGCTTTAAAAGGGGAGTGGACAAGTTCATGGAGGACGGGGCTATCAGTCATGATGGATATCTGTTCCTTCCAGTACCAGAGGTAGCATGCCTCTTTAAATCAGTTGTTGGGGGGATGCTGTTCAGTCTTCTTGTTTGTGGAGGTAGCTGGTTGGCCACTGTGTGAACAGAATGCTGGATGAGATGGGCCTTTGGTCTGATCCATCATGGCTCTTCTTATGTTTTTATGCCAAGCTCAAAAAAGAAAGAAAATGCAGGTACATACTGAAGGAAGTAATAGCGTTGTATAGGAAATAACATACAATAACAATGATATTTTTTAAAAAATTGGGTGATTTAATGGCCCAAACCTTGGGCGGTTTACCACAGGAGGCACCAGTGTTCACACCACAGGGTAATGTCAGGGGCCACATTCACCATGGACCTGCTGGACTCCCATAACTTACTCTTAGCAAGTAGCCACTGCTTGTCCTTAAAACTGGGAAACACTGGAAATAACACTTCCCTGCTCTTCTATCTATCTTTCTAACTACTTTCTGTATGAAAAAGGATGCTGGACTAGCTGGACTACTTGCCTGATTCAGTATGGCTCTCACTCGTATTTCTTCTGTAATTTTTCGATCCCAGATTATCCTTGTCCAATCTGAAATGGAAGCCAATAAACCTAAGGCTCCAATCCGGTGCATATTTACCTGGGAGTGGGATTTACTTCTGAGTAAATGTGCATAGGTTTGCACTGTAAGTCAGGTGATAAAACTGTCTGGTGTTATGAAATGTAGAATAATTAATGTATGCTAAAAATCACAACATTAAAAGAAAGTCTGTAAAGGTTGTCTAGGTAATGCTAAACAAGTTTACCTACATTATTTATTTGATACAGTTATACCCTCTCCTTCCTCCTCCAAAAGTCTCAGACCGGTTCTTTGCTGATGGTTTTCCTTTTCCTCATTCAGGTATACTGTGATGTCAGGAACCCCAGAGAAAATTTTAGAACACTTCCTAGAAACAATGCGTCTTGAAGCAAGCGAAGGAACAGGTAGGCTGACTAAACACTTTATACCTGGACTCAGTAATTGTACAGTAATATAGGAAATGAGGGTTGCAGTTCTTCACACAGGCTACTTAAATTCTGCTTAATAGGGTTGTAGGGAACCTAACTGCACAACTATAGTCGAGGCTTCCATTTGCATTGTGTGTAATTGGTGCTTTCCATATATTGACTAAAATCCACAATACCTGATGCTTTATTTTATCGAGGTTGTATGCCACTTTGGATGCCATTCTTTGGAAGCAAGTCCATGGCTCATTGGTAGAACTCCTGATTTTCATGCAGATGGTTCCAGGTTCAATCTCTGGTATCTCCAGGGGGAAAGGTATAAGGTAGCAGATACTGGGAAAGTTCTTTCTGTGTCTGAAACCACTCAGAAAAGATAGTATTGAGCTACACAAACCAGAGTTATGACTTAGTAGAAGACAGTCTCCATGAGTTCATAAACAACCTTGTTTCAGAACTTGGTGCCAAGTTTTTAATTTTTGTTGGGTACATTTTGTAAAAAACAAAGCAAAGCTGCCTCTTTTGAAATTATTTTCCAGAGAGTCTTGGGGCAGTGTTCCATTGTCAGCCCAGAACGTTGCAGTTTCAGCCACCAAATCAAAACACTAGGTCACCCTTGCCTGTGAGTACTTGAAAATAGCTTTTGGCTGAACTTGTAATCAGTCCAAAGGATCTCACCCATGAATTGTCCTCCCTCCTCCTTTTTCTTTTCAGTTGCAGGAGGTGCAAATGTCTGCGGTGACTAATTAAATTTTTATGTTTGCAGACAAATAAAAAAGAAGAATCTGAAACAGTTTTGTTATGCACAAAAAACAATGGCTTGAATATTTGGATTGTGTGCACATTCAGCTGAAAGCTGTTTTTAAGTACTAGACAGTACGGGTGACCACAATACTTCGATTTGAAGCAGTGGATTACCATGAGGACAGTACAAGGCTTGTAGACTTTTCAGTTGTTGATTTATTCAGGGTTTGCAACCAATGATTTGTCCAGCTGGTTGAAGAAAACGTAAAACGTAGTCCTCAACAGTATCTCTTTGGCCTCATAGCTCAATCTGGCCCAGATACCCAGGTTTCCAAAACTCTTATTCCTCAACACTGTTTTGTTTACAACAACACGCAGCCCCCCTTTTCTTGCCCTTAGTTCCCTAAGTCCTACTTGACATTTTGCCATTCCCCTTTTCCTTATTCTCCTTCCACCTTCTCGGGCTCCTTATTCACAGTGCCCCTTTTTTTGTTTACTTACCTTATCTCTGTATCATTTAGGTCCTCTCATTCTTTTGCCTCTTCTTAGCAATCCCAGCTCATAAATGAACCACATTTTCAGGAAGAGCTGTTTGAATATTTACAAAACATTCCATGACATCATAGCAGCCTTATAGCGCTCTCAGAAACTGACAGGCCCGCAGGTGCTCTTGAATGCCCAGACAGCCTCGTGGCTGGCCCGGCTGTCAGACAGGAGCTGTGCCTGTGTGCGCTACAGCATCAGTTCCACTCTCTCCATACCACACATGGAGCAATGTTTTATATAGACCTAAAGCCAGCAGCCAGAGCACAGCCAAGGAGCCCATCCCAGCCAGACCCGCTTGTCGCATTTCCCTCCTCCTCCTGCTGGGCTTAGGCTGCCACCGTCTCACTCCGTTGCTCTGGGACTGGCGGCTGTGCAGCCTTGCGGCTCTCCCAATCAGGACTGCCTTTGCTCATGGTGGCTGCAGCTGGCCGGGGCAGGCACCGAGAGCAAGCTGCCCCAACTGAAAGGATCCAGCACCTGGAGAGCCATTCTCCAGATGGATGCCCTGATCTCAGCTGTGGGACCGACGTCTGAACCACGACTCAGGCACGTGGCCATCGGTGGGGGGCTGAGGGACCGCCCAGGTGCACTCCTCCCCTCCCCCACTCCCTCCCCCTTAATTTAAATTTAAATTCAGTTCCCCGGTGCACTGGCGCCTCGTCCCAAAACATTCCTGGCTACGGGACTGCTGAGAGTCATCTTCTTGTGGCATGGTTCTCCCTCTGTGTGCAATTCTGGTCACCACACCTTAAAAAGGATATTATAGCTTTGGAAAAAGTGCAGAAAAGGGCAACTCGAATGATAAAGGGGTTGGAACACTTTCCCAATGAGGAAAGGTTAAGGCGCTTAGGGCTCTTTAGCTTGGAGAAACGACGACTGAGGGGTGACATGATTGAGGTTTATAAGATTATGCATGGGATACAGCAGGTAGAGAAAGAGGTACTTTTCTCCCTTTCTCACAATACAAGAACTCGTGGGCACTCCATGAAATTGCTGAGCGGTCGGGTTAGAACGGATAAGAGGAAGTACTTCTTCACCCAAAGAGTGATTAACACTTGGAATTCACTGCCACAGGAGGTGGTGGCGGCTACAAGCATGGACGGCTTCAAAAGGGAATTAGATAAACATATGGAGCAGAGGTCCATCAGTGGCTATTAGCCACAAGGTATAGATAGGGACTCTGGGGCAAGTGATGCTCTGTCATCTTAGTGCTTGGGGGGGGGCCAACAGTGGCAGGGCTTCTAATGTCCCGGCCCCACTGGTGGACCTCCTGATGGCACCTGGTATTTCTGTCCACTGTGTGACACAGAGTGTTGGACTGGGTGGGCCTTTGGCCTGATCCAACATTGGCATCTCTTATGTTCTTATGTTCTTATGTTCTTATGTTCCCTCAACATTATGGTCCCCATGCAAATAGAACATTTGTATAAACAGTTAAATACTCAAGAGGACCAGCCAAGATAATATATGGAACAGTGTTAAGGAAAAGTAGCTGTCAGCCTGTTATATTTTTATCAAGCCATTTTTCCAGAGTTCAAGGGGTCTTCCGTCCCCATTTTATCAACATACAAACTCTGTGCGGTAGGTTAGACTGAATGGCCCAAGATTATCCAGTGAACTACATGAACATAGAGGGTTTTCCTAGTCCTATTCCAGCACTTCAACCATGACTCCACACTGTCTCACATCAGATAGAGACTAACCAATTCACACACTGCAGATTAACTGTAGTGAATTGTTTTTACATTACCTTGGACCTTACAATGCCATGGGGAATGGCCTGTAAGCAAATCAGAATTAGATCCAGATATATCAGAGCTGTATGAACTCTGTGGGTTTTTTTTAAAAAAGGTCAAAATTCTAAACTAAGGTAACCCAGATTCCTCAATAAATTATGAACTCAAACCTCTGATTTGCCCATAATGTTTAATATTTGGCTTAATTATTTTGGATGTCCAAACCATGAGAGCTAGAAGAAAACTGTTCTTTTAAGAAAGCTAAGATTGAAATTGCAAGTGCATTGTAAAGAACAGAAAGACTTGAATACAATAATGAATCAGCCTTTCTTGTCAGGTTGCTCAGATGCCCAGTATAAGCACATTTGAAACTGCCTTTAAGCTTTCATATAGAAAACCTGGTACTTATGCATTAGACTTCTAGAAAAAAAATCAGTTAGCTAGCCATTTTATATGTGGTGCACCTAATATCCTCCCAGTCATTTCTTTTGTTTTGCTTTTCACACTTATAAATCAGGACCAAAACTACATGGGATACCGGGAGTTCTGTGAATAAACATCCAAGTTTTTTCTCCATGCAGGGCCCTAGCTTGAATCAGGATGATTTGGGACTGTGCGTTCCTGCTTTTGAAAGGGGGGGGTAGCTTGAGAGCTCATTTGTGGAACCTCCTGTGTAGTTTGGTCTTTTGTATCTCATCACAGTGGATGGTCAAAAAGCAGTTCCCCATTAAGTTATAGATGTTTAATCAATACAAAATATCTCTGACCAAGCTGAATCATTGGTCTTATTTAGGGAACCTACAAAGCCTTTCACTGAAACAGAAAGTTATCGTGGCACAGCATGCTTTTGGAACATAATGTGGTTGCTTTTGGTCTTCTTTCCGCAGATCCTGGCTTTCATGATTTTGTTATGATGCACTGTGTGTTCATGCCGAATAACCAGCTTTGTCCGGCTTTGATGGCTCAATATCCTTTTTGTTTAATGAGGTGGGGGGGGAAGCTTGCTTTCCTTTACAGTGATCAGCCTCGTGAGATGTGAGTGTGCCAGTTGCAAATGATCCAAGTACTGATCCCTGCAGTTGATCCCTGTACCGAAATCTGAAAAGCTGAGTATGCATTTGCCACAAGTAGGGGGCAGTTCCATTTTCAGTGCAATCTCAGAGTTGCAGCCTTCTAAGACCATTGACTTCAGTGAACTTAAGGTGTAACTCTGCTCTTGATGGTACCGTAATGTTGCAGTCCTGAATGTACTTTCCTGGAGGTAAGCCTCATTGAATAAAATGGGACCTACTTCTGAGTAGACCTGCTTAGGGTTGTTCCTTGAGACTGGTTCAGCTATCCTGCCTGCAGCTAATTGATTTCAATTTCAAAATATGTCCAGACTCCCCACTATACACTCTGTCCTGTCGTTGGCCCCCACTGTCTCAGTACATGCCTCGATAGGCTTCATCCCTAAACATTCTCTCCTTCCAGGTTTGAAAGCCCTCTTTGGAGGGTTCCCCCCCAGTAGTGTTGGATTTGAATAATTGTACATAACCATGCTGCTCACATCTGTACTGCCTGTGAATTTGATGCAGCGTGCCCCAGTGCTCATCCAGGAATAGAGCGGGGAGAGAGGAGATGGGAGCAGGGAGGCAGCTGGGTTCCGAGGAGGCAAAGTGGCTGGGTTTACTTTCTCCTTTAAAAAGAAATTGTGCAGGTGCGAAGGTAATGTCAGCTCAGGCAGTTCAGTGTAAATGTATACTTTTATGTTGTGTCAGAAAATGCGGGAGCACATCCAGCTAAAAGCACTGCACTGGCTGCCTATAGCATACCGGATTTGGTTCAAGGTGTTGATTCTTACCTTTAAAGCCCTATACGGTCAGGGACCTACCTAAGGGACTGCCTTTCCCCACACATTCCCCAGAGAGCACTAAGATAGGGGTCTCAAAACCATCTGGCCCTACCAGGCCCTAAAGAAGCCAGGCTAGCTGTGACGAGGGCCAAGACCTTCTCTGTGGTGGCCCCGTACTGGTGGAATGAGCTCCCAGATGATATCAGGGCCCTGCGGGACCTTTTACAGTTCCACAGGGCCTGTAAAATGGAGCTCTTCCACCAGGCTTTCGATTAGTGTGCCACCTCCCAGTATTATGGCCCTGGCCCCAATACCAACACCAACTTAATAACCAACAGCCTGGCAAGAGCCCAGAGTATGGTGGTAGTTGACCATCAGGATGCTGAGAGACCGCCGCCATCACTTGTTAGCACTTATTAGTACCAATAGTACCTTTAGTATCCTGTAACCCCTCCTGAGCTTGCCTTGGCAGGGAGGGCGGGATACAAATGAAACAAACAAACAAATAAATAAAAGGACCCTGATAACAGGGTGTATGTGCGGCACAATGGCTAGATCGGCAAGCAAAAACTGGCCAAGATGCACACAGCACTGAAATTTGGCATATTCATTTACTTAAAAGTGTTCTATATCTTTATTAATGAATTATTTGTGTTTGGTGTAGTGGTTAAGTGTGCAGTGTAGTGCTTAAGTGCGCAGACTCTAATCTGGGAGAACCGGGCTTGATTCCCCACTCCTCCACTTGCACCTGCTGGATGACCTTGGGCAAGCTGTAGTTCTGATAAGAGCTGTTCTTGAAAAAGAGCAGTTTCTGTCAGAGCTCTCTCAGTCCCACCTACCTCACAGGGTGTCTGTTGTGGGGAGGGGAAGGGAAGGGAGTTTGTAAGGTGCTCTGAGACTCCTTTGGGTAGTGAAGGGCGGGGTATAAATCCAATCTCTTATTATTATTATAATAATTCACATGCTTTTGAGGGCATGGATTGTGAGCAGGTGGGTTTATCTTACTGGGTTTCTGGAAGGTGAGAGGATTTCGTTCTCGCTGCAGCAGTGTTTTTACAGTTCCATAATATGAAGCAGGAGAGGACGGAGAAAGGGAGAACAACTCTGGGGCATATTTGCCCAGGTCTGTCTTTTCCACTGTGATGAGTATCACTGAATCAAGGCCCCTCATTCAGAGAGAAAAATTAACCACAGTCAATGGACAAAGTCAATGGTTGTTGACAAGGAGTGGTAAGTATTCAGCCATCTGTGGATTTTGGACCTTGGGACTTTTGGAGCTTCTGCCTCCTGCTGCCACTCACTGATAGGGTTGTCAAGTCCTGTCTTCCCGGGGGGGGGGTTTAACTGCAGGTAGCCGGCATTTCCCCGCGCGCCTGACCTCTGCGAAGATCGGGGAAATGCCAGCTCCCTGCAGTTAAAGGGGCCTTGCAGGGAGTCGGCGTTTCCGCTCCCCCCGATCGGCTGGCCCACAGCGACCCCTCTCCCTCCTCTCCACTGAATCCTCTGACATTTCTAATTCCTGTGAAGTCAGTGGACCCTAAGCAACAGCATAAGGGGCAAAGTGGGGATCTTCAGCAATTGGTGGAAATCACCAAACCCGTTCCACAGACAGAAATGCCATTCAATTGGAGGAACTGTATGGTTGGATACACACCATGGCCACTGTGTTACTGCAAGAATTTCTGGAAAGACAAATTCACCTTTGCTTATCCTTCCTCATTTGTTTCTCTTTTCTCTATCCACCTCTGCTGCCTTTTCAACTGGTAGGTGATACCTGGTTGTTTCATTAAAATTGTAAGCTTTGGGAAACCCACCCCACCTACATCACTTTGCATGATGTACTGAATTCTTTTGCATGGTCTATTGTGAGTGTTAAGAATCAAAGTAAGGGCTCAGCTACACTTGAAACTCAATGGGCAGAGCTTTCAGCATTTTAAAAAAATATTTTTTCCCAGGTGTATGGGGCCCTGATTCATGCTAAGACTGTGTGCAGGGGAAAGGAGAGTTGTCCCGTAATGCTATTTCTTTGAACTGAAACAGCCTGGGGGAGCCACGGTTTGTGTCAATGGTGTAAACATATGGTACCCTCATCACGTGTACCACAGGGTTAAGCTGGTATAACATTCACTCCCTCTCCCCAGGGAACCTTGGGAATTATAGCTTTGTTGGGGTGATCTTAAGAAACGTCAACAGAGAAAGTTCTCAGCACTTTCACCAGATTATATTTCCTTGAATTCTTTGGGAGAAGCCACAATAGTTAACCTGCTATCTACCTGCTAAAAAGATTTGTAAGGATAGAGATGTACGCTGCTCTGTCAGCATTGACTCTTGTAGGATTCATAGGGTTCCCCCCCCCCGAAATCGGTTAAAGCCAAACATGGCCAACAAGTACAAAAATATATATCTGTCTGTATGTATAAATATATATGTAAAGACTGGCATTTGGCATGCATCTGCACCCATGTGCATACTCCATCCTGAATGGAATTGGATACCAGATTGCACTGAAGGAGGCACCGCTTGCTTCAGTTTTGAGGCAACAACATTTTCCGAAATCAGTATTCAGTCACAACATCATTGTTGATTAATACTTCAGAAATTACAGCCTCTCTGGCATTTATTTATACATAAAGCTATTATTCTGATAGATACGCAGCCCGAACATTTCAGAAAGGGTTTCCCCCCACCCCCCCGAGTTTTCCTGTGATAGCATTTGCATGGGAGAAATTATTAGCGGAATTAAAAATAAGTAGACGAGCAATGGGAATAGGGGGAAAAATTAGTAATGCCTGCGGTGAGTCACTTAATAAGCAGGTTAAAGGATATTAAATAATTACAGTGCTTGCATAGTGGAAACTGCATGAGGAGACTGACTCGGTGAAATGTTTCTGGATATCTGAAATATTATAGAGACTGAAGCTTAAGCGCAACTATATCCCACCTCCATAAAATAACCTATCTAGCTTTCCTTTTTCTTAACTAACTATTTTCCAAAATGAATTAAAATATGGGTTGTTATAAATATCCCCAAATCCCAGCAGCCAAATTGCTGTAATGGGAGTCCTGACAGAATGTCTTAATTTCCTAGTAGCTTTTTTTTATTAAGACTTCAAGGAAACCGTTATAAAATTATGGCTTATTAAGCTTCACTTCCTAAATGTTTCCCCCTCCCCCTTAAATTACCAATTTAGTCGCATTGTACATGTTACTGTATCTTCTGGAGACTGGAGAGCTTTTTCCCTAGATTTCTTGTGGGGGGTTCCCCCCCCCCTTTGAGCTGCTGAAAATCTTTGGAGTCATACCATAGATTGCATGTCAAGCTTCTCATGCTTTGATTTGAAGGAAGCACTTTATTTTAAGAATTATTGTCACATTGGGCCCTCTGCTTGTCAGAACTGTCATATGTGGAAAATATTCTGGGCCATTAATTCCACCTGGGAAACACAGGATACCACTGCATTCAATTTTCCTTTTATTCATGAGCCCCCCTTCCCTCTGTATCTCGCAGCCAGTCAGACAATCTGCTTAAAATCACATTTGGAGCTGAACGGGACTAGAATTCAAACCCATGTTTGCAGATCCATGTTTAGTGACCATGACATTGGAGTTCAAGATAGATGTTATAACGTGCAGTAAACCTAAGGCTGTGCCAAACAATCATGGCTGTCTAATTTTCCTGTCAAAATTTGCCCTTTCAAAAAGTGATAGAATTTTACACCTGAATGAACTGGCTACTTTTTAAAAACACTGTTTTGAAACTATTTGGAGTTCAACTACCTACGGAAACCCTTGAGGATAGAGACAGCTGCCTCAGGAAGCACTAATAATCCCAACAGTTAGGGGGAGCAGAATACACGATAGGTGTTATCCCATAATCATTAAAGAACTCCTCCCCCTCTCCCGTACAGATTGCTGCTAATTTCTACATGGAGACAGGAAAGGGGGAGAGGATGATCTTTTTAACATTCCCCTTGTGTTGTTTTTATCCCAAGAGTGCCTAACCCTAAACTACTTTTATCTCCACTGGAGATGAAGAAATGCAGGTACCCTCCCACACTCTCTGTGGAGAGCACGGCTCCAGCAGCTAAAATCTGTAAAGGAGAGGGGAGTGGGGCAAACCATCCTTAGTTTAAATGGATTGTAGGCCTACCCACAGTAAACTGTAATGGATCCAGTGAGCTGTAGTAACACCTGTGATAACATGCTCCTACGGTTATTTAAAAGCCAACCTGATTCCCTTGGCCATGCTGTTGTTCAGAATTTAACCCTATGGATAAATGGTACCCCGTATTAGAGAAAATGAACATAGACAAACTTGACTGGGAACAAATAAGGAAACAAAAATATGAAGGGCTATTGTTTGGCTGACGGACTAATCTATTGGGAACAGGGGTAGACAGTAGGCCGCATCCACTAAGCTAATTATGAATGGGCTGAAGAATAAGTGACAACCCCCCCCTTTCAACAGCTCACCGGCAGCCTCGCAAAGACAGTGGGCACTGGAGGGGAGGTCTCCACAGAAGATTGAAGCAATTGCAATGTACTTCCCTCTGATCAATGCCTTCATTGCATCCCAGATGACCTGAGAGACACTATAGTCAGAGTCATTTTTAAAATAATTTTAAAGTTCTAAATCAATATCTGTATATGTTTTGTCATTCAATAAATGTTAAAAAAAATCAGCAAAAAAAAATGCTGTTGTTCAGAATGCCCCTACTCTCTGAAGGCCTGTGTCAATGAGCAATCAATGGGAGAGCCAATTTAAACTTAGCCACCAGTTAAGAACCTATTAGCCAGATCCTTCTACAGAAGCCATGCTCTGAATACCTTCACCTTTGGAAGTAAGGTAGGTGGTGACCAGAGACAGAATCTTTTCTGTGATGGCACCCAGAACCGAACCTGCAATCTGTTCCCACTGCGGTTTACAAGTTTGGTGTAGTGGTTAGGAGCGTGGACTCTAATCTGGGAGAACCGGGTTTGATTCCCCACTCCTCCACTCGCAGCTGCTGGATGACCTTGGTCAAGCCATAGTTCTGTCAGAAGAACTGTTCTCCCAAGGACAGTTCTGGAAAGAGCTCTCTCAGCCCCACCTACCTCACAGGCAGTGTTCCCTCTAAACTGAGTTAGTGTGAGCTAGCTCACAGTTTTTTAGCCTCTGGCTCACACATTTTCGTCCTAGCTCAGGTAGGATGGCTCCAGAGCAGACTAATTTATGCAGTAGCCAAATCGCTCACTCACAACTGTAATGCCAGGAGCTCACAAAGTAAAATTTTTGCTCACAAGACTCAACAGCTTAGAGGGAGCATTGCTCACAGGGTGTCTGTTGTGGGGAGGGAAAGGGAAAGGCGTTTGTAATCCGCTCTGAGACTCCGAGTGAAGGGCGGGGTATAAATCCAATCTCCTCCTCCTCCTCCTCCTCTTCTTACTGGCTGTCATTGTTTTATAAGCCAGCTCTGGTTATTTTTTAATGGATAAATGGTATCTGTGCAGAGCGACACGTTGTCTGAGAAAGTATGCTAGAGGAAGATGAATGTGAAGGGACTGACTTTGTTATAGCAAAGGAACACAGCACCCCCTTGAATGCTTACCCCCACACACACACATGGGGGAGGCAGTGAATATTGCCTTCTCTTACCACTACCCCTAACTGGAGTCCCAGGCTAATGCTGCCATTGGACAATAAATTATTGGCAGTAGAAACCTGAACATACCCTACTTCCCTTGGACTACAGCAGTGACCAAGAACGCCAGGGTCCCCCTCTCCCCCATTTCATGCTTTTAGGTTGTTAAATAATGTACTCTGGAAAGTACTCCAGAATTGCCAATTGGCACAGAATGTTATCAGGGGCTAGTTGCTGGGAGCCTGATCTGGATGGCCCAGGCTAGCCTGATCTCAACAAGTCTTGGAAGCTAAGCAGGGTTGGCCTTGGTTAGTAGTTGAATGGGAGACCACCAAGGAAGTCCAGGGTTGCTAAGTGGAGGCATGCAATGGCAAACCACCTCTGAACATCTTTTGCCTTGAAAAGCTGATGGCATTGCCATAAGTCAGCTATGACTTATTGGCACTTTTTATCGCCATCAGTCACTGGGGGCATGTCACTTCCCTTCTGCTTTGAGTTTCTGGAAGAAAGGCAGAGTATAAAGAAAATAAATACATTTTACAAACTCTTCATTGTTTGCTATTTGTTTCTTGGTTGATAATGCAGGATTCTGGTGCTTACCTGTAAAGCTCTTCATGACTGGAGACTGAGCCCTACGAGGAAAGGCTAAGGGCCCTGGGAGTGTTTAGTTTGGAGAAGAGGAGATTGAGGGGGGACATGACTGCTCTCTTTAAATATTTGAAAGGCTGTGATTTGGAGGAGGGCAAGGAGCTATTCCAGTTGGCAGCAGAGGATAGGACCCGAAGGAATGGGTTTAAATTACACGCAGAAAGGTATCGGCTGGATATTAGGAAAAACTTTTTCACGGTCAGAGTAGTTCAAAGGTGGAATCAGCTGTCTAGAGAGGTGGTTGGCTCCCCTTCACTGACAGCTTTCAAGAAGAGGCTGGACGAATATTTGTCAGAGATGCTTTAGGCTGGTCCTGCATTGGGCAGGAGGTTGGACTAGATGGTCTGTATGGCCCCTTCCAACTCTATGATTCTATGATACTATGACCGGGGGCCACATACCTGAAGGATCCTGATCTGATCCAATGTGGCAACTGTATATGGTACAGCAACATCTTTGGGCTATGTACCCCTGCTCCAGATGCAGTGCACTAATTCCTGTTCATGATTAGATTTTCCTGTGGCTGCCCATTTTATGGAAGGCTTTCAAAGAAGAGTTGAGGAAGGGCCACTCACCTTAATGGCATTCCAAAGGGGCTGCCTACCCAAACTCTTCAAGAGAGCTTTTGAACTTTTTAGTTGTTAGCTATTAGTTAGTTGTTGAGTTCATTATGCTTTATTGTTTTGTTTTATTTTGAACTGATTTTCGGTGTTTTAACCTTGTTACTCACCTGGGATCTCATTGAAGCTACTGAGCTGGGCATATGTTATTTTGGAAATCGGGTTCATTTTATCAACCGTTGTTGAAGATCATTTAAACGTTTTGATTTATATCTGGGAGAGACGTATGTTGGCTGTTGTTCTTTCCAGAGTGGGTATCTTCTGCTGCAGTTAATTTCTGTTTGGAGGTCTATGGACACTATTTATGGAATTTCAGAGGAGCCTACTGTTAATTTTGAACACATTCTTATTGTAAAATATGTAAAATATGTTTAATTGTCATGAGCAATCTGTTGGATATGTGCCTATTAGACATTCTATTGCGTTATGACCACTCACCCATTTTTGTACTTCAATGAATGTAAATATACAGTTTTGAGCATATATTGTTGTGAATTGTGGATGGTCTTCCCTTGGTGGGTGTTATTTGTGGCTATTCTTGTACACCAAGGGCTCCCTATTGTCTTTGGCTTGCATTACAAAGGCAGGAATCTCAAGATGAAGAACACAAATATCTCTATTGGTTGAAATTGCTAGCATAATAATGGGATTGTCATAGATTCTGAAATGACAATAAGGCAGTAATATAAACAACATATCTGCATTGCTTCTTACTTATTTTGTGTTCACTACCCATGTTGTATATTGGTATTGTATCTTTGCCTTGCTGGCTAAGACCATAGGCCTAGTCCATACACTGACCTAGATCCTCTTTTCATCCTCCTTTTTTGAGGGCAGGGTGAGAATCAAGGAGATTGGTTTATGGATATATATCTCCATGTATGGAACCTTTGAATCAGGCATGGCCTCAAATTCACAGTGCAGGTAAAGTTGTGCGCCCACTCTTCCCGATGACACAAAGAGGATCTGCAACCTAGGCAACTTACGAACTGTACCCATGTCTCGTTATGTGAACAATCAATCCATTGTCTTTTAAGATGAAATGGCCGTTAGGTTTACCTTTCCCCCCTTCTCATAAAGAATCTGAAGACACAAAAATCTTTAAACCTGGGAACATGTGAAAATCTCATTGATTGTGAATTCCTCCTAGGCAGTTATGTTTCCTAGAGAATGAGAGCTAATTGACTGAAAAGTATGTCATGAGCAAAGTCTGGGGGATTCTGGAAAGGGAGATAAAAGGCTAGCCGAGTCTAATGTTTTCCTTGACATCACGGCACTTACCATGCTCAACCTTCCCAAGGCACCGAGCAAGAAAAAATGGATTACGCCCTAAACAATAAAAGGCGGGTCATCCGCCTAGTCCTGCAGTGGGCTGCTTTGTATGGAGATCTCCTGCAAGAAGATGAAGCTGCCATGGCCTTTCTGGAGGTAGGGGCATAGCCGCTACAGGTGCCATTTGCTTTCAGAAGGATATTTATTTTTAAACATTTATTAGCTGCTTTCTCCCTTGCAGATCTCAAGGCAGTTTACAGCATAAACAAAACCCTATAAAAACAACAGTTATAAATCCATAACAGCAACCGTTTATGGAGAGGCACGAAAGAACTGTGTTGAGGCTATTTTCTCCAGTTTTAGAATTCACTTTCCAGGGAGATGACTTTAAACTGCAGAGCGATATTTCTGTCCGCAGTGAATTTTGCAACAATCAATATTGTGGCTGCAGTCGTAGGAAAAGAAAGATACCAGCTCATTGGAAAATGGTGTCTTATTTCGTAATTTGAACTGTGTCAGGTTAGAATAGTTGTGAAAATATGTCCATTGGGAAGACATGGGAACTAGACATTTGACTCTCATGTTAACTGGACAGAGCAATGTTGTGGAAACTTTCACATAGAAGCTGCAGTTAGTAATTGCTAGTAGCATATCTTTCAGAAATAATAAAAATATTAAATGTACAGTATAATTTTTTTTAAAAAAAATCCTGACTGTAAGATGAGAAAGTAGATTAAAACCTTTCCATGACAATCAAAATTACTTTTATTGATCAGATTACAAGACAACAATGACTAATTATTCATATTGTTTGGTCATGTTTGCAGAGTCACACTACATGTGATATTGGAGTTTTGTGACTGGAACTCCCTACGTGTCTGTTGTTCATCTTAAAAAAAGCAATGGAGGGAGGGGCTGATATGGATCATAGAAGTTTTGACACTTTTTTCTCTCCCTATGCCATTTTCCCAAATGAAATGACTTCCTTCTCAGGTTTCTATTAACTCTACTAGTGAAAAAAATACAGTCATGGGAGGAGTACCTGTCTTTTTCTCTCCTGGGGCTAAAAGCACAGCATGGGGATTGTGTTTGATTGGGAAAATGGTATCAGAGTAGAAAACTTCCTCTTTCTTCAGCACCATGGTCCCCAAGATATTGTATCTTGACAAATCAACAATTTCTTTGGATTATTGTTTGAAGAGTATTTTTTATCATTTACCAGGAGTTTTATGTGTCTGTATCAGATGATACAAGGATGATTACAGCACTCAAAGACCAACTCCCAGAGCTGGAAAAAATGATGAAACGGCTGTAAGTGTAACTTTCGACTGATTTACTCTTTACAGATCTCTAATATTAGCCATTAACCATTCCTGTTTTTGGAATAGCCACCAATGAAGAACTTAGCTAGAACATTTTTAGGAATGAGTCCAGTGACACCTTTACAACTAACAAAGTTCAGTTCTGGGTATAAACTTTCATGTGCATACCCAATTTTCCAGATACCTGAAGAAGTGTGCATGCACACAAAAGCTTATACCCAGAATTAAACTTTGTTGGTCTTAAAGGTGCCATTGAACTCAAACTTTGTTCTATTACTTCAGACCAATGCTCCCTCTAAGCTCTGGAGTCCTGTGAGCAAAAATTCTACTTTGTGAGCTACTGGCATTAAAGTTGTGAGTGAGCGATTTGGCTACTGCATAAATTAGTCTGCTCTGGAGTCATCCTTCCTGAGCTAGGACAAAAATGTGTGAGCTGGAAGCTAAAAAACTGTTAGCGCACACTAACTCAGCTTAGCGGGAACACTACTTCAGACCAACACGCTACCCACCTGAATCTATTTTTAGGAATGTTTATATATTTTATATGTATATATATATCTCCCATTGTTCCGCTTCATTGGCTGCTCCTTGAGAATGGCAGAAAAACTGAGAAAGAAATGACGGTGAGGCATTAACTGTGTAATATTAGATATTATTGGAGAGAGAGGGACTAGAGGATGGACTAGTTTATATTAACTATTAATATACACAGTCTCTCTCAGTGTCTCTGCCATCCTCAAGGAGCAGCCAAGGTAGTGGAAAGATGGGCTGGAGGGGTGGACCTTGAAGAACACTGGGAAACATCTTAGGCATTTTGTACTACTAGACAACATGGTGGAGAAGGCAACACAAGGTTTATGAAAACACTTTTGAGCCTGCTGGTCCTAAAAAGTTATGGGGGTTGTAGCCATTTAACGTAGAGAAAGAGTGGGTGGAGAAAGGGTTCAGTACCTGCCCTGCCCTGCCCTGCTGCTTCCGAACATATCGACCACATGACGCTGAGTCAGGCTGTCTAGGTCAGTCTTTCTGGTCAATATCTCTGTATTGAACCAGGAACTTATTTCATGCAAAGCAGGTAATGTACTATTGAGCCATGACCCCTGCCCATTCTTCAGTCTAAATTCCTGTGTCCTGAAGAATCCCCCCCCCCCCCCCGGTTTGCTGTTACATGTGTTTGCTAGAGTTCTAGTTAGAACCCCTTCCAGCTGCTGTTGTGGAAGTATCACAAAGAAAAGGCAGGTTGGTTCTGTCTTAGATGCCATGGTGCTAGCAGCAGTGTACTGCAAAATGGCAGCCAATGAGCAGAGTTCCTGTGTGACTTTGTCCAGCACTCCCTAACACCTCTATCTGGAAGTGTCCTAAGGCTGCATCCAGACATATTGAACCCAGTTAGTTGTGACACTGGAGTGCAAACAGTCTGTAACTGCTACATAGGAAAGTCTTGTAAAGCACACATAACCGTTAGACTGATAGATGGTTGTTCCAATCTTCCAAAAGAATGTCAGTGAATGCTGTTATTTGCTTTTGATAGATCAGAAGAAGCTAAAGCACCTCAGAAAAAGGTAAATATTTTTTAATACTCGATCATAAGAATAAAAATACCCCTATAAAAACTATTGTTTTCTCAACCAGTGCACATACCCAGTGAAGAGCCATTGTGGTGTAGTGGGTTGGGTGTCAGATTATGACGGGAAGACCCTGGTTCAAATCCCTGCTCAGCTGTTATATTCATTAGGTGAAGGGCCTTTCTTTCTCAGCAACCTGCCCTACTGCAGGTTGTTGTTAACCATAGGGGATTATTTAAACCACCTTGAATTCCTTGGAGAAAAGATGAGATCATAAATAAATCAAATAGCACCTATTTTTACCATTTGTTCTTGGGCCAGATACATCTGTACCACACACTGATGTGGTAATGAGTCACAACCAATCCTGTCTTATATATCCACATCATATGTATTTTAGAAAACACATGTTTATCATGGAGAGACATATTTATATGTACACGTGAACCATTGGATTTGAACACATTAAAAGGGTCATAGTTGAAGATGCCCTTCTGTAGCCAGAACACACAGGCATTTTACTGTATGAATATTTTGTTAGTCTGTGGATATTACTATTACGTACAGTATTTTACTGTATGAATATTAGTCTGTGGATATTACTATTACGTACAATAAATCTGAGATTTTCCTCACTCTTATGAAGATGGTGTTTTGTTTTTCCAGCACAAAGTTCTTTTGCAGCACTTTAATACAAGTGATGAAAGGACTCAAAAACGGCAGCCTATCAGGGGAAGTGATGAAAGTAAGTGAATGTGTGGGATCCTTAAACTGTGGTGCTAGAAGGGAATGAAACTCAGGTGGGTGGTCTACTAATGCCTTAAGGCATGATACTCTAAGCCCTGAACCAAACTCACCCCCATAATGAACTTCACTGTAGATGAACTCACTTCATCCTGATTTTGCTGTACTTTATACTGACGTATCTGTTAGTAAAGCAACCCCATGCCAGAGATTCAGCCAAAAGTGCACAACATTTTTTGCAAAAATCAAAAAATTATAATGCGCTTGTTGATTTTTAAGTGACTTATGGAGCTGTCCTAAACCTGAGTTACATCCTTTTAAATTCTGTGAAATCTATGGGCTAAGAAGGATATAACGCTGCTTAAGTTGACACAGTTAGGAGCAGGTCTGCTCACAAGTAATCCCCATTTTATTCAGTGGGGTTTACTCCCAGAAATGTTTTTTTCCCAGATTGCAGCTTTAAACTTAGGGATGTATGCATATATGTTCTATTTGTTTAACTTTTCATCTATGGCTGAAAAGACTGTTTCTGTCCCATCTGTTTTCTTTGGCAAATTCCCATTTTCTTTTGGAATTTTTAATGGTGTTTTATATCATGTTTCTGTTAGAAACAATTGTATGCCATTTTTACATGTTTACACTCACCTTTGGGGGAAAAGGCATCCGTTTTGTGTGTCTGTGTGTGTGCTTAGTGCCATCAAGTCGCTTCCAACTTATGGTGACGCCATGAATGAGTGGCCTCCAAAACTTCCTGTCATTAACAAACTTGCTCAGGTCTTGCAAGCTGATAATATCACTGGTTCAACCCATATCTCTTCCAGTTCATATTTACTTGAACAAATGTAAATCTGTTCATTATACGATCCATTTCAAGAACATTGCTTAGATTGCATTTTGGCACAATGAATGTTTTGGTGTTTTTCTTCAGATTTATTCTAATTTTAAATATTAACACTTCATGGTCTTTACCACAGTTAGCTCCTGGTCTTGTTTTAGCCGAGAGACTGGAGCTTCTCCATATTCTTCCAATTATGTCATTTGTTTGATTCCTGAATTGGCTATCCAGTGATGTCCACACATGCAGTAGTTTGTTCAGTTGCCTGAAATTTCTTTGCAGTGAACAATTTGTTGTCTTCACAGAATTCTGTGAGTCACTCTCCTGCTTCTTTTTGAGCTCCCAGTCCAAATTTTCCAACAATAATTGATTCTACTTTGTTTTTTTTTGATTTTCATATATGACTGAAAAGATTTTTTGTCCCGTTTATTTTCCTTGGCAAATTCTCATTTTCGATTAGCGTTTTTAAAGATATTTATGCAATTTTTTCTATTATATGCAGTTTTATGACATTTTTAAACTGTTTATACTCCACTTTGAAAAAAGGGCATGTATTTTAGCAGCAATATTTCTACTGAATTTCATTAATATTACTAGGTTTTAAAGGATGAAGCCCATTTTGTTCGTTGTGTGTGTGTGGGGGGAAATAGAAGTATCTGAAACTTCCCAAATCTAAATATCTCCCAATTTGGTAAGGTCTTGACTTAAAATAATATGTAGGGTTCATACTCCCAAAACATTGAAGCCTGTAAATCTTTACTCTTTATAACTTTTTATATTGTTCCTTTTGATACAAGCAGTGCTTAGAGCAAATATACTGTGAGAAATTGCAGGAACATGCATACCTGTGGCATGATTTTAAGGTTATCAAATGATGGTTTGTAGGAAAGCCAAAAGGATTCATCTCACTGGTCTTTTGCATTACAATTAAGAAAAACTAGAGGAAGGAAGCTATTAAGTACTGGAAATGGACATTTTATGAACATTCATGACATGATGATTAGAGTGTTGGATTAGGGCAAGGGAGACCGAGATTCAAATCTCTGTTCTGCTACGACGTTCAGTAAACAAACTTGGGCTAAGAAATAAATAATTTTAAATAGTGAGGTAGAATGCAAGTAGTCAGGTTACATACGACGCTTCCTCTATTTCCTTAGTTTAGCAATGCAATCCTAAACAGAGTTATACCTCCCTAAATCCATTGAAGTCAAAGCATGTAACTCTGATTAGGATTGCAGTGTGAGTTAGGTGCAATAGTTAAAAATAGTTTAGGACTTTCGGTATGTTTTGAGGACCATCGTAGACAGGGCTTTTTTTTGTAGAAAAAGCCCAGCAGGAACTTATTAGCATAATAGGCCATACCCAACATCAGGTCACACCCCTGACAGCACAGCTCATTTGCATATTAGGCCACACCCCATGTTACCAGAAGTGTGGTCATCCAGCCACACCCACCTTTTGCTTCTTATTCTCTTTACCTTGTTTGTTGTCAAAACCCAGGGCTTTTTGCATTTTAGGCCACACACCCCTAATTGTAGCCAATCCGAATGAGTTTCTGCTGTTCGGTGTGGCCTATTATGCTAATGAGTCCTGCTGGGCGTGGCCAACTTGGGAGCCAGCGGGAGCGCCGTTCCTGTGCGTTCCTGCCCCAAAATAGCCCTGATCGTAGAATGAAGGAGGTCCTTCCTGTTCTGCACCATATTGTCTGTCCCATTGTTCCAGCCTCTATTTATAATTCAGTTTCTCTTTTCTGTCTGAAGTTTTATTCAAGGTGTATTGCATAGATCACACCTATACCACTATCCGAATTCCCGTGGTGTCTTCTGTTAAAGAAGTTGTTAGTGCCGTGGCTGACAAACTGGGCTCTGGAGATGGCTTGATATTAGTAAAGATGAGCTCTGGAGGAGGTAAGGCATTTGCATAATCTTTAAACACTCCTCATTTACCTTGAAGCGGTGGACCATGATGGAATGGAAAGGCTCATACTGATCTTTTAAAAGACTTTTTCAAATTAGTTTTAATATCTGACAAACTGGACTCTCTCTCTCACTCTCTCTTAGGAAGAGTCATGAGCAGAGATAGTTGAAGGTTCATACTCCTCTCCTCCCCCCTTTGTAATCAGAAATCTAAAATATCAGATAGGAACATACCCTATAGATTAAGTACATGGCATAATTACATTATTGGAAGAACTGAAAATGTAAGCTTTAATTGATTTAATAATTACATTAATCTTGGCTGATTAATCCATGGAAGCTGATTTTAATTGGAGGGCCTGTGCATTATGGATACACTTGTTTATTTTTGACACTATTTTGTTTTTGGTATGTTAGTGTAATAAGGTATGGAAAGACAGCATTAAAGATGGTTAAAGATGGCCTTGCCATTTTCTATAAAGGTTGACACTGGTTTATTAAATTGCAAGTTATCCTGCTTTTACTTTCAGTGTCTCAGAAAGACCACCTACCCCAAGGTTTCTCAAATATGCAAATGGCCTAACTGCACATTACCAGTGATTATGCAGGTATAGTCCACCAGGACTCTGTGGTGCCTGTGGAACCTCCTGCCAGCTGCAAAAGCACTGGATGCCCTTGCCAATGGTGAGGATCATGGTGATGAAGCATTGTCGTGTACATGCTGTGAAAATGGGATATATAGGCAGCCACCCTGAGGAATGACACCCAGATCGCTGTGTGCCTATAAAATAAGCTTATGTGCATCTATTGCACCACAAAACCAATTGCCACCAAAGATCATAATTTTCCACATTGTTTCAGTGGCAGAATTTTTGCAGCATTTGATAGTTGAAATGTTAGAGAGAAAGGTCACCTAACGGGAAAGTCTGTACCATAGTCATTTGGATTATTCCGTTAGGATATCAGCACCTCTGGCTGATCCTTATGCTGAAGTATGTTCAGAGGGTATAGTGGATCTACACCTGAAACTGCAAACAGACTATCTGCTAATTCTAACAGAGGTAAATAGTGTCTTACTCACATTCCCAAGATTAGTACAGGAGAAGTATCCTCATATCTCTAAATACAAGTCCAAAGTCTAACATGTGCTTGTACAAACAGGAAATGGAGTGAGTTGCAGGATTCTGTCAAGCTGATGTGTCCACGCTGTGATGGGTTCTGCTTCAGTGTTCTGTTGGAGAAGGGCTTTTTTTTTTCTTTTAGCTACAGCTGACTTCAGCACGTCTCACTCCATTTTCTTTGTTTGGTTACAAGATTAATATTTGACCTTTAAGGTTGAAAATTATGCCAAGGTAAGGATTTGGAAAGGAAACACTGCTTTGAGATACTGCTGGGCCCAGTTTTAATGTGGCACTCTGACAGTTCATTAAAACTACACTGAAATGCAAAAGGAACTCTTGTCAAGGACTGTTCTTTTTGCAAATAAATTGGTGCCAGTAGTTTCAGTGTTTTGAAATTTCAATAGGATTTCCTTCACTGGTGTATGTGGCAATCTAATGGATATATGCTAGGACAGAGTGGTTTATAAGTCAGTTAAGCTCTTTTGCACCTGTCAGGGATGCACATGTTTTCCCAAGTGATAAACAGAAGTGTGTTTTAATTCTTTGGCTAGGAATTATTGTAATTCACTGGCTGGGATCCAGGCTGATATTTCTGCAGCTGTAAGAACATAAGAACATAAGAGAAGCCAATGCTGGATCAGGTCAATGGCCCATCCAGTCCAACACTCTGTCACACACAAAAATACCAAGTGCTATCAGGAGGTGTACCAGTGGGGCCAGGACACTAGAAGTCCTCCCACTGTTGACACACACCCCCCGGGACCAAGAATACAGAGCATCACTTGCCTTAGACCAAGAGTTCCTATCTGTACCTTGTGGCTAATGGCCACTGATGGGCCTCTGCTCCATATGTTTATCCAATTCCCAAACTTCTGCCCATAAGGTGTTTCCACCTGTGGAAACATGAGTCTGGATCCAACCCACTATATGGATAAAAACGGCTGTTACTTTCCTTAACAGATTATAATGTTAATTTTTAAAGAGTTTCTAAGTGATAAGCCCTGACCTGGATGACCCAGGCTAGCCTGATCTTATCAGATTTCGGAAGCTAAGCAGGGTCGGCCCTGGTCACTCTTTGAATGGGAGACCACCAAGGAAGTCCAGGGTCACTATGCAGAGGCAGGCAATGGCAGACTACCCCTGAACATCTCTTTCCTTGAAAACTTGACAGGATCACTATAAGTTGGCTGCAACTTGACAGCACTTTACACACGCACGCACACACACACACACACACACACGTGACAGCTTTTCTGATCTGGGGGTTAGAATAGCTTGGTTGCTTTCAGGTATCGTTAATGTCTCAGGGCAAAAGAATGATAAATCCCAATGACGGCTGCAGTGGTACTTCAAGCATGCTTCCATTATGGCCATATCTTAATACTTTGTCATCAGCATGGGATGCATGGGAACATTGGACTGGAAGACACTAGGCAGGTCTAGAAGGGGAGGAGACAAGTAGGGGGATTGAGAAGGGGGAATGGGCAATAGAGCTGAAAACTGCATGGACTTCGAAAGCAACTGGAGAAAATTCTGGGTGGGGTCAGAGGGTAGTTGTTGTCCAGGCAAAGATCTATCCCTAATCCAGAATCATATATCGCCAGTGCGGTGAAATGGTTCTAGTGCTGAACTTGGAACAAGGAGAGCTGGGTTCAAATCCCTTCTCAGCTATGAAGCGCAGTAGCCTTGGAGGAGTCAGTCCCTCTCTGCCTAAGGAATGTAGTGAGCAGAAAATGGGTGGGGGGGGGAATCCCAGGAGCTGCCCTCTGCTCCTTAGAAAAGGAAAGATGGGGGAAATGTAATAAATAAATAAATAAATAGCCATGTGAAGGGGACCATTAGGCTGCCTGAGTGGGTGGAGCTACAAAGAAACCTGGGAGGGGCATGTAGTAGCTAGTTTTCAGCCTCACAAAGCTTGCCGTAAGCAGGGGTGCCAGGTCCTTACCTTCTGTTTGCGGGGGACTTCAGCCTGCTTCCCTGGATCTTCAAAGCATGCACACTACGATGATATCACCAAGAAGCAGGAGTCATTTCCTGCAGGAGCGCACAGGAGTGGAGCTCCGGCGGTAAGGAGCCCAGGGGGTGGGCACATGCAACAAGCCCCGCCCCCTGCTTCCAGCAGCCCTCAGTCAGAGCAAGAAGCAGCCAGGTAAGTTGCAGAGCCCCCCCCAACCCGCCTTCAGGTACAAGCTCTCCCTCCTCTGTGAGGGCAGATCTGCGCGTTCCCCCCCCCCCATAGCTTGCAATCCAAAACAGTCCAGTGGCATCATTAAGACCAAGTTTTATTCAGGTACAAACTCTCCCTCCTCTGTGAGGGCAGATCTGCACGTTCTCTCCCCCCCCCAATAGCTAGCAATCCAAAACAGTCCAGTGGAGCCTGAGCGGTGGGTATTGCCTTCTGACACACTTCCGGTGATGTCAGGGTGTGTGTGTGGCATATGCAAATGAGTTATACTAATATGTTATGCTAATGAGCTCCTGCACCTCTTTTTCTACAAAATGACCCCTGCCAAGAAGTGACATCATCATGCTGGGAAAGTTGTGCAGGGGACACTCTATGTTACAGTGTCCCCTGCGTGACGTGCCCAGCACAATGACGTCACCTCCAGGTGATGTCATTGTGCCAGGCACTTCGGGCACGGTGGGGCTCTTTGGGGCAGGGCTTCCTCCACCGGCCAGCTGGCCAGCAGTGGATTGGGGGCCCTGAAATCAGGGGAAACCCTGCCCCCATCGGGGGGATGGCAACTGTAGCCATAAGGCACACTAGAATGCGTCTTCCCAGGGTCATTTTTGCAGTGCAAACACATCACATGCCCGTAGTGATATCCCAAGTACATCCCCCAGAGGCTATAAAGAGGAGAATGAACTTCATCTGGATAGCTGTTCGTGCCTTTTTATAATCTTGTGGTTGCCCCCAAAAACAAGTCTGATATTTCTGGCTAGGTTGGTCTGAGCCTGGCCAATTACTGGGTAAAGAACTTCATCTGCAGTTTTCCTTGCAAGACAGGCCGAATACAAATGAAACACATTTTAAGAAGTAAAGAATTAGGAGGCCCATGTGAAAGTTGTTGGAAATGTATAGACATTGCCGCATTCATACACTGTGTTAAATCAGAGCTTGTTTAAACCATGCTTTCTGCAACAATCTCTTGTTAATCTGCCAGATATAAGTAACAAATGCCAGGTTGTATGTAAGGTCCAGTTTGTCCACTAACTTCTCTTCATCTTCCCTATATTTCCATCTCTGTGGCCAGAAAATTGCAAGGGTCAGTGCTATTTAACAGAGAAGTTAAGAGGATCCCTGCTGGATCAGTGGTTCATCTAGTCCAGCATCTTGCTTCTTACAGCAGCCAGTCAGTTGCCCTTGAGGGCCATTTAACAGATCATAAAGGCCAAGGCCTTCTGCTGATGTTGCCTTCCAGTGCTGGTATTCAGCAGCTTACTGCCTCTGGGTATAGAGGTTCTTTTTAGTTACCCTGGTTAGGATAATTTGCCACATAGTTGTCCAGTCACCCAATCTGGTGAAATCCTTCTGTAACTCTTCACAACCCACCTTGGGTTTCACCATCCTGAATAATTTGGCAATCCTTTGCAAACTACTACACACACCCCAAATTCCAGGCCATTTATGGACAAACAGTGGTTGACAAACTAGCTACAAACCCTAGTTTGAAATTTCTGGTCTGGTGCCAACATGGTTTGTTAGAAAAGCTGCATTCCTGAGTCACAACTAACCAGTGTAAACCACAGTTCATCATGGTGTCTGACCATAGGAGCATGGTATTCGCAGAGAGCAATCCTAAGCAAGTCTATTCAGTATCTTATTCAAGTCTGTTCAATTGGGTTTACCCCCAGGGAAGTGCCTTTAGGATTGTACTGATAGTCCAGTCATGAGACTAGGTATAACTAGAAGGTGACTACACTGTAGAAAACAGTAGTGTTCCGCCCTGGTCAACCATTCTGTTCTGTACCAGAGATACATCTAACATCTTAAGTTTGTTGCTAATATCCTTGATAACTGTTGTAAATTTTGTAACATACCTCTTATGCTTTTGTTATTTTACAGAAAAGGTGGTGTTGAAACCTAATGATGTTTCGGTGTTTACAACTCTCAGCGTTAATGGCCGTCTTTTTGCATGCCCTCGAGACCAGTTTGACTCACTGGTATGTAAGTACGTTAACCTCTGTCAAACATTCCCAATTCAGAGGCTCTCTTTGGAACAGGATCCTTGACACAGGTCTTTCTTAGCCTGCATTTTTCTTCTTTTCAGCCTTTTAACAAATGGTCTTTTCCAGATTTTCAAAGCGCATGGTAGGCAAGAGTGTGGTAGAAGTCCATCGCTATGAATAAAGATAATAAAATCTTTGTATAAAGTAGGGCGTTTATTATTTCCCATTTCATACTAGAGACTGCATGCAAGAATAATGTTACTCAAGTTTCTGATGTGAAAGTGATTACGTATCCCTGTCCTATATGTTTTTCTTTTAGTAAAAAGAAGTTGAACGCAATAAGATGAAATATTATATAGGCTGGGGTATGATACAGCCACAGCTCTTTTAAAATAGGATCTCAGCACATTATAATTAAAATCCTAGATGTTCACATCTTTTTTACAGTCTGGTTTTCTATGAGCACACACAAAAAAAATATTTACAAATATTTACCAGAAGTAATTCTGCCGTTCTCTAAGGGGGTCACTTTTACAGACTTGGATGGGGGTGGAGTGGTTTGTTTTAAAACTGTGCTTTCAGTTCCTTTTAACTTGATTAAAAGCAGCTTTCATTGCTCCAAGCCTTGTGGTTTGCTTCTAATAAGCTGCTTTGTAGCCTTCATTTCCTTTCAGAGGCACCGCAAAAAAGACATTACCATTGCTTCAGGTGCAAAGATATCTTTAGAACTATGTCTATTTTTCAATACAAAAATAGAAGTGCAGGGTACAACTACAGAAAAAAGCTATGTTAACCAGCACTTGGTTAACTGGGCAGCTTGGTTAATTAGCATGCTGGCAAAGCAACTTGGGGCAAAGGCTGCATGACTCACTCAGTCACAAACATTTAAAAAAAATTATTGTATGGTATTGTGTGTAGCATAGCCAGGAGATCGAAGGATTGTCTGGCTGCCTGACGCTCTAGCTATTTTAGTGCAAGCTAGGCTTGTGTTTTGGGCTGAGAGAGCTGTGAAAGGGCTGTGACTGACCCAAGGTCACCCAGCTGGCTTCATGTGGAGGAGTGCAGAATAGAACCCGCTTTTCCAGATTAGAGTCCGTTGCTCTTAAGCACCGCACCATGCTGGCTTTCACTCGGTTACATACTAGCTGAGAGACTTCGGCAGGAGCTGACCATCTCTGCCTCTCTGGATTCTATGGGTCTAAATCAGGAACAGAACTTGCAAGACAAATTAATTTAAATACATTTTTCTTCAACTCAAGCTTCAACTCAACCATACAGAACAATGCAACAAAAAATTTATAGCAAACACATATGTTTAACCATGAGCAGAAACTTGCAACAGGTAGTCTCTCGGTGAGTTCAGTTGAATAAGACATTCTTCTTTGCAACATCCCCCCAGTTCATGAAGGTGCTGGATTCTTCTGATTTACTCCTTTTTTGAAAGGAATTCAGTTCCATCAAATTGGACAACACAGTAGCCGGACTACGATTTGCAGCGTGAAAGACATAGCCCTTATACAGGGTGATGAGAGCTCAGAAAATCTTTTCCAGCTCTCTAGCAAACAGCCTGTCCTTTCTGCTAACCTATGTTCTCTGCCCTTACTGGGCTTAGTAAATGTATGGGGGGGGGAGTGGAATGTGTGTATAATAGTGCCCCCCACTTCTGTGCTCTGGGTTCTATCTTTCCCACTTTGGGCTTTCTGAAAAGTGAGGGGACACTTTGGAAAATGGAGGTGAGTGAAGTACAGGTCCCTTCAGGGGGCTCATTCAGTCCTGCTCTGTATTCATAAGTGTAATAACAACATAGTCTAGCCAAAATTGTGCAGTTGCAGATCTGATTTATTTTAATGGGAGAATTCAGTGCCTGCTGTTAAAATGAATTTGATTTGAAACATTTTAACTTTACCTGGCTTGAACTCACATTTTTAATACTTATGCTGCCTTTTCTTTTGGAAAAGTTTATGAATGTATGTGGCAAAAGCTTTAGAAAGTAGACTGGGAAGTTTAAGGGTCTGATTAGAGTAGACGGTACGTTAAAATGCAAGTTGGGTTGGGGAAAATCCCAACCTAACTTGCTGTAACATGTGACCCAGCACTCAGCATACAAAAAATGTGCAGTGGGGGGGGGGGGCTCCTGTGCTTGCGTGTGGCAGCATGAGAAGCTTCATTATTCCCTCCCGCCCCGCCCGTTTTTGTGCGGGGAGGGGCTGTTTGTTGTACTGCTGGTTCTACGTGTCTGCTAGGGTCACTCATTAAACGTGAACTGAGTTGGGGTTTCCTCTAGCCCAGCCAGCCCCTAAATGGACAGGCCAAGCTGGGCAGCTGCAAGCCAGCACCACAGGGGACACTCAGAGCCAGTTTGGTGTCGTGGTTAAGTGTGCAGACTCTAATCTGGGAGAACCGGGTTTGATTCCCCACTCCTCCACTTGCACCTGCTGATGTGACCTTGGGTCAGTCACAAGCTCTGGCACAGCTGTCCTTGAAGAAGAGCAGTTTGTGTCAGAGTTCTCTCAGCCCCACCCACCTCACAGGGTGTCTGTTGTGGGGAGGGGAAGGGAGAGGAGTTTGTAAGCCGCTCTGAGACTCCAAGTGAAGGGCGGGGTATAAATCCAATCTCTTCTTCTTCTTCTTCACCTCAGAGCCTTCAGTTGCCACAGTGAACCAGTTTCCCTCATAGAATCATAGAGTTGGGAGGGGTCATATAGGCCATCTAATCCAACCCCCTGCTCAATGCAGGATCAGCCTAGAGCATCCCTGACAAGTGTTTGTCCAGTCGCTGCTTAAAGACTGCCAGTGAGGGGGAGTTCACTACCTCCCTAGGCAGCCGATTCCACTGTGGCACAACTCTGACTCTCAAAAAGTTTTTCCTAATATCCAGCTGGTACCTTCCCGCCTCCTCCTGCCCTGCTGAAGGGCCTAAGCTCAATGACCGCTGTAACCCTCGTTGAGCGACTGTGACTTGGCTCTGCTTCTTCCTGGCCACCAGCAGCCCACCAGGAACTTTCCCAGAAAGTCAAATGGCCAGTCCTCCTCTAACATACAGAGTTTTTAAGATCCTGATTCTGATATTTCCATTGCCAGAACAAAAAGCGCATAGGTTCGTTTACAAAAGCTTATCTCCCACTCGTGGTTATCGCCTTCACATGAGAAGAGATAAGCCCTTGTGTAATTTGGTGATATGAGCTGCGGTGGCTCAAGTGGTTAAGACGCTGAACTGCAGGCTGTGAAAGGTCAGTAGTTAAGCAGTTCGAGACCCGGGTGCTGCATGACGGAGTGAGCTCCCGTCTCTAGTTCCAGCTCCTGCCAACCTAGCATTTTGAAAGCAAGAAATTGCAAGTAGATAAATAGGTACCACTTTGGTGGGTAGGTAACAGCGTTCCGTGCGCCTTGGTGTTTAGTCATGCCGGCCACATGACCACGGAAATGTCTTCGGACAGCGCTGGCTCTTCGGCTTTGAAATGGAGATGAGCACCGCAACCCTAGAGTCGGATTCGACTGGCTTTCGAGCAAGGGAACCTTTACCTTTACCTTTAATTTGGTGATAACCAGTTCTCATAGTGGAGCAACTGGTTACTGCTTAAAATCACTGTGGCTTTACAGTTTGTGTTTTTTTAATCTATAAACTGGATAGCCACTAGTACAGGAAGGGGAGAAGGAAGCCGAACTATAAATGTTCTGTTCTCTTTTTTGACAGCAACTGGTCTCCTGGCAGAACCGATAAGTCTGCTTTTAAGGAAAAAGCAGCTTTTCCCTTCCAGTAGCTGCCATAAAGCTTTTAAAAACATGCATCTGCTTGCCCCGTCTTTGCTAAGGCTTTTGAGGGTTCTGCCTTCGGAAACAGAGTACCAGGCTTATTAGTTAGAATAAAACCAATATAGATTTACAGCCTAGCTGTAAACCAGTTAAATTCTCTGTGCTTTTGTTTCCATTGGCTAGGTCCTAGTGGTCTCTAGATGATGCTTTGTCCCCAAACTTCTCCCTCTGGTTGTATTATGTGTGTATGATATCAGTGTCATACCAGGCATGTATTTCCCAGCAGATACCAATGTGTGGGCACAACACTTCAAAATAAGCATGTAATAAACACATAAAATCCTTTGTACATAGGCTTGAAAAGTGCAAATAAGGTTTCTTAAGCAATCCAAGAATAACTTTACTATTTGGATGTAAGACAATGGATTTTTCTTTTCTTTATGCCCAATTCAAATGTTATGCCAATACCTAAGTGTGTCTTGGACTATTGTTAACAAATATTGCCACAACAAATGATAATGACAGAAATGTGCAACCATCCCCTGTTCAGAAATCACACCTAACCAACTCTTGTTAGACATTTTTGGTTCTATTTTAGCACATATACTGAGAAGGTGCTTTGTACCCAGTCCTTCCAACATGCATGGCCGCCATTTTGTCTCAAAGAGACAATGTGTGTATTTTCAGCCTTGGTACACTTTTGCCAGATTTAGGTTCATGTGTACCAACGTTGAAAAGGCCACTGCTGGGGGGAGCATGGTTCCCCTCCAGAATAATATACCATGTGGCACAGGAAGCTGAAACAAGGACCGCCTGAAATTGCTGCAAGAGGTTTCGTTCTGTTCATATAACTTGTTCTTCTTGTGCAAGACGGAGTGGAATGTGTGACTTAGTATGATTTCTCCTAAGTTTTATAGCAATATTGCTATGCCTGCCCCACATGGTATTTTGGTCTTGAGTGTCCTCCAACCCTCAACAGCAGCTTTATAGAAAGTGCCAAGGGAAGATAGAAAGGTGGGAAAGATCCAGTTCTGCCATGTCTCTCTGTTCATGGGAGCTTGGATCCAACTCATTATAGATGGTACATTTTTCTTATTCCACAAAGTACATCACAGGTGGATTTTTCTTATCCCAGAAGGGATCCCATGTTTCCATGCATGCTCAGTTGCAGGAATCATGCATGAAGCCCAGCTCTGGGTCTGGAAATCATGTTGTATGAATTATTATTCACTGGTGCTGACCTAAACTGGTTGTCTGCACTGACTGCAAAACTCATCAGTTTACTAGTTTAAAAAGAGCCTTGCTGAGATGTAAAAGGGGGAGGCCTCAGTAGTGGGTGGAAATCATGTGTTGACAAGCAGACTTTCCACCCTAGGCTATATGGGGAAGTGCAAAGCTAAATAGTGCTTAATGCACAGTATAGACTGCAGGACCTGGATGCAAATTAGAATCAAACCAATACACCTCTAAGCCCCATCAAAATGCCACTGAAGATAGAAGTTAATTCTCACTTGGGAAAGGAAGTTGATTAGAACTTTGGGTCTTAGAGCAGAGATGAGAGGAACCATGTAAGACCCAAGAGCTTTCAAAGATATCAATTAACTAACCTTTGCTGATTGTCAAGTGATTTAGAGTTATACCTTTTTAAGTCCTTTGGAATCCAGGGTTTTCGAAGGCTGTGTCTCTTCTGAGAGTGGCACTGTTAAATCAGGTTTAACAAATGCTAGGGAGTGCTACATAGGGCAAGAAGTGAGAATTATGTGGATATCATCCTAAATAGGGATGCCAGCCTCCTGGTGGGACCTGAGGATCCCCTAGAATTACAGCTCATCTCTATACTACAGAGATCAGTTCCCCTGGAGAAAATAAATGCTTTGGAGGGTGGACTCTATGGCACTGCACCCCACTGAGGTCCGTGTCCTCCCCAGGTTCCATCTGCAAATCTCTGGGGTTTTACCAACCTGAATATGGCAACCCTGCCCCCTCATCCCCCGCTGGTAGTCAGGGGGGACTTGGCAACCCTAAGTGATTATCATACATGTGTCTGCTTCACAACATGTTTAGATGTTGTGAGGCAGACATTTTGTGTGTGTATGTGATCATCTCACATGCCAGTCTTTTTGTACTATATGTGTGTGGGTGTGGTGTGTGTGTCTTACACCAGTATTTCCCTGGAGAAATCCTTTACTTTGGAAGACGCCCTTATGTTTCTCCTCTACATTTGAAAGCGTGTATGTGATCATCTCACATGCCAATCTTTTTGTACTATATGTGTGTGGGTGTGTGGGGTGTGTGTCTCACACCAGTATTTCCCTGGAGAAATCCTTGACTTTGGAAGAAGCCCTTATGTTTCTCCTCTACATTTGAAAAAGAGAGTTCCTAAGAAAGAAGGAAGAGATCATATTAATAAAGGTCTCAAAGTGTCATCATTCTTGTCCACAGACACCACTGCAGGAACAGGAAGGCCCCTCGACTGGGACCATGGGAACATTTGAACTCATGAGCTCCAAAGACTTAGCATACCAGATGACAGTGTACGACTGGGAGCTCTTCAACTCTGTGCATGAGGTAATGAGAAATCATGCGTCCCATCTATTTCATTTCAAGCTTTCCCATCTAAGGATGTGGCCTAGTTTATATACATGGAGCAGAACTAGATAGTAGAACCCAGAGGTGGACTGTACACTTGTTGAGCAGGGATTATATTTATTCAGAGTTTAACAAGTTCCTCCTTAGCTGTGCTGTTTTTCTGCACTCAAAACTGCAGTCTAATGTGTTATATTTTATTCTACCTCATCAAGGCTCTACCACATAATTTGCACCTCATTCTGCTGTGCAGGTAGGCATAGGGTAGCCTCAACTCACATTTCATACAAGCTGACTTATACCAAGAAGCATTCAGATGTCGCATCAAGCCTGAGTATGGACAAACCAAGCCTGTTGTTGTCCTCCCACACGCACACCTTACTTTCCCCTCCTTTTCACACAGAGCGTGATGATAGAATTCCAGTTCAAAGCCAGTTCTAGTTACCTGGGATGCATGAATGTGGATGTGCAGTTTAACTGGAGTCCTCCTAAACTGCGATTTTAAATTAGAGTTTAATCCAGGCTTAGGGCCAAACTGAGCATTATGCTGGGGGTTCTGTGAATGAAGTTCACAGTGTTTTCTTCCTTTAAGTATAAAGCATACAGCACCCAGTTTGGATCAGAACCATGGCACAAAGGAAGGAGAGGCCTGAAATGGCCCAGTGGAGTTGCTGTTTGCCACACTGGGACAGACATGCAGGTGGTAGCCTTATCAGTCAGTATCGTTGTATGTTTTCAGTTTGGTGTAGTGGTTAGGAGCATGAACTCTAATCTGGGAGAACCAGGTTTGATTCCCCACTCCTCCACCTGCAGCTGCTGGATGACCTTGGGCAAGTCGTAGTTCTGATAAGAGCTGTCCTTGAAAAAGAGCAGTTTCTGTCAAGAGCTTTCTCAGCCCCACCTACCTCACAGGGTGTCTGTTGTGGGGAGGGGAAGGGAAAGGAGTTTGTAAGCCACTCTGAGACTCCTTCGGATAGTGAAGGGCAGGGTATAAATCCAATCTCTTCTTCTTCACTGGAGTTGTTTCGGGTAAGGAAAATGGCATGTGGGCTAGGCCTTAAACCCCCTGCTTTGCACTTCGAGTCCCAGTCATAAGCTGCTGTTTAAGGAAAAATCTCCAGGTGCTTCATATGCAGAACTCCCAGCATCCTATCTGGTCTGGCCTGAGACTTCCATTTTGTGGTGGGAAACTAATTGTGGCTAAGCCACACTCCTGCATTGTCTGTCATGGGTGTAACCCAAGTTAGTGTTGAACCAGGATCCCTTCTTTGTGCTCTGATCAAAAATGGAGTAGGGGCTATGTGCATCCAAGCTTAATATTAGCTGGAGATGATGACTCAATGAAGCCGAAGTCAGATCATTAATCCATTTAACTCATTGTTCTATACTATAATTGGCAGTGACTCTCTAGGGTCTTGGCCAAGTAAAGGTCTTTCCCCCTGTAACTAGAGAGGCCAGGAAATCTTCTGCAGGCAAAACATGTACTCTGCACTGCATCACAGCTCTTGCAATAGGGATTTCCTCTCTTAGTTGGCAAGATGAATAAACAGCAAAAACGAAAATCTTCCTGTCATTAAGAAAGAATTTCCTGCCTTGCCCTGGATAGCCCAGGCAAGCCCGATCTCATCAGATCTCGAAAGCTAAGCAGGGCTGACCCTGGCAAATACTTGGATGGGTGACCTCCAAGGAATACCAGGCCTGGGACTCAGAGGCAAGCAATAGTAAGCCACCTCTTTGAAACATCCGAGCCCCACTAGGGGTTGCCAGAAATCACCATGACTCCCAGGCAGTGTTCCCTCTAAGCTGAGTTAGCGTGAGCTAGCTCACTGTTTTTTAGCCTCCGGCTCACACATTTTTGCCTCCGCTCAGGAAAGATGGCTCCAGAGCAAACTAGTTCGATGCAGCAGCCAAATCGCTTGCTCACAATTTGAATGCCGGTAGCTCATAGAGTAGATTTTTTGCTCACAAGAACTCCACAGCTTAGAGGGAACATTGCTCCCAGGCTCATAAGCATACACATATATACACACACATACAATTTTAAAAAATTAAAAAGGAAAAAAAAATCCCTAAAGGCTGGACAAAAGACACACCCCACCTCTCATTTGGGGTGATGCTTAGTTTGGGAGGAAGGACCAGGAGTAAGCCTCCTAGACTCCTTGTGTACACTCCTGTGCGCATCACACGGAAGTGTGTTTTACCGAACAGTATGCTTTACAACATACACTGCAGTATACTGTTTTAAAGAACATAAATCCTCTGCCTGCTTCTGATTCTTCCCTGTCTCCTTTGTTTTGTCCCCCCCCCCCAGCTGGAACTGGTCTACCACACATTTGGAAGGCACAGTTTTAAAAAGACGACAGCCAATTTGGACCTATTTCTGCGAAGATTTAACGAAATCCAGTTCTGGGTGGTCACCGAGATTTGTCTCTGTTCCCAGCTCAGCAAACGAGTTCAGCTCCTGAAGAAGTTTATTAAGATAGCTGCCCAGTGAGTATAGACAACCGAGGTCACAATATCCAGAGGTGTCAAATGTGCACTTTGCAGTGATTGGAGAAGACATTCGCTTACCTCAGCCAAAACCTGGTGACCATTTGTTTCAGATGGAAGCAGTTTATCTTCACACAGTCTGTCTGGGTTTTTGAGACTATGCCGGATTTCTCTTTTTTGTGAATCTGTTACCCCAGATCTGCTTCCGATTCTCTCAGGCGATCTGTGAGGCTGAGTGATTAATTACTCACTCGCCCCCTTTGTTGTTTAGGACGAATCTGAACCTCTGTTTCTTACAATGGCATGCAGTAGTAACTACGCTGTCCTGCCTTTGCATTATCGCAAAAATTGTGATGACATGTAAATAGGAATATTCAAGGGTATGCTATAAAGCAGTATTTTAAAAATTATGAATGGGTAAATAGTGATTTTTTTAAAAAAAAAAATCCTGGGACCATTTGTAGAGTCCAAATTCTCTAAAACAGCAGTGTCTTCACTGTAAGCAGTAAACTATATGGGTTGCTGAGTGTTCTCAGCTAAAAAAAATATATCCTGGGACCATTTGTAGAGTCTAAATTTTCTAAAACAGCAGTGTCTTCACTGTAAGTAGTACTTAACTATATGGGTTGCTGAGTGTTCTCAGCTTTGTCCATGTTAATAGATAATACAGCATCCCATATGACAAAATACTCAACAATCAAGGGCTGTTGTATTAATGCCAGTAAGACCAGGTGTTGCATAGCAGTTAGAGTGTCGGACAAGTTCACTGGGTAACTTTGGGCCAGACATACACTCTCAGACTGACCTACCTCACAGGGAGTTTGTTGTGAGGATAAAGTAGAGGACGGGAGAACAGTGTTGTAACTCAGTTTGGGATATAGATACTTAGATAAATAACCAATAAAATAGCAACAGGCAAACATCTTAAGGTCCATATCAGAAAGGGCCTTCCAAATGGAACCAATATTGAAGAAATCTCTGCTGGGGAAAAGCTTTTCCTGAGAGTTCTAAACTCATATGTAATTTGTGGGAGCCTTCCCTGTGAATCACAAAACCACGGCCCACGACCAACCACAGCCACCCCCCAAAATTTACCTGTGGGGGCTATGTCTGTGGAACCAGCAGAGACTGCTAAGTTTGAAGGTGGTGAGGGTGTAGCATAGGAAGAGTCTCTCTTTATCCCTGTGTATCTCCCCTCTGCTCTCCTTGTCTGGAGGCCTAAATATTTGTGTGAGAATCACAAAGGTCCAGGAATCCTGAGAAACAGAGTCTGGATACAGTCCCTCCTGACACCTGAACTGCAGTCCCAGCTCGATTTCATAACACATAACTCTGTATCGAAGGTCAGCATTATAAAGTACTTGGATTAATATCCCAAGCCTAACGAATATGAACTTCAAGATCATCACCAGTTAAGAGACTTGTAAAAGGAATTTCTTCTCTTTTTAGACTGTATAAAAATATCATGCTTCAGCTTGTTTGTACACAGCAGGTGTTGCACGTTCTGATCAGTAGAGGGCAGTAGCTTATGTGCAAAAGAATGAAAATGAAATCTCCCCCCCCCCAATCCGTAGCAAAAAAAAGAGGAGGGAATGTTACTAAATAAATTATTTTTTAAAATTCCAATATTTTTTTTTAACAAATATCAAGCAGTCATTATGCATGATAAGAAAAAGATAGTTGGGGGGAAATTTGGGAGTTGAGCAGTGAGACAGGTTCCCAGTGTCACAAGAAATTGGATCTCATACAGGCCAGCTTGACATTCTCCTATCAGTTTCCATGTTTGTTGGACCACTGCTTTGGTAAACTAAATAGCAAAAGGTAGGCTTGTACTTATTACTCGGCCTACTTGGGAAGGTCTGTAAATTTCCCAAGTATAAATTGCCATGTTGTATTTCTTTCTATTAACTTCAGTGTTGTGGAGTTCTTTCCCACGAGAAAAATTGCTACTATGGCAACAGGTTTCTTGGGGGTTTTTTTTTGGTAAGAGCAATAAATGTAAAGTGAATGTGAGTTAGCAAGGGAAGATGTGCTGTAATTTGTTCAGAATAAGTGAGTACAAAGATTTTTGTTCATTAAAAGCCTTGGTCAAGAGCCCAGACATACATGTTCATACTTTCAAATGGAGACACAGAATCCTGGGTTGAGCAGACGACTGTGAACTGGCTCCTGTACCCACAAACACCCAGCTGCTGTTTGGGAATCTGGTGAAATTGCATGCTTACAAATAGGGATGGGCATGAACCAGAAAAATGCAGTTCATGGCATGCCTGGTTTGCGAACCACAGACTGTTATGAACTTTTAAGAGCTAAACAAACTAGTGAGGTGTGTGATGCAGTAGAACAGCTTCCCCAGTGTGCAAGAGACACTGAACTTGCAGGGTGATCTGCAGCTAACTCTCCTCTATCTGCCGTCCAAGTTTGGTGAGGATTGGATTTATGGGGACTGAGTTATGTGTCCCCAAAGAAAGTGCCCTCTTCCTCCATCGTTTCCAATTGAGGAAAGAAACCAGCAAAAAAGCAAGGGCAATAGAAGCCCAACAGAACAGAATCAAAGTCCCTGAGAATCTCTGCAGCAAAAACTGAAGGTGGGGGACATTTTTGCAAGCCCAGCAGAACCAGTGCAATGTACAGAGTGCCCAGCAGTACCAGTGCAAAGAGTGCCCAGCAGAACCAGTGCCATTGTGGCAATGCCAGCTCAACAGGACTGATACGAAGTACAGAATCATGATCCAAGCAAGCCCAATTTGCAAGCCCAGCATAACTAGTTCAGTGTGCAGAGTGCTACTGCGGTAATGCAAGTAAAAGAGGACTGATGTCAAACCAGAGAATCCCTGCAGTACAAACTGAAGGGGGGGCATTTTCTCAAGTCCAACACATTTTTCAGGCCCAGCCCAGTGTACAGAATGCCCAGCAGAACCCAGTGCCGCTAGAGTACTGCGAGCTTAAAAGGACTGATCTTAAAGCAGAGTCAGAAGAAATCCAAGCCGGGGGGGGGAGATTTTGCAAGCTCAGCACGACCAGTTACAATGTGCAGAATGCTCAGCAGAACCCAGTGCCACTGGCATTGCAAGCTTAAAAGCACAGGATCATAAATCCAAGCAAGGGGGGTGGGATTTTGAAGCTCTGTGCAAGAAAGTGGGAACAAAAAGGAATGTTGGCTAAGGGGAAGGGGGGCCTCTTAAAACTGACATGACTAGTTTGAAATAGACAACAGTGTCTCCAAAGCTGGAGAATCCCACTCCCCCATGTTGCTTTGAAGTTTGGAAAACATTTTGTTTGAGCTGAGACTGTCTGGAAGTGTATCCATTCACTAACCTCCACGGACTGCTCGAAAGTTCATGCCAGTTGATCTGCCAAAATTCTTCATGACCTTTAGTTCATGAGCCAGTTCATGCCCATCCCTACTTACAAATAACCACACAGCAGAAACCTCCCAGTATATAGAAATTAAAAAACACAAACTGGGAAAGTTGCTATCATATGCAAAAAATATGTATTAGAATAGCAAACACATCAAGTGTGCAAATGGAAATACATTTATAAGACATACAATATTACAAACCAACAGTTCACAGTGTCAACAGTTTTCCAACAATTTACAGTCCAACAGTATCAACAAATTACGAAGAGTCCGGCTTCAACTTCATTTCGATGGAAAACTTCATCAGAAATTATTACCAGTGCTAAGAATTATATGTCACTGTTAGAAGCATTTAGTTGCTGTAAGAACTCCACATAGAGATTTGCCCACGTATAAAAAGTTTTTAAGCCTATTGAAGGGCTAGTCCCAAATAGTATACTGCATAGTAACATAGAGAATGTTCTGTTCATCTGCAAAAATAGGATTCAAATACATAATGGTTGCTGGTAATCACTTCTGATGAGTTTTCCATTGAAATGAAGTTGAAGCCGAACCCTTCGTAATTTGTTGATACTGTTGGACTGTAAATTGTTGGAAAACTGTTGACACTGTAATTGGTTTGTAATATTGTATGTCTTATAAATGTATTTCCATTTGCACACTTGATGTGTTTGCTATTCTAATACACATTTTTGCATATGATAGCGACTTTCCCAGTTTGTGTTTTTTGATTTCATCCCTACTTACAAACAAGTCCTTCATCAGCAACTGATTCCCAGGCGACTGCTTTAAGAAGGGAGGAATGTTCGGCTGGACAGCTCTACCTCCTAACGTGGTTCGACACATCCAGTGACTACGACCTCTTTTTCCTCTCATTTGGCAAATGCAAGATCAGTTAGTGCCCTTGCCTTGCCCTTAGGCAAGCAACTCTTCATGCAAGTGCTTCTGCAATCTGTGTTCCACTGTTAGCGTTTTCACACATGCTGAATAATGCACTTTCAGTCCACTTTCAATTCACTTTAGTAGTCATTTGCAAGTGACTTGACATTTTACACAGTAAAATCCAGTTGCAAAGTGCAGTATTCAGTGTGCATGAAAGTGCCACACTTTGCAAAAAAAAAAAAAATCCTTTCATTATGTTTCCTCTTTCTCAACTTCTTACTCTTTTATGTTAACTCTGCCCATCTCTTCTGTTTCAGCTGCAAGGAATACAAAAACCTGAATTCTTTTTTTGCTGTAATCATGGGGCTAAGCAATGTTGCTGTGAGCCGCCTCACCCTGACATGGGAGGTAAGTTCCCACTGGCCAGCAGCAGTGCAGTCCTACGCAGTGCTACTCCAGTCCAAGACCATTGACTTCAGCAGGCTTAGACTGGACTAACTCTGCATAGGGTTGCACAGGAAGCTTACAAATACTGACTTCGATTTGGTCCATTACCTTTGTTGCTGCTTTGTTTGGAACTTCTACAGATCTAGCGGGAATTTATGCTCCTGTGAGGGCTTTGCAGTGGCTCAGTGGAATGCTTGACATTTTCTCCTTTGGTGGCCTGATTCACACGCACTGCCAGCCACAGCACAGACTGCATTGGAAACTCCTCTCAGTTTCAAAAGCAGTCTGCCATACATCATGATGGGCTGGCATTTGAGAAGAACAAGTCTAACAGTAGATCCAGGTGGGTAGCCGTGTTGGTCTGAAGCAGAAGAACAAATTTAGAGTCTAGTGGCACCTTTAAGACCAACAAAGTTTTATTCAAGGTATGAGCTTTCATGTGCAGGCCCACTTTTTCAAATACATTAGAGTGGAACGTAGGTTCTATAAGTTTGACCCTTACCTTCCTTCCAGTGTATTTGAAAAAGTGTGCGTGCACACGACAGCTCGTACCTTGAATAAAACTTTGTAAGTCTAACAGTGCAACCCTAAGCAGAGTTACACCCTTATACGCTTCACTGATTTCAGTGGACTTAGGAAAGTGTGACTTGGCATGCCCTGACTTGGGTGACCCAGGCTGGCCTGACCTTCTCAGCTCTGGGAAGCTAAGCAGGGTTGGCCCTGATTAGTACTTGGATGGGAGACCACCAAGGAATCCCAGGGTTGCTAAACAGAGGCAGGCAATGGCAAACCGCCCCTGAACATCTCTTGCCTTGAAAACCCTACGGGATCACCATAAATTGCCTGTAACTTGAACAGCACTTTCCACTACCAATTCGGTTTAGGATTGCCCTGTAAAAGCCTTTGGAGAAGTAGAGGTTCGTTGATTACCAGCATAAATATTCCAGTAATTCCAACCCAAGCCAGAGGGTTATGGTGCCAATATGACACAGTTGCCCAAGAAGCACATTAGGATCTGAGAGACCCAGGTTCAGTTTCCTATTCCTCTCTGAACTTTGAGCCGGTCACTCTCTCTCAGCCTAACCTACCACTCAGGCTTGTTGGGAACACCAACTTTGGGGCAGGGCACGTGTACTACCTTGAGCAATCTCCGAACTAGGATTCCCGGTCCCAGAATTAGACCAGAATCTACGCAGTGGTTTTCTATAAACAATGTAGCTGGATTGCTATGACTGCAGGGTTAAATATAGTAAAAAATAGAAATTCCCACCGGAAAATTTCTTGGGAAAGCCAGATGGTGAAACGGATTCCTTTGCTGCCATATAACTTTCTGAGGACCAAGAGGAAAATCTATCCCTTCTTGGTATTCTCACCCCCCCCCCCAGGTTTGGATCCAAATCTGTTCCAAGTTTGTGGCTCTCTATTTATAATCTGGTTGCTAGGAGACTTACTGTATTTTTCTTTGCCGCATTGTTACAAACAGGGTGGCAAAGGGAACAGTCTCTTCCATCTCAAGGCTGTGTTAAAAGAGCTGTGGTGACAATTAAGTCTGCCCTTGCATGTGGAAGTGGGTGTGCAGCACTTCGTGTACATGGCTGATGGGGAAAGAGAATCATGTGCTTGGGGCCACACATGCTGATGGGGGGGGGAGTATTGTTTAACATAAAAAGCAGGGTCAAATCAACCTTGACTTGACACAAGAGTTCTAAATATAATTATTTTTTATTGACAGAAACTTCCAAGCAAGTTCAAGAAGATCTATGCAGAGTTTGAAAGCTTAATGGTAAATGACAACAGAGTTTCGCGGATCCATTCTGTTTCTGAGTACCTGAACTGAATTCCTCTGTTTTTTAACATTTTATGTGTCCTTGTTTGACTTTAAGGAGTTTATGATCCCATTATAGTGCTGATAAAATGGGCATGTATGACTAATAAATTACACTCTCAGGGAACCCATTCTGAGAAAATGTGTGCCCTGCTTAAAGTCGACCTGGGAAATTTAGAAAACTATATTGTCCCTTTATATCTCTGCTTGATTGTCCATTCTGGCTTTAGATTTTATTGTGCATTATTGTTCCAGAGTCATGGTTTTACAGCTTTACAGGAGCTGACCCAGCAGAAGCTCAAAAGAGAAAAATGAGAGAATTCTGTTCAGATATGCACATTGTTTGTCACTATGCCTGTAGTTTTCCCATGTGATAACAGACAGAAATAATGACATTGTAATTGTAATTAGAGAACCTGTAACTTATACAGAATAGGCAAACTGATGATGATGTCATTTGTGGCTCTTTGTTTTTAAGGAAGTCTTTTCCGAAAATTAGACCTCAAGATCATTGCAATGTAACATAACAGTTGTTGTTTGTAAATAAAACGGCTGAACATTTTTTTGTTTTCTTAGGACCCTTCAAGAAACCATCGGGCCTACAGACTCACTGTGGCTAAGCAGGAACCTCCCGTAATTCCATTTATGCCTTTGCTTCTAAAAGGTAATGAGTGGAAATGCAGCAAGATCAATGCAGCAAGCCCAATTTGTCATCTCTGTCTCATGAGGGATGTTCACTGCAATCCTAAGCAGAGTTACACTCTTTTAAGACCATGGAAACCAATAGGCTTAGAAGAAAATAACTCTGTTTAGGATTACACTGCTGGTTCCATTTTGACAAATCATGGAAGCAGAAAAGTAAACGGTTATTTCATAAATCTAAGTATTTCTGGTGGTTACAAGTGGGGGAAAGTCTTTGATTTTTTATATATCTATGAACAGCCTGGTATTTTACTGATTTTTATGTGCAAATGCAGTCTAATTGGGTACATGAACATCAAGAAACAGTGTGTATGGTCTTGAATTTAATGTCACAGTTTAATTACTGGCAGTTATATGGGCTCCGCTTTTTTTTACATTGCAGACATGACATTTACTCATGAAGGGAACAAGACATTCATCGACAGTCTAGTAAACTTTGAAAAAATGGTACGTAGCCTATATTCCAATGGAAAATACAATAATAATCTATAAAGGTGAAGACTCAGCTCTCTGTGGTATCCACAACCGGTTGAAATCTTAGGTTGGTTTTGGATATGGTTTTTGAAAAATATTACCTACACTGTAACGCATAGGAAGTGTTGGAACGTCAGGCTTGCATGGCCACCTATCATTCAGAAACCTGAAATTTTGGAAACTGCCTTTCTGCTTTTCACACAAACATCAGGGAAGAGGCTGAAAGGGAAGTGTGAATTTGAGCCTACGGTGGTCATGAAGAACAGCTTCGGGGGCCGAGGAGCAGGCAAGGAGCTTTCAAAATGTCAATCTATTCAGAGTTGCAAAGAGTCTCAGATTCTAGTGCACTTGTAACTCTGAGGCTATAAATGAGCTGATAATTTAATTTTAGCCATCCAAGAAAACCGTTAATTCCAGCTTACACTCCTGTTAGTTTTGTATAGCACTGACTGAGTGAAGCCGTACCAGAATCTCTCATAAAACTATTATTTATCTCTCTGTTATTATCATTTTTTCCAGTGGCCAATTTTGCTGGCAGGTATCACTTTTGTTTCCAATGGTTAGGCAATTATTGACCTCCCCGCTTCCTTAGAAAACAGGTTTCCTCAATACCCATCAGTTAAGAGAATGTATGTTTCGATCTCTTTTTTTTCTCTCCCTTTAAACTGTTGGAGTGAAAATTATCTTCCAATAAGCCTCTAGAGGGCAACATCCTACACGCCAAGCCGGTGTGATCTAATGTAATGCTGGTGGCAGCTGTACTGCTTTAACACCCATTTAAAAACTATTTTAATTTAGCAAATGGATTCGATGTGGCATGTTGAGCAAGCAGCACCACCTCTGAAGCTTGTAAGGATGGTCCACATTTGACAACGGATTCAACAACCTTTCTTTTTTACTTGTGATGAAGATCTTGTGCCTGAGGTCCGCTGCTCACCAGGAACAGATGATACGTTCAACCTGTATCTCAGGTGGAGGCTGACAAGATTTCAGTACCTTCTATTTAAAAAGATTTCTTGAAGGCAGAAAACTAAACGGCAGGAGGAAAGGATTCTAGCTGAACCTTGGTGTAGAGTGTAGCCATGTTGGTATACTGTAGAACAGCTGAATTCAGTACCTGACGAAGGAAGCCATGACTCTCAAATGCTTATACCCAAAAACATCTTGTTGGTCTCCAAGGTGCTACTGGACTTGAGGTCTAGCTTAATCTTTTCTCTCTCTTTTTATGACCAGGGGATATTGTCTGATCCCCTGTCAGTCTGAAGCGGTCCTCTTTAGGTACAGGTTGAACACTTCTTCTGCTCTTTGGGAGGACTGGCATTTGATCTGTGGCCAAACCAGCTTTGCTTTCATTTTTTTAATCTGACCTCAGCATTTTCAAAACTTGATCGCATTGCCCTATTTACAGACTCACCCATAAGGCCTGTGGGCTTGCAGGAAGTCCTAAGCACTCAAGTAGTAGTATGTGGCACTTATACTGTTAGGATGACAAACAGGCTATAATAAGAAGAAGAGAAGAAGAAGAAGAGATTGGATTGATACCCCGCCCTTCACTACCCAAAGGAGTCTCAGAGCGGCTTACACACTCCTTTCCCTTCCCCTCCCCACAACAGACACCCTGTGAGGTCGGTGGGGCTGAGAGAGCTCTGACAGAAACTGCTCTTTTTCAAGAACAGCTCTTGTCAGAGCTACGGCTTGCCCAAGGTCATCCAGCCAGGTGCAAGCGGAGGAGTGGGGAATCAAACCCGACTCTCCCAGATTAGAGTCCGCGCACTTAACCACCACACCAAACTGGTTAGACAGAACTGTTCTAAAAAGAGGGGATCTGGGGAAGTGCATGTTTTCATGCAGGAGTGAGAAAGGCTGCTGAAATGTATTTATTTATTTGGTACCTTTAACTGCTGCATTCTTGATTTAAATATTTACGTAATAAAATGTAACCACCACGAACAATTCTAAAACCAACACGAGCACAAGGAATTGTAATATATTCAAAAGCACCCTAAAAAGCTAGCCGGCTAATAAATCTGAAGTGTCCTACAGAATTCAGACATGCAGGGGAGAGGCTGTGGCTCAGTGGAAGAGCTTGTGCCTTGCATTCAGAAGGTCCCAGGTTCAATCCCCGGGAACTCCAGTTAAAAGGATCTGATGGTGATACGAAAGACCCTGGAGAGCTGCTGCCAGTCTGAGTAGACAATACTGACCTTGATGGACTGATGATCTGTTTCAGTACCCGGCAGCTTCATACAGGAGTACTGCCTTTTCCACCTGGCCATACATTATCCAATGCCTCGGTATATCCACACAGCTGCTTCCCCACCCAGCCATGGACTATCGGTTCTGCTCGGTCCAGGACACCGGGGTGTGTTGCCATTGCAGTTGGTATCTCCCATCCTGCCCAGAATTTGGAGCAAGTGGGGTGCACAGTTGGGCTGAAAAAGTCCTTGAGAGGCATCAGTGGAGGTCTGCCCACCTGCAACACTATGCCCACAAGTAATCCTCCTGACAGTGTCATGTCTCCTTCTTGGAAGGCTGTGATGCATATGCACATAGACGAGCACTGTTTAGAGAACCTTGCACTGAAGGAAAAGCAACCAACTTCGTTATATACTGTGCTTCCCCAAGTATCACTGCCATGGCCCTTGCCAAAAGCAGCCGCAGGCTATTCCGAGGAGGATCCGCCACACAAACTCTTCCATCCGTGGCACGATAGAATAGCGCCATCAACCACTGGTTCTTTTGACTGAGTCTCTTCACCCTTGAGGTGTGAAATGAGGATTAGAGAATTTGTGCATATTGGTTTTCAGGTTTTATGGATGCAGACAAAGGGAGTTCATACACTGCTCCTTATGAAGGGGAGGGGGAGAAAGAGGGGGCAAGCATTATTTCGGGTTTGGAACATAAAGATTATGCAAAAAGGATTTGACTTGAAACCCTTAGTAGTTTTTCTGTATGGTATACATGAATATTGATAACGTTTTGAAGCCTAGTCTAGGAGCGGATTAGCAGATAATGTGCTGGCCCATTGCCACTATTCTAAGCTGTCCTCAGCCTGAACTTGGATAGCTGTGTATGTATCTGGGTGAGCTCACGGCAAGCTCAGTGCAGCCCTATACAAAGTTCTAAGCTCCTTGACTTCAGTGGGTTCAGAGTTCTAAACCCGTTGACTTCAAAGGGTTATATGATTCTGTTTAGAATTACTCAATCAGAGTAACCATCGTCTCACACTGGGTTGAGATTTAGGATGACATGGCTTTCCCAGCAACAGAGTTTGAAGGCACAAATGGAAGCTAAATTGTTGGATCCATTATGACAAAGGGGGTTGCTTCCTGGTATTTTAATTCCACTTGTTATTTTTATTTTCTCTGAATCCAGCACCATTTTTGTCCCTCACTCTTACAGCAAAAAAATTGTAGGAGTAGAATACTGGGGCTCCCCCCCCCCCAGTTTCCCCATGTTTTTTCAGACCACCACAAAAATAATCCGAAAAAACAACGGAAAAGGTTAAAACTGGGAAAGCAGTAACCAGCAAACAATACTGCGTGTAAGGAAGGGGAAAACCTGATGGAGCTAAGAAGTTAAGCAGGAACAAGAACAGGGTGCTGAAAAGCCCCAAAGGGGGCATCTGTGTGTAGTGGGCATGTGACTTGAACACCATGTGAGATTATAAACTAATTTGACTTGTTTTACTCATATCAAGGAATATTGGGCATTCTGCCCTGTAGAATATCTTTTGGTAGATGTGTGTGTATGTATAGTTAGTTGGTTATATTTATTTAGTATTTAAATTTGTTTAGTTATTTATTTTGTTACATATACACACGCACACAAACATGTTTGCCATTACCTGCCTCTCTGCGGTAATCCTGGCATTCTGTGGTGGCCTCCCTTCCACATATGTTTAGCTACCAAGGTCTGACAAAACTGGGCTCGCCTGGACCACCCAAGTCAGAACAGTTGTGTATATCTAATTATGATTATATTTTCCTTTTAGCGCATGATTTCCAACACTGTCAGAACAGTGAAATTTTGCCGCAGCCAATCTTTCAGTAAGTATTGTAATGTCTGTACTGTCATGACTAAAAATTTCCATCTTCTTCTAATATCAAGGGTTATTGACTAGTCTGCTCCCTTTGACATAAGCTTTTAACTGCATAGTGCCCTGGGGTCTTTTTAGGAGACAACCGACTATATAGTTTTGAGACATTGTAAATGTTGTCTGAGCTCCTAAAATAATGTATCATGAAGCATGACTGGCAATATTGCAGTTAAATTAATTAAAACAAGACAAAATTACCATTTAGTCTATTTACTTCAATAGGGCATGTTTGTGGATTATATTATTTTATATTAATATAGAATATTCTGTGTTTCATAATCCAGGTGGTTTTTTTTACTGTTCGCTCTATGTTTTGTACCATTAATGTTGCATTTGTTTTTAATTGTGATCCACCATGAGTCTGAACAAGAAAGGCTGACTGTGAATGAAGTATATAAACAAATAAAAAGATATGATTTTGTTAGTGGCGAAGAGAGAGTTGTATATGCTGTGCAGATTTATTTATAACTAAGAATACCAACAGGACATAATTTCTGTTTCCTTAGGCCCTGATGCATCTCTGGCAAATAAGAACCATCAGGATGTCCGAAGTTACGTACGGCAATTAAGTGTGATTGACAACCAGAGGACTTTATCGCAGATGTCCCATCGCCTAGAACCACGCCGTGCTTAAATGTTTCCAACGACTCCGCCTCCCTTTTTCTCGACTCCAAGGTCATTTGTTAAGAATGCCACCTCTTCCCTGCTGCTGCACTGCCACTACAAATGTAAGCAACAACAGATTCCAAATGTCCTAGGTAATTGACGCACAATGTACCTGCCGTTGGAGAAATAACAGATGAGATTAATGAGATCGTTCGCCATCGCAACTGGGAGGGGCCTCACATGGTATGCACTTAGTTAATTTTGAAACATACTAAAAAGTCTTGTACATAATAGAAATCTTTAAAACGGGGTGGGGGACACAAGGCACTGGAAGGAATCGGTAAACTAGTTGATAAATTATGAACCTAAAACTTCTGCCATTTTCAAGGAATATATAGATGGGATCTCTTAGCTAATGGAAGAAATTGCAGTATTTTCTCCTCCGTTATCAAATTCAAGGCTGTATTCTGCCATGGTTTTGCATGTTTAGTCCACATGAGCACCAGTGTCAAAACAAAAAACAAAAACTAATGGCATAAAGTAGGTATACGAACACATTGCCACGGCTTTAGTATTCAGGGAGTAGTAAAAGCCTTTCCCTGCAACAGGATATTTTTAAAAGTCATCTCTTAAATGCATTTGCCTTACTACAGTAATGCATCGTGACCACTTAAATAAACCCCAGGATTTATGGGGGTTTCTTCTACAGGAGGTGCCTATTGTTTACATTTCATTTCTTTTAGGGTTGTTGTTTTTAGCTGCTAGTCAGGACTATACAAAAAAAAACACTACAGAATGAAAGAGGTTTTCAGAAAACAGCATTAGAAGAAGCAAAAAAAAGAAAGAAACCCACACAAACACTATCAGTGAGAGCACAATCTGCACAAGTAATTTCAGGGTAATCTTTTTCTGGACAATGAAACTTTCAATATCAGCAACTTCGTGTTAATTCTTGACTAGGTCTAATTTTGGCATACGTTTTGCACTTTGTAGTTAGGTGGCCTACAGAAATGTTAATGCTCATCCTGTGTTATGGAGTTATTTGTTTTATGTATTAGTCGTCGTGCCATAAAATTACTTTTTTTACCTACTTCTTATTTAGCATGTAATTGAAGTACAATTTGATGTACATTTTGCAGCCAGGAGAAAAATGTGTTGTATGTAAATAAAATGCACTATCAAATGTAACAGCCAAGAGAAGTCTGTTTGCCATCCTTTATTAAAAATTAGAGCCATCTGTTATTTTGTACTTTGACCTCTGTTAATCTATTACTATAGATACTGCCTTTTTCCTAATGGGGACTGCAGCTGAACTCTGCTTTAAGCGCTCGGAGTTTTCCTCTCCTCTCTTAGTCACTTCATTAATGTGTGTGGGTTCAGAGGTGCTTAAACCAAAGAAGAAGGTGGCTCTACTGCTATGATGATCAAGTATCTGGGCTATAAATCCTTTTCTGCAAGGAAACGAACCGACCAAAAGTATCTAAAAAACACTGCGTAATAATTAAATAAAAATTGCTTTCTCAGTCAAAAGAAATAACTGAGCCACACATGTTTCAAAATACATGCATCTGCTCAGTGTCAAATGGATATAAGGGAGAATTCCGGGGATGAACAAGGGGAAAATACTCCTTCAAAACTGAAGTGAGGGATACTGTCTCTTCCCAAATGACAGCCTCGCTCATATTGCCACCCTTTAAAAAAAAATGATTTTAAGACACTAGGCTGTAATCCAGTCCACAGCTTGAATTTAAACTAACACTAAAATTGGAGAACGACTATTGTTAGACCAAGTTTTCTTGATTGTGGGAGGGACTGAGGAAATTACCTCAGAATTTGCTGGAATCATAAAGTAGCCTGATCAGGATTGTGGTAAGGGGTATTGGGCAAAACGGCTCCTTAAGTGTAAAAAAGCAGATGAATTGAGTCTCTTGGTTCCCCACACATACACATTTTAGGGTGGAAGAAGCATTTTTAGAAAAGGAACTTCAGCCTATGTTTTGCACAGAAAAACAGAACAGGGTTAAGAAAAATGTTATCTGATACTTTACAGCTATAATCTTGGAGGATGTCTGTGTTCCCTCCCTAATGGTATTAATTGTGGTGGCATGAATATTCGAGGAACGCAGCTGGTGTGCAGGAATTTATAAATGATCAAACTAATGCTGCTTTTGAAACAACAGTATTCTCCTCTGTGCCACTCAAGCCACCCCCCATGGTCTCGAAGGAGCTAGATGTTGATGACAAAATAAACAGCTTAAATTAACACTTACGACAATTGATATCCTTCTCATTAGGTTTCATGTCAACATCCACCTTCAAGGATGGGGACAATTTACATCTCGTAAAGCAATTTTTGTGTGTGTGTGTGTGTTTTTAAATGCACTGAGAGCTTTTTGGAACTTTGTGTTCTGCTGCTGTTAGTGGGATCGTCAGAGAAAAATATTGATGAGAAGCAGAAATGTTGGCGTGTGAAACAACTGGGTTTTGAAGGGTCCTGAATGTTTCACATTCTTTATGTTGTAATCGATGAAGTGTCTTTGCTCAGACATCACACGTTCAGTGGACAGTTGATTGTCTGAATTCAGGCTGCCCTATTAACTATGGTTGGTCAGGCACCTCAGATCAACTGAGGTTGGTTTATCAATGATAGTTAGCCTAAACAGTGGTTTCCCATGATGTGTGGAGGTGCACATCCTACTTCTGGTTTGTTCCCTGGTGCTGCTTCTCACCCTCCTCAACTTATGGAGATGACTGTACGTTGAGCACAAATGGCTCAAAATTGAAGCCTCTCTTGCCTTTCCCTAGCAGTTTCTGTGTCCATGTCTTTGACTGCTAGTCTGCCTGGCAACAGCCTCATCCCTTTCCTCTCCTCTGCCCTTTTAAAGGTCCAGGAATGCTGGCTCTTGCCTTCCTTATGTGTATAGGGAAAATGAAGTGTCAGAAGAACCTTTGCCAATTTTAACTCTGTAGGGCACTTGCTGGAAGGCCAGATACTGAAGATGAAGCTCAAATACTTTGGCCACCAAATGAGAAGGGAACACTCACTGGAGAAGACCCTGATGCTGGGAATGAGTGAGCGTAAAAGAAGAAGGGGATGGCAAAGGATGAGATGGTTAGACAGTGTCATAGATGCAACGGACATGAAACTGAGCAAACTCTGGAGGACAGCGGAAGACTGGAGAGCCTGGTGTGATATGGTCCATGGGATCGCAAGGAGTCGGACTCAACTGTGCGACTGAACAACAACAAACAACAGGGCACTTGCTACAGAAACGTGCATACAAAACTCTATTTACACTTGGTCTTGCTGGTTCCCTTGTTGGGATTTGCTTGTGGGAATGCTTCTGGTATTTGGTGGGTGGTACTTTGAAGGGAGAAAAAAAATCCAGCTTTCTTTCTTTTTTTTTTTGCCAACATGTCACAGACAACCTTTGGCCACCCTGTAGGGTTTTCAAGGCAAGAGGCATTCAGAGGTGGTTTGTTATTGCCTGCCTCTGTGTAGCAACCCTGGACACCCAACATCTAATCCTGGCCGACCCAGCTTGGTTTCCAAGATCTGAGATTCAGCTAGCCTGGTCAGGACATTTTGATATTGTATTTTTGTATTATTGTATGCCAGTTTCGGGCTCCCATCAGAAAGAAGAGCTGGGGTGTAAATGTCTAAAATAAATCAAGAATGTGAGAAACCCCAAGCAGGGAGTGGGTGGGTTGGGCATGCAGTAGTTGCTTCAAGAGTCTACTCTGGTAATGAGAAGGGATTACACATCAGGGTAGGCAACTAAGGTTGCCGGTTGTGGGAAGTGCGGCTCCATGGCTGTGTGCTGCTCTGGCCAGTGATGAGGGAGTTGGTGGCCCAGCAAGGCTCGGTCTGTAGTTGGGAGTCCTAGTGAAGGATAAGATGCAACCCAGGCCTCAGCTGGGGAAAAGGCACTGGAGCCAGGATTTATTGAGGCCCACTGTCACCGAGTGATGCCTGATTTTAACAAACTAACCACTAACCTATAAAAGTGGCTTCTCGTGACATCCGAATCGTGCCCATGTCCTCAGTGGAATCTGCCTGAGCGTGAACTACAGCCACCATGTTGCTTTTTGGACAGTTTTCTCCCTCCACACAGGCACATCCCTTCTGTAGCATCATGAATATAAGGGACAGTGCAGATAGGAGGGATCAGGGCTTTTTGGGGGGGGGGAATGTGTCGGAACGGAGTTCCAGAACCTCTTTGACAAAAATTCTTTTAAAAATGTTTAAAAGTTCATGAGTTGTCAATATACAGATTGAAAACTTCATTTCCCCCTTGAGAATTCCGACACTTAAAAAATAAAAAAAAAGCCCTGATAGGGATTAACTCGCTCACTTAAGGAATGCACTGGAACCCCTGAATCTGTTCTTCTGTAAACCCCGCTTGTCAGTAGGGGTAGTTGACCCTCAGGAAACATGAGAGAAAGCATGAATTCCAGAAAGAGCATCTAGCCCAAGACAACACATACTCAGACCTTTACTCTCAGGTATTTCCCAGTGTGGGATGGTCTAATCCCCCCCCCTTTTCTTCTTTTTATATATTTTTGTTAATGGTTCAGTTCTCCCCCTATTTTGCTGTCAGCTTTGTGTTTTGTATACATTGGATCTACATGGAGAAAATCAAGATATAAATTTAAATAAATGGTTATTATACACAAATGTTTTCAATAGATGTGCAATGCAAACCATTACGATATGGATACTTATGTATAATGTTATTTATTGATGCACAAATACTATTGAGCAAAATGCACACACTTCACAAGACAAATTTACAGCAAGGAAACAGAACTGGGAATCAAAAATTAGTTTCTCACAAGGCAGGAGTACAATCAAAGGGGAGGGATCAAAACAACAGAATAAGAAATTTACGATAATCACAAGTCCAAATCCTGTCTAAAGCAGAGTGTGGGAAGGTTCTGTTTAAAGACCAATGGATCCATGGGTCAGGAACAGTGTTCCCTCTAAGCTGAGTTAGCATGAGCTAACTCACAGTTTTTTAGCCTCCGGCTCACATATTTTTGTCCTAGCTCAGGAAGGATGGCTCCAGAGCAAACTAATTTGTGCAACAGCCAAATTGCTTGCTCACAGCTTTAATGACAGGAGCTCACAAAGTGGAATTTTTGCTCACAGGACTCCATAGCTTGGAGGGAGCATTGGTCAGGAGTATAGAACATTCCCAGTCTTAATTCCGCAGACTCTTGGAACTTTTCTTGGAGCTGACTTTTAGCAACAGAGCCCAGCTAAAAGCAAACTGGTGCCAGAGGACAGTTTCCTCATTGTAAGTAGTGGGCAGTGGAGGGGATTTAGCTCCCCCCATCCAAATGCCCCTTTGCCTCTTATAATGGAACTTCCCCCATTCCCAGTTTATAAATTATAAATAAATAAATGGGGGGCCCTGAGGTTAAAGACATGAAGGCTCAGGTTGAAAAGAGCTGGTTAAGTACAATTATGGGTCAATCTAAAAACCTACCTACTCAGTGGAAAAAAACTCCCCAATGTTTCTGTCACGGCATGCACCCATCCCTGTTCTTCCATTATTCTCAGGAACCACTGACAAACAGCAGGTTGCAAATTGCCACACATGTTTTCTGATTCTGAAATCCCACTTGAAAAATAACAGAATGTGGACTGCACAGTCTGCTGGAAGCTGCTCAGCCCAGCACTGTTGTAGGGAGTGGAAACAAACATGAAAAGAGAAACCTGTCGCTGTCATCCAGAACCTCATGCAAAAACAAACTTTTTATCATGAGGTTCAGAATGGCCAAAGCCCAGTTTACAACTCCCTGAGCTGACATTGGGAATTTTTTTTCTGTTGTGCTGGGAACCATGCCAGCCTTGTCAGCAGGCAGGTCAGGCAGAGACCGACAGATTGCCCAAGCCAAATTGGAAACCAAGAGGCAAGTATTGATTAGTATTTCTATCTCTAGGCTCATTCCCATGATTCACATCCAATGAATGAATGAATATAATTTATTACAGTCCACAACCAGATACAAGTTCACACAGCAAATCATTTTTAAGTATGAAGGTTTAGATGTTAAAACACTGTGACTGGATGAGCAGATATAGAATTATAACAGAGCAGCTGATTAAAATACATATAAAAGTTAATAAAACAACATCCAATGCTCTCCCCCAAATCTCAGAGCCATCACTCAAGTTAGTATTCATTCATTCAAGTTATTTACAGTCCGCCTTTCTTACTGGGAATCAAGATGGATTATGCAGAATAAGTCAGTACACAACAAGATGGGCCATCCAGTAAACAGTGCAAAAGGATTTGTATTGTAGAAATCTGGAACCAACCAGAAACCTGAAAACAGAACTGAAGCAAAGCATAAATATTAACATGATGCATTAAATCAGGGGTGTCAAACTCATTTGTTATGAGGGCTGGATCTGACATAAATGAGACCTTGTTGCGCCAAGCCATGTGTGTCATAAAATGTAATGTCAGGTAGCAGAGATATAAACTTTATAAAGGACACAAGCACAAAGGGTGGGTTTTTTACTTAAAATAAAAACATGCTTTAAACATTAGCACTCTTGCAATATTTTGTTTAACAGTCTCTGATAACTGACACCTCTTGCTCTGAATAATTGCATCAAAATGTCTGTGCTGTTGCAATCTTGAGTATGCTGTT
>NW_015163605.1:162798-206904 GCF_001447785.1 Gekko japonicus | reverse complement strand
CAGCAGCAGCAGAACTGGAAGAAGAAGCAGAAGACAGCCAGTTCCACTGCGGGCCTGATAGAAGCCCTCCAGGGGCCTGATCTGGCCCCCGGGGCTGCTTGTTTGACACCCCTGCATTAAATGATGCAAAAATTACATAGTAGGATCCTGCTTGGCAACAGGTGGTGGAGCTATGCACAGTAGTATAGATCATAGTTCTGAACCCTTTACCCAAGTCAGTACACATGGGTTTTATCCACACATTGGTGGGTACTGTGTTGTGCTATCATTGCGCTATAGCAATGATTTGCAACTGGACTTCCCTGTGTGAACAAGAGTTTCTAGGAAATGCAAGATAGATATTGTGCAGTGTAGTATCTAATGTTGTGTGGATGCAGCCATGGACACTGGTACCACCTCGTAAGGAACTATACATCCCATATTGTTGTTTTTTTAGTCACATCACAGCATTTTGCCTGTGTCCATGAGCAAGAGGTTATGCGGGGGGGGGGGACTGCATTTCAAGTGGGAAATATGCGGATATCATAGGCAAGAGGAAACATTCTCCTTTGCTGGAATGGAGCCCCCATATTGATGACATGTAGCAGGTCTTGTCCACAGACGTTCTATCAGAACGTAAGTTTCTCCATCTACAGCAGTGAGCTTCAGAGTGTAATTCCCGTGAAAGTGGTCACATGTCATCCATGAACAGAATCAATACTTTCCAGTTAACAGGCTACAGCATTTACAGACTCTCCAAAGTATTTTAGGGGACACACCAAACTATCATTGACTAATTGTTTATGTGAGGTTTACCACACATTAACTCTGTGCTCACTGGTGTTTTGACCTTTCTTTGTGGGTATGCATAAAAGGTCAAAGAAGATGGGGACGGCAAAGGATGAGATGGTTAGACAGTGTCATAGATGCAACGAACTTGAAATTGAGCAAACTTCAGAGGACGGCGGAAGACAGGAAGGCCTGGCGTGATCTGGTCCATGGGGTCGCGAAGAGTCGGACTCGACTGTACAACAACAACCATGCATAAAAGAGCTGCAAGTCTTCCTGGTTGCAATCAGAAGGCAACAACACATGTAAAATGTGAAATGACCTATGAAGGGTCTGTGGCTTAGTGGTAGAGCATATGCTCTGCATACAAAAGGTCCCTGGAACAAACCCTGGAGAGATGGCTGCCAGCCAGAGCAGACAATACTGATCTTGAGCCAGTTTGGTGTAGTGGTTAAGTTCACGGACTCTAATCTGGGAGAACCGTGTTTGATTCCCCACTCCTCCACTTGCACCTGGCTGGATGACCTTGGGCAAGCCATAACTCTGTGGCACAGCTGTTCTTGAAAAAGAGCCGTTTCTGTCAAGAGTTCTCTCAGCCCCACCTACCTTACAGGGTATCTGTTGTGGGGAGGGGAAGGGAAAGGAGTTTGTAAGCCGCTCTGAGACACCTTTGGGTAGTGAAGGGCGGGGTATAAATCCAATCTCTTCTTCTTCTTCTTCTTGATGGACCGGCTCTGTAATCCAGTACAGACACACACACCCCATGCATGTGTCCACGTACAATGGAGAGAGGGAGAATGGGCATGCACATGGTAGCCCCTCCCCCTGCCTCTGCATGATTGCATGGTCATCTATTGAGGGCAACTGTGCGGAGGAAGTGGTGTGTGTACACCATCTCCACATGATCAACAGTGCTGCTTTCAGAATGCTACTGATCCCGGAGGGGGGGGGAGTGGCCGCTTGCTCCACATGATCACGCTCTAAGGGCAACCAGGCAATCACATGGAGGCCGGTAGTGGGGCCTGTGCACCCATACCTCCTCTTCCTCCCCACACAGTGAGTCAGCCCACTGAGAGGTCACTTGTACCAGGCTTTATACAGCTGCATGCATTCATGAGACAACAATGACAATATCAATGATTTTTATGTTTGGCTTATGACATGCGATAGTTTCAGTGTCTGGAAGGAACATCAGTTAATATGGTGCTATGCCACATCTTGTTCATTCTAGTGTTATCCAATATGATTAACTGAAAGGCAAAGATAAATTTTATTCAGTCCCAGATTTTTCCTCCTTAATCGTGATAAAATCCTGCATTGACTATTGCAGGAAGCCATCTCCTGCTCAGTCCTTGCAGTGAAAGGGAGATTTTTAAAAAGACAAAACAAACTAATTCTCTCCGCTGAAAGGAAAAAGCAGCAGACAATTCTCAGTGCGTAAAATAACTTTTCATATAATTTTTAATGCCATTTTAAAAAAAATCTTAACAAAACAAGTTAGGAGAAAATCGAAGGGTTTAATCTGCAGGGGAACCCAGAAGGGATAATGAGTTTTGCTATCAAAAATAAAATGGAGGGGGAAAAAAAAGAAATATTTTAACAAAATGTAACTGGAGAAAATTATAAGTCTAAATTGTTAACGTAGCTTCTTAGTAAGGTCAACTGCATAATATACGGTACCTTCACCTCTTCCAGCAATTTTTTAAACACCATGCAGCTTAAATAGCCTACTTCTGAATTCAGAGGTATTTCTTCTGGGAGACCTGAATGCAAATCAAGAGGTAATAGTGGAAGGAAATTAAAAGAGGTGCTATTCTCATTTCATTTTTTTCCCCTGCGGATAATAAGAAAAGCAGCATAGAGGGTGCTATAGCAAAGTGAACCTCTGCCTCCTTGAATAGCTTTTCTTTCACCGTTAATCTGAAATGCATTACACCCGGCCTTTTCAAATAACCATAGTGTTCTTTTTCGCTGATCAGCATTAAAGTTCAGCAGGCTGGAGCAGCACGTGTCACTAGAGGTCAACATATTAGCAATCAAAGGAAATAATAGCCAGATTAAAAAGTTTTCCATAAAAAAACACACCAAAAAACAGAGATAGAAAAACTTTGGCGGCACCCTGGCTCTCTCCTTCAAGCATAAACATTCTGTCTACATGCGTGCTGGTTTTCCGGGGGGGGGGGGAGCTGAAACAGATTGAAATCACAATGGAGATTCAGCTCTCGGGGAGCTTGGCTTTCTTGTGGGGGGATGGGAAAGTGTTACAATGGAATCAAAAACTGTGGCTAAAATGGATTTAGTAGGCTTCCTATGGACAACATAGGGTTGCCAACCTCAAGGTGAGGTCTGGAGATCTCCTGGAATCACTACTGATCTCCAGACTACAGAGATCAGTTCCCCTGGAGAAAACAGGTGCCTTGGAGGGTGGACTCTATGGGATTATATCCTGCTGAGGTCCCTCCCCTCCCCAAACCCCACCTTCAATAGACTCAAGACCCACCAGGAAATTCCTAATCCAGAGTTGGCAACCCGAGGTTTACAGCCAGTTTGGTGTAGTGGTTAAGTGCGCGGACTCTAATCTGGGAGAGTCGGGTTTGATTCCCCACTCCTCCACTTGCACCTGGCCGGATGACCTTGGGCAAGCCGTAGTTCTGATAAGAGCTGTTCTTGAAAAAAGAGCAGTTTCTGTCAGAGCTCTCTCAGCCCCACCTTCCTCACAGGGTGTCTGTTGTGGGGAGGGGAAGGGAAAGGAGTTTGTAAGCCGCTCTGAAACACCTTTGGGTAGTGAAGGGCGGGGTGTAAATCCAATCTCTTCTCTTCCTCTAAATGAAGCTCTTGAACCATTATCAAAGAGAAGTCCCAGCTGACATCAATACAAGATGTTTCCTTACCTGAGACCAGTAGCCTTTAGTTACAATTGCTGATAATAATAAGTCTCAAAGAGTAGTTCTCGTGGTCTGCAGTAGAACAACTATTGTTCAGTTCAGTTCAATTTATTTGCATAGGGCCAATGGATTTGAGTCCATTAACTAGATTTGAGTCCATTAACAACATGTGAAATGTTGGGGGGGGGGAGTACGAGCTTTCAAGCATCAAAGCTCCCTTGACTCTCAAAAACTTGTACCCTGAAAATCTTGGTGGCTTCTAAGTGCTAGTGGACTTGCTCTGACAGGAATAAACAGTGTGTAAAATCAGGGAAGAATAGAAATATACATACAAATTTAATAATAATAATAATAATAATAATAATAATAATAATAATAATAATAATATCAATAATATCAATAATAATATCAATAATAATATCAATAATAATAATAATACTTTCGATTTATTGATCGCTCTTTCCCACACACCTGCGGGCTCAGAGCAATTTACAGTTACTCTTTGACAATTGGACTAACAATATTCGTGGGGGATAGGAAGACAACATACAGCATTTTTAATTACACACACATTGGAGCTAGCCGGGGCTTCATCTGTAGGCTGGATCAGTCGTGTTCCGACGGCATGTATTCTTGTCGGCTGGCTGATGACGTCAGGGCTTCTTGATGTTGTGCTGCCACACTGCCACCTGCCTGGCCGACTCGCTCCACTGCAGGGAAGCCGAAACAGCTCTTTCATTGAACCAGAATGGACTGGCTGCTTATCTTGCTGGAAAAGTTTTTGATGGGCCATTGTCTCAGACGCCCAATACCAAGGTGAGCTGAGCCCAGAACCATAGGAGCTATTCAGTTCTCTCCCAACTAGCAGCATCACAAATGGGGTGCCAGTTCACTTGTCACCTCCATTGCAAGGGCTAGTAAACTTGAACCTACTTGAAACTTGTGCAAGGAGGTGTCCAAAGTCTTCTTCTAGAGTGCGCCAGGCCAGATCTCAGCCACAGCAGGCTTTCCTTGTGGTGGAGTCAACAGACATCTGTTGCCTCTGCTGAAGAGAATGCACAGTTCAGACCCAGCTGCTGGCACTGATGCAGGAAGACCACCAGCAGTGGCCAGGTGCACAGGTCATGTGGGGGCTCTTCAATTCAGTTACTTGTGGTGTCATTTCAGCTGTCCAATCTGTACCAGTCTCCGAATCCTGGTTGACGGCATAACCAAACAGAGGGAGCACGTGAGGGAGAGAGAAGATCCAGAGACCCACCCCCTAATCTAGGAGCATCTCTCTTGGTGTCCTTTGTGAAAAAAGCTCAGGGCAGCATCCATGGATTTCCTTTTCACCCTCACAATAGCCTAGTGAGGTAGGGTAGGGTGGGAGGGAGTAACTGTTCCAAAGGCCCCCCCCCCCCCGGATCATACCTGAGTGGAGATTCGAATCTGGGTCTCCCTGTTCCTAGTCCTACACTCTAACCACTGCACCATCCCAGCTCTTATTACGGCACTGTAGACTAGCATTTCATTATGTTTACAAAATGTATAAGCCCTTCTTTTAACACAGTGGTCCACAAAGTGAGGTACAATGACAAATACCACAACAAACAGTCACTAGGGCCGCAAGGGTGCACTGTGGAATGAGATAACCCATCAACTGTAGACTGAGGTAGTGTCAGACATTGTGATGCCCAGGGCTGCCAGGTTCAGGTTGAGAAATTCCTGGAGATTTTGGGGGTGGAGCCTGGAAAGGGCAGGGTTTCAGGAGGGGAGGGACCTCAGTGTGGTACAATGCCATACAGTCCATCTTCCAAAACAGCCGTTTTTCCCAGGGGAAATGATCTCTGTAGCCTGGAAATCACTTGTAATTCCAGGAGATCTCCAGCTAGGGATGCCAGCTTCCCGGTGGGATCTGGGGTTCCCCCAAAATTACAGCTCATTTTCAAACTACAGAGATCAGTTCCCTTGGATGCTTTAGAGTGTGGACTCTATGGCATTGTACCACACTGAGGTCCCTGTCCTCCCCAGGCTCCACCCCCAAATCCCCAGGAATTCTCCTACCTGGAGCAGACAATCCTACCCTTCTCCCCCAACAACAGCCTCCGGGGGGGGGGGCTGGCAACTCTATCTCCAGCCACCACGTGGAGGTTGGCAACCCAAAGACCTGGTACTGAAATCAAAATAGGGCCCTTGCGGTGGTAATAAATAACTAAAGAGGGTACTGAGTACCAGAGTCCACGCAAAAGAAAAGGCCATGTACTGGATTGTGTTCAAACCAAATATATGTATGTATGTATGTATATATAGTGCAAAAACTAGTGTGATGAGTGAAAACAATCCCTATAGACAGTGCAAAGAACAGTAAAGTATGACCATTCAAATATAAAAAAATTAAATGCAGAACACAGTGAGTTATAAAAAAGGGGAAAGTACAGCAATTGATGGACTGCTGTCTACTTAAGACACCATTTCGATATCTTCTTCGGAATGGTTTCTACTATCGCCCCTTTGCAGAATGGCCTTAAAAAGTTGTAGTAAATTGTTATTTATCAGACGATCATAGAGGATTAATAGGTGACATTTTATGGTACTCCAAAACCTAGTTTCAGTCAAAGGCATCTTGAGTAGGGTTGCCAAGTTTCCCCAGCCACTGGCGGGGAATTGGGGGGGGCGTAGGGTTGCTAGATCCAGGTTGGGAAACTCCTGGAGATTTGGGGATGGGGATAGGGACAGGGACCACAGTGGGGTACAATGGCACAGAGCCCATCCTCCAAAGCATCCATTTTCTCTAGGGGAGCTGATCTCTCTAGTCTGGAGCTGTAATACCCCAGATCCCACCTGGAGGCTGGTATCCCTACTTGTGAGGTGGGCTTCCTAACAGTTCCTAATGGTAGGGGAGGCTCTGAGCACAATCTAGGCTCAATAACAACAGCTGCAAATCCCATGGAGGATTGTCTGTGCAGACGCACTTGTCGATTAGATTAGGCAACTCAGATGGATAAAACAATGAGACACTCAGTGCAGTTTCAAAAAAACAAGCCGAAAGGGTGTTTAAAAACACATTACACCACACTGAAAATCGGCTCTGAAATTAGAAGAGCAATTTAACTCTATTGGACCGCAAAGTTTAATACAAGAACTAGCATGAGGGCTATATATAAGATTAAGATTGTGTTTGGAAATATTTACAGTGTAGGAGTAACTGCCAGCTTACAGCTGAGTAAAGCCATCGGCTACAAACTGTGATTTGAGTAGAAATATTGAGAGATAAAAATTGTTTAATTTCAGCATTTGCCTATAAGTAAGGAGGGGTAGGGGAAGAAGACGGTGGTGCATTAGATTTCTTTTAATAATGGATAAGCATACTTACAAAACAGAAAATACACAAAATGTCATGTACATGTTTGATACTTGCCAACCATGACTTTTGTTCATAAGGGAAAGTTAAGATCATGCAGAAATGCCCCTTTATCATGAATATTACCAGTAATCTGTGAACATGTTTCAGAATGTAGCAGCAAAACATTTGCACCATGTTGTTCGCCTCTCAGAGTATCGTAATCTTCCAAAACGTTCTTGTACTTGCTAAAATATTCTCTCTTCAACCACTCTGTCCATCTGTGCAACGGATTTATTATGAACAGGATTTATTTTGAAACTAAAACAAAAGAGTTTTAGAAGATTTGTTAAGGTAAAGGTTCCCTTGCTCGAAAGCCTGTCGAGTCCGACTCTAGGGTTGTGGTGCTCATCTCCGATTCAAAGCCAAAGAGCCAGCGCTGTCCGAAGACGTTTCCGTGGTCATGTGGCCGGCATGACTAAACACCAAGGCACACGGAACGCTGTTACCTTCCCACCGAAGTGGTACCTATTTACCTACTTGCAATTTCTTGCTTTCGAACTGCTAGGTTGGCAGGAGCTGGAACTAGAGACGGGAGCTCACTCCGTCATGTGGCAACTGTGTGCAGTTCTGGGCACCACACCTTAAAAAGGATATTATAGCTTTGGAAAAAGTGCAGAAAAGGGCAACTCGAATGATAAAAGGGTTGGAACACTTTCCCTATGAGGAAAGGTTAAAGCGCTTAGGGCTCTTTAGCTTGGAGAAAAGACGACTGAGGGGTGACATGATCGAGGTTTATAAGATTATGCATGGGAAAGAGCAGGTAGAGAAAGAGGTACTTTTCTCCCTTTCTCACAATACAAGAACTCGTGGGCACTCCATGAAACTGCAGAGCGGTCGGGTTAGAACGGATAAAAGGAAGTACTTCTTCACCCAAAGAGTGATTAACACATGGAATTCACTGCCACAGGAAGTGGTGGGTGCTACAAGCATGGACGGCTTCAAAAGGGAATTAGATAAGCATATGGAGCAGAGGTCCATCAGTGGCTATTAGCCACAAGGTATAGATAGGGGCTCTGGGGCAAGTGATGCTCTGTCTTCTTGGTGCTTGGGGGGGGGGTCAACAGTGGGAGGGCTTCTAATGTCCTGGCCCCACTGCTGGACCTCCGGATGGCACTGGTATTTCTGGCCACTGTGTGACACAGAGTGTTGGACTGGATGGGCCTTTGGCCTGATCCAACATTGGCGTCTCTGATGTTCTGATGAACCCGGGTCTTGAACTGCTGAACTACCGACCTTCCGCAGCCTGCAGTTCAGCGTCTTAACCACTTGAGCCACCGCAGCTTGTTGATACAGCAATATATAAATTATGTTTGCTGGGAATTGCCTTGTTCTCTGCCGGGTCGTCAGGCTCCATGTGGGGTACGGAAATCTCCCTGAACTGCAACTGATTTCCAGATGACAGAGATCAGTTACCCTGGAGAAAACAGCTGGTTTGGAGGGCGGACTCTACAGCATCACATCCCGCTGAGCTCCCTCCCCTCTCCAAACTCTACCCTCCCCAGTAGGGTTGCCAAGTCCATCTTCCACCCCCAGTGGGGGACTTTGGGGGCGTTCCTGGAGGGGGTGGGGCATCCCCAACGTGATGACGTCACGTTGGGGACATCTGCCGCCCCCCCCCCACCAACCCGTGCACCGGATCTCCAGAAATGGCCGTTCCCTGTACTTAAAGTAGCCAGCAGCCGGCGTTTCTCCTTTAAGAGCAGCTGCGTTTCCCTTTTAAGAACGAAGCTGGCATTTCCCTGCAAGCTTGCAGAGTTCGCGCTTGGGATGAAAGATGGGTTGCACACACTTCAAGGGAGAGAGATGAGTGGCTGTGGGTATTGGGGGACCCCTGGCAAACGGGGGGTTTGGCAACCCTACTCCCCAGGCTCTGCCCCAGATTACCAGGAATTTCCCAACCAGGAGCTGGCAACCCTAGTGTCTCTGCAAATACTAATTATTCACGATCTCTCGCAAGCCATGCCATATATCATAGGATATTATTCCCTCAAGCAGTTACAGAAAAAGTGATCAAACATTGCTTCTGCTTCATCATTGGTTCAGAGCACAACAAAGGGAAGTAATATTGGGAACGAGTTATTTTACATATAGATTGTGGGAAGATTAGGCCATCTTGTCTGCCGTTGTTAATAAAATCAGTAAAAACATCTTTTCTCTCTGCGTGTGTGTACTTTAAAAATCTGTATTGGTTGCCATGTGATATATTGAAGTATATGCTTTGCCATGTGATATTAAAGTACATGCTTCACTAGTCTAATTTGTTTAGGACTAACTCAGGGCCAGTGTTTTATCTACTACTACAGGCGCTAAATTAAGAAGAAGAAGAAGAAGAACAGATTAGATTTATACCCCACCCTTCACTTGGAGTCTCAGAGCAGCTTACAATCTCCTTCCCTTCCTCTCCCCACAATAGACGCCCTGTGAGGTGGGTGGGGCTGAGGGAGCTCTGAGAGAACTGGCTCTTGAGAGAATAGCTCTGAGAGAACTTGTGACTTACTCAAGGTCACTCAGCTGGCTGCATGTGGAGGAATGGGCAATAAAACCTAGTTCTCCAGATTAGAGTCCGCCACTTTTAACCACTACAAGATAACAAAGCTTGAAGATTATAATGGAGGTTCATAACTGCTGTTAGAAATGACTGGTGCACATACCTTCTGTAATATGAGGAAAGGGTGGACAGAAGAAAGTTGGATTTGTAGGTATTTTGTATGTTGTTCTAGAAACATTTTAAATATTCTGTCATCCTGGAATGAAAGCTATTCTTGGTAGGAAATTTAATTTGATAAGTAGCTTCCATTGGTTTTAAGAACTTCAATCATTTGCTTAACCAGATAAAACCATGGAAGCAGTCATGTGATGCTGTGTCAGCTATCCTGAGGAAAACTTCAGAGGGCCCCCCCGGAGACCTGATGCTCTGATAAATCTTTTATTCATTCATTCACTTAAAATATTTATATCCTGCCTGATTGCCTCAGATTTAAGTCAGCTAACAAAGCAGCGAAAGAAGCAAAGATATGAACATCACAAGCAACATCACAAGTTTCCCTTTAGGCTGAGTTAGTGTGAGCAAGCTCACAGTTTTTTTTAGCCTCTGGCTCACACATCTTTATCTTAGCTCAGGAAGGATGGCTCCAGAGCAAACTAGTTTATGCAGTAGCCAAATTGCTCACTCACAACTTTAATGCCAATAGCTCACAAAGTAAAATTTTTGCTCACAAGACTGCACACCTTAGAGAGAGCATTGGTTGTCATCCCCCCAATGGGGACAGGGTTTCCCCTACTTTCATGGGCCCCAATCCACCACTGGCCAGCTGGCTGGCGGGGGAGCCTCACTCCCAAAGAGCCCCATCCTGCCTGATATACCCAGCGTGATGACACCTTCGGGTGATGTCATCACTCTGGGCATGTTGTGCAAGTGATGCTCTAGCATTTGGGCAAAACCTATATGGTGAACATAGAGTTTTTACCCAAATGCTAGAGCATCCCCTGCTCGATGTGCTCAGAGTGATGACATCACCTCTGGGTGACATCATTGCAGTGCACACACAAAGCACACACTCCAGAAGACTCCTGGATCGAGACTGGAGTTCCCCACTGGCAGCAAGGTAAGCCCTGGCAACCCTAAGTTGCATAATACATAAACTTTATTGCATTAGCTCATAGCCTTAGCAAATGACACCAAGAAAGAACTACAATAAAAACAACCTCAGTACCAATTAAAACCCTTAAAATGTCCATTTAAAATTAGAATACATATTAATTAAAATCACAGCAACAAAATAGAAAATGAGAAGCAACTATATTAATGCATCAAACCCAGCATAGCATTTTCAGTTTATCCATCAACCAATGCTAGCAATAGATGATTTTGACAGGATCTTTGTCACCCATGTGATAAACTTTGCCATTTGTGATGTTACCCAATTACTTTTATCAGCAAGCAATATTATACGTCTGTTCTGGTCCAATCTCCCTGGATACCATGATAAAACATTCCCAAAATATTGTTCACGTCTTACTACAAATTTTGGGCACTACAAAACCACATGGGGGCTAGGTCCTCAATAGATTTCTGGTCACAGGGGCAGACATGTTCATTATATAGGGTCCCATTATGATGACCTCTTAACATTGCCCATTGTAAAATATCCAATGGTGCTTCGGTGAATGCTTTCCTATGCTCAAAATTTAATAAATCGGTAAAATAAGATGGAAGGATTAAAGGGGAGAATGCAAGCTGCCTGTAGAAAGAGGCTGTTCTCAGGGTAGCATTATCTGAACACTTATATCCAACAGTCTTTATTTTATTAAATGTTTCACTTCAAAAAAGTCAAGCCTCCTTAAATACTCATCTGAAGATCCAAGTTTGGCTACTAGATTTAGTATATGACTTTGCCATGGGTTAGCTTTCACTCCCTCATACACAAGCAACAAGTTAATCCTATATACAGTTAACACACACAGCTGAAAACCAACAAAGTTTTTAAAATAATTTTTTTGCCTTCAAGTCACAGCTGACTTATAGTGACCCCATAGCTTTTTCAAAGCAAGAGACATTCAGAGGTGGTTAGTCATTGCCTGCCTCTGTGTCCCAACCCTGGACTTCCTTGGTGGTTTCCCATTAGGATTTCCAGCTCTGGACTGGGAAATATCTGGAGATTCTGGGGGCAAAGCCTGAACAGGGCAGAGTTTGTGGAGGGGAGGGACTATATATAATGCCATAGTATAATAACATAGAGTCTACTATATATAATGCCATAGTATAATACCATAGAGTCCACCTTCTAAAGTGGCCATTTTCTCCAAGGAAACACATCTCCGAAGTCTAGATATCATTTGCAATCCCAGGATATCTCCAGCCACCATCTGGAGGTTGGCAACCCTACTCCTAGCCAAATGTAAACCCTGCTTAGCCTCCAAAATCAGATTAGCCTGGGCTATTCAGGTCAGTGCATTTAAACCAATACAGGTAGTATAGGTTTTAATTTGCCAGTTTAAGCCTTCACAAAACGCCCTTCGGAACAAAGAAGAAGAAGAAGAAGAAGAGATTGGATTTATACCCCACCCTTCACTACCCGAAGGAGTCTCAGAGCGGCTTACAAACTCCTTTCCCTTCCCCTCCCCACAACAGACATCCTGTGAGGTGGGTGGGGCTGAGAGAGCTCTGACAGAAACTGCTCTTTTTCAAGGACAGCTTTTATCAGAACTATGGCTTGCCCAAGGTCATCCAGCAGGTGCAAGTGGAGGAGTGGGGAATCAAACCCGGTTCTCCCAGATCAGAGTCTGCGCAGTTAACCACTACACCAGACTGGCAAAGCAGTCTGACATGTCTAAAGCAGTAAGTGAAGTTGTTTACTATACCCAGGCTGGTGGGCCACTGCATTTTGCCCCATGCCCAGGTTGGGCAACCTATTTATGTGTTAGGACCACTGTAGACCTCCAACAGAGTTTTCTCCATCTTTGCTTTAGCTAAACAAATTTCTCCATCATCTTTTGGATCTTAGCACGCTCACACACAACCTTCCCAGCAGGATGGCCAGATGCTGGTGATGCACTCCCTGGTTGGTAACCTCAGGATCCTCCTCTGCTGGTATGCACCACCCCATAACTTCATTCAGACCTCAGACTTGCATGCATGTCAAGCTCTTTGATTGATATTTGAAGTTAGGTTAGATGGGTGGCCCACATTGTTGTGGCTTAGGGGTGTGCAGGGGGAAAATGGTAAAATTTGGATTCGGGGCTATTATATTCGGGACTTCCGAATATCCCTGAATACCAGATTTCGCGATGCTGGCGAATTCAGGTGATATTCGGGAATGCCAAACATACAGCTCCTTTATACCTTATGGGCCATTAAAGTCAATGGCAAAATCTCATAGGGTATAATCTGGGGGCTGGGGGGAGGGGGTTTGAGGGAGAGGTTCAAAATTCACAGTATAGCTGCTGAGCCTCTCTCCAAAAGAACCCCCAAGTTCCAAAAAGATTGGACCAGGGGGTACAATTCTATAGGCACCCAAACAGGTTGCCCCCATCCCTTCTATTGTTTTCTATGGTGGGAAAAATTGTAAATTCTCCCACAGTGTTTTTAGTGGGCTGTGGGGCAGGGGGTTTGAGGGAGAGGCACCAAACTCACAGTGTAGCTGCTGGAGCCTCTTCCCACATGAACCCCCAAGTTACAAAGACATTGGACCAGTGGGTCCAAATCAGAGAATCTGATTCAGCATTCGGGCTGCCCGAATGCTGCCGAATTGGCTGTATTCAGGCAATTATTCAGCTTGGCAGAGCCGAATGCACACCCCTACTGTGGATCCCAGGTGCCCATTAAGGATAGTTCTGCCCCTGGCTGACAGGGACAGGGATGGAAACTGATGGGGAGGGCACAGAGGTGATTTGTGGGTTTACATGGAAGTTGTATTTCCACCCATAACTCTGACAGAAACTGCTCTTTTTCAAGGACAGCTTTTATTAGAACTATGGCTTGCCCAAGGTCATCCAGCAGGTGCAAGTGGAGGAGTGGGGAATCAAACCTGGTGGTGAAAACCAGTGATGATTGTGAGGCACTCCAAAGGGATCTGTCAAAGATGGGCAAGTGGGCGTCAACATGGCAAATGGGGTTCAATGTGGCCAAGTGCAAGGTGATGCACATTGGAGCCAAAAATCCTAACTATAAATACACGTTGATGGGGTCTGAACTGGCAGAGACTGATCAAGAGAGAGATCTTGGAGTTGTAGTAGATAACTCACTGAAAATGTCGAGACAGTGTGTGACTGCAATAAAGAAGGCCAATGCTATGCTGGGGATTATTAGGAAGGGTATTGTAAACAGATCAGCCAATATCATAATGCCGCTATATAAATCAATGGTGCGACCTCATCTGGAATACTGTGTGCAATTCTGGTCACCACACCTTAAAAAGGATATTATAGCTTTGGAAAAAGTGCAGAAAAGAGCAACTCGAATGATAAAAGGGTTGGAACACTTTCCCTATGAGGAAAGGTTAAGGCGCTTAGGGCTCTTTAGCTTGGAGAAACGACGACTGAGGGGTGACATGATTGAGGTTTATAAGATTATGCATGGGAAAGAGCAGGTAGAGAAAGAGGTACTTTTCTCCCTTTCTCACAATATAAGAACCCGTGGGCACTCCATGAAATTGCTGAGCGGTCGGGTTAGAACGGATAAGAGGAAGTACTTCTTCACCCAAAGAGTGATTAACACTTGGAATTCACTGCCACAGGAAGTGGTGGCGGCTACAAGCATGGACGGCTTCAAAAGGGAATTAGATAAGCATATGGAGCAGAGGTCCATCAGTGGCTATTAGCCACAAGGTATAGATAGGGACTCTGGGGCAAGTGATGCTCTGTCATCTTGGTGCTTGGGGGGGGGGTCAACAGTGGGAGGGCTTCTGATGTCCTGGCCCCACTGGTGGACCTCCTGATGGCACTGGTATTTCTGGCCACTGTGGGATACAGAGTGTTGGACTGGATGGGCCTTTGGCCTGATCCAACATTGGCATCTCTTATGTTCTTATGTTCTTATGTTCCCCTGCCCAGTTGGTAGAAAATATAAACACTGACTACAGAAACAGCAACCCAAACACTCATGCTGGGTGGTAAATCTTCCATTTGAATGGTGTATTTGCTGATTATGAGTGACTCTGCACTTCCTGATGTCTGGGGAAGTGAAACGAAAAAGTGAGGTGACAGATTAACCATCAGATCAGAAAGTTTCTCAGCACTCCATTTGGTTTGGATTCAGACTACGGCTCTGGCTGGGAGGGTGGGGTAGAAATTCGATAAATAAAATATTTACAAACATTACGTGGGTAAAATCTGGATATTTCTAAGGGGATGTCTCTAATTGGAGCTTCACACAGAAATATTACAGAGTCTTGTCTCATATTTCTTGGTATTTAAAACCCATTTCCCCCCCTCTATGTGCAAGCATATGTGCATACACATGCTTGCACATACATATACTGAGGATAACACTTCGGGCTTCTGATGAAATGCACTGTCTCTCCAGGCGACACTCAGGAATGTGTCTTGCTAGAATAATCTGATCCATACTGATAAGTTTTCCATGGGACTCTGTCAGTGCAATCCTAAACAATCCTACACCCTTCGAAGTCAATAGAGGTCAATGGGCTCAAAAAGGTACAACTCTATTTAGGATTGCGCCATCTGTGTGCCCTGAGATTGCGGCGACAACTGGTGACTCAAACAGTGTTCTATTTAAATCCCTAAACAAGTGATTTGAATAATTCGCAGTTGCATCAGACAAAAAAAACAACAACCCAGGGATCAGAAGAATCCCATGTTACTCATCACATCTCAGGCAATCATCATTTGGCATATTTTATGCACCATGACGGGAATACCAGGAGACACACGTGGGCGTCACTCAGTTTGAATCACTAAGATACAGCAAGAGTTATCAATATATAAACAGTCATCATTCAGCAGTGATTGTGTTGCGCTAGTGAAACAGGGAAGCAGCTCTTGAACTTTACACAGGTATTCCCATGGTTCTGGAATTTTCCACTCAGCAGGATGCAGATGCTTGTATTTTAAGGATTGGAAGGAAGAGTAAAGCAGGGTGAAGGAAGGGTGTTCAGGGATGCGGATTCACCCACCCCCCTTCTGGCAGCTGTTGTAGGCAAGCAGCCCCTGGGATGAAGGAGGCATTTGAAGCCATGTTGTGTCCTCAGCTGAATGGAGGATTCTGGGACAGTCAGGGTCATGTCTAGGCCATGTCAGGAGAAGAACCCAACCCCTCGTGAGGGATAAGGTTAGATAAGCATATGGAGCAGAGGTCTATCAGTGGCTATTAGCCACAAGGTATAGATTGGGACTCTGGGGCAAGTGATGCTCTGTCATCTTGGTGCTTGGGGGGGTCAACAGCGGGAGGGCTTCTAATGTCCTGGCCCCACTGGTGGACCTCCTGATGACACTGGTATTTCTGGCCACTGTGTGATACATAGTGTTGGACTGGATGGGCCTTTGGCCTGATCCAACATTGGCATCTCTTATGTTCTTATGAGAAAGCTCTTGTGATCAGTCAGCAGCCCGGATGAGTCCTGTGTGAAATGCAGTCCCCTTGCTGTGGAGCCAGTGTGGTGTAGCTGTTAAGCGTGGCGGACTCTTATTCTGGATAACCAGGTTTGATTCCTCCACATTAAGCCTGCTGGGTGACCTTGGGCTAGTCACTTCTCAGCACTCTCAGCCCCACCTACCTCACAAGGTGCATGTTGTAGGGAGAGGAAGGGAATGTGATTGAGGCTCCCTAAGGTACAGAAAAGTGGGGATAAAAACCTACTCTTCTTCTTCTGTTACAATGCGGGAGAGTGGACAAAGATTTCCCACTCATGGCGGAACAGACCGGGAGTCAATAGGAGGAGGAGGAGGAAGAGCTGTGTCCTGTAAATTTCCTCCCCTTTGAAACCAAGTATGGGGCAGGTCAGCAGTTTGGGAACAGCAAGATTGTTGACCTAGGGCACTCCTCCCAACAAACGTCTGTGTCAGTTCCTACATTTTCAAAGTAGCTTTATGTTAGTGTAGGGGCTAGGGAAGGGTTACGGTACTGATATGCTGTTGTAATTTCTCTTCCTTCTGCTTGAGCATATACAATATCCTCTCCAAATGCTCCCTCCCTTGGGGGTGGCTGGTTTTTGATGAATTGCGTTTTCCAAAACCCTCTCTCAGTTTCCTTTCACTCAGCTTTATACAGGGAACTAAGACTGTCCTCACTTTGCTTCACACAGAATTATGGAGCAGGCCTCCTTGGTGAGTTTGGGAAACCTGGCGGGAGTGATGTTATGGAAATGGATAGGATCTTGAAGTAGCTGGAGTGTTCTTCCTCTGCCAACAAAAACCTGGCTGTGTTAAACACCCTCTGGCGCCAGTCTGCAGTGGGAACCCACTCCAAAACATAATTTCTACACAATCTGGAGATAAGGGGGTTATTTTGTTCTATTAATGTTAGTCTGCATACTGTTTTAGGGTGGGATTTTATCCTACTCTGTTTTTTGACTAATGCCACTGTTAGGATTATTGAGCAAACTTCAGAGGACGGCAGAAGACAGGAAGGCCTGGCGGGATCTGGTCCATGGGGTCGCGAAGAGTCGGACTCGACTGTGCGACTGAACAACAACCACAAAAACTGTTAGGATTAATACCTCACACGCAACAGCAGGATATAGGCACACAACGAAATGCAAGGATCTTTGTCTAACTGTGGACGAGGGGGAGGCAGAGTAAATTTAGAAAGGCGTTGTTCGAGTTCCAAATGTTTCAGAACCTCTGAGAGACAGAAATCAAAGGAGACACAGTTCCTGGTTACTGGGAGGGCACGTGAAGTGGTGTTTCAAGTTCTATGGGTTACACCCCATCTGACATAATGATTCATGAGTTGGATGATGCTATTTGGCTGTGTATTCAAATGTAATTATGAGTTGGATGAAGACGTGATGCTATTTGGCTGTGTATTCAAATGTATGTAATATGTTGAATAAGTATTTTGCACATGATTCTTTTATAACCGAAAGAAGTCTGTAACAAGTAATATACCCAGTATTTTATAGGAATGTGCAGTGGGGAAATGTACTGATCAAGATTAAACTCAAACAATGCCCATTCTTATTTATTATTTATTTATTTCATCACATTTCTATACCGCTCCTTCTTGAAGGCTCGGAGCGGTTTACACATATATTTAATAATCTAACTAGGGCCACATATATTCAGGGGAGATGTATGCCTTACCTTAGCAGCGTAGAACTTAAATATAAGAAATGAATCTGAATGAAATTATCTCTGAGATCAAAGTGATTGGAAACCTTTTGATCTTACAGCTGTTCTGTTGCTTCGCTGTATGATTTGGTTTCCCAAGAATCAGGAGACAGGAGAGCCTGAGGCAGCAAAAGGAACCACTGCGTCTGAGGGTTTGATAGGGAAACAGTCCAACAAGAAGACTTTTTCAAACAGGCTGATTTTTAAAAATGTATTTAGATATTTATACCTTCCTTCTCTCCTTCATCTGAACCAGTTTGGTGTAGTGGTTAAAAGCAGCAGACTCTAATCTGGAGAACCGGGTTCATTTCCCCACTGCTCCACGTGCAGCCAGCAGGGTGATCTTGGGTCACTCACAAGTTCTCCCAGAGCTGTTCTCTCAAGAGCAGTTCTCTCAGAGCTCTCTCAGCCCCACCTACCTCACAGGGTGTCTGTTGTGGAGAGAGGAAGGGAAGGAGATTGTAAACTGCTCTGAGACTCCAAGTGAAGGGTGGGGTAGAAATCCAATCTCTTCTCCTCCTGCTTCTTCCTGCAACAACAACCCTGTGAAGTAGGTTAGTCTGAGAGTGAGTGACTGGCCCAAGGTCCCCCAGTCAGCTTCCATGGCAGAGTGGGGATTCAAACTCAAGTTTCCCAGATCCTAGCCTGGCATTGTAAGTACAACAACCATGCTGGTACTATTTTCCTCACTGATGTTTCCATGCAAGTGTTTCAACTTTCCATCAGTCACTGGCTTTGAAAAGATTTTCTGATTCTATATAAGCACAGAACCTGTGTTTATGCAAGTCCTTTTGTTCACTGGGGCTGTATCTGCTATATAGGGGCAAATGCTTTGCTAGTACACGCTGGCAGGGCAGACTGGGGAAGGGCTACAGGGAAAGGCTAAGACTTCTCCCTCCTGCAATAGTTAGACGGTGCCAATCAGCTCAAGCTCTCTTGCAGACTCCTGTTGTAAGAGGGATTTATTAATAATCTTCTTCAAGGGAGGTATCCCTTTCTCCCAGCACAATGAGCAAGTCTGCAGTTAACAAAAAATGGCCTTCATAACATACCCACTGTTCACATCAGTCGGGACGCAAACCTGAAATTGTCCATAGAGCTCTGACTAAAGCTCACCAGTGATACTTTCCAGCACAGGATCGACCCTCAGACTGATATCTGAAAGTTGGACCAGATGAGAGGGACTGAGCAAAATCATCATATCCAGATCGGAATCAAGACTCCTAGGCTCAGATGACATTGGCCTCCAAACCATCCTAAATAATTTTGCCTGATGAGATTCAGCTGCTGCAATGGTACTGGAAAAGGAAGCCTTCTTCACTGCTTTCACCCTCACTTCCACCTTATAGCCCTTCAATGGGCTCTAGAGCAATGGCCTCCAAACCATCCTAAATAATTTTGCTGGATGAGATCCAGCTGCTGCAATGGTACTAGAAAAGGAAGCCTTCTTCATTGCTTTCACCCCCACTTCTACTTTATAGCCCTTCAATGGGCTCTAGAGCAAGTTCTGTTTATTTTGGCTTGAGTTCTTCACCAGCAGTGATCTAGCCATCTCCCCAGCCTCTTCATAGCTCCCAGATGACTGGTAAAACAAGGGGCCAGAGCCCTCCTTGAGCACGTGTTGAGGAGAAGCCCTCTCAAAAGCACCCTGCACTGCAAACCGGCATTGTGAAATGGTACTAGGGTTGCCAGGTCCCTTTGTCAATCCGGTGGGGGGATTTGGGGGGTATTCCAGGGGCAGTGATGTCATGTGACATAATGATGTTATCCAGAAGTGACATCATCATGTTGCCGATGCCGGGGGCGATGCTCTGGTTTTTGGGCAAAATTCTATGGTAAATTTGCCCTCAAACACAGAGTTTTGCCCCAAAACCAGAGCGGCCCTGTGCAATGTCCCCAACGTGATGATGTCACTTATGGGTGACATCATCACATCAGAGGACGTCACATGGCAACGTCCCTGTTTAAGGACGGGGTTTCCCCTGCCAGGCAACTGGTCCGTGGTGGGGGAAAGCCCCCGAAAGCAAGGGATCCCCCACTCAGACCTAGAAGCTGGCAATCCTAAATGATACAGGTGCCTCTACACAGTCACCATCCAGGCTCTCAAAGTCCCTCAGGGCTGACTGGAAGCCAATTCAATCCATCAGTTTCTGGAGTTGGACCACCCTAAATGGTACCTTGCTTATCACTAAAAATCAAATAACCCAGTAAACTATCCAACAAAGTCTTAAAATAATCCATGCTAGTGATAATAAAATTATCAGTTTAGCATAAATTTTAGTTTGCCAAGAAGGCCTCCAAACTGCTAAACTTTTTGAAAGTTATATAAAACTGAGCTTTTTGGAAGAGTCTTTGGCTAATGGGTTGGATCCAACTAGCTTTTCTGCTGGTGAAAAAGAGAGGAGGCTGTCACTTGGACCACCAAAAAGACTATATGCTGGCGATTGTGGGATCTGTACTGATAAAAGCCATGTGGGATAGGGGCTGCAGTAAGAAAGGGAATTGAGTGGGACTGAGTGAAAAATCTGGCTGGATCCAAATCAATATTTTTGAGACAGGTTTTAAATTATTATTGGTTTTAATATATTGATTAATGCTGTTTTAAGATTCTGGATTTTTTAAAGCTGTTTTGAGTTGCGTGGAGTCTTGTTTTAGGAGAAAGAGGGGCTATAAATGCAATAAATAAATTATTTATTTAGGAGTGTTGGATTAAGACTAAGTAGATACAGAATAAAATCACCACTCAGGTATGAAACTCACTGGGTGACTGGGCTAGTCGCTCCTAACCAATCTCACACAGTTGTTTTGAGAACAAAAATGGAGAAAGGAAGAACTATGTACTGCCACGCTGAACACTTCTGAGGAGGGGTGGGATAAAAATGTGAGAATCAGATGACTGGAGGCCATTTGATAAACAAATGTTGCTGAAGCTAAGTAAGTCTGGGTCTGAAAAGTGCCCATATAAAATCTTGTTTTGATCCTATGTAAACAAGGTGGAATATAAATATAATTCGTAATCTATTATGCAATGTTGTTTTCCACATCTGCTAATGTAATTTGCTTCAGATCTGGCCTTCTTGTTTTCTTTGACAACATGAAGTGATAAAAGTGTCAGATCATTCATTCCACTGTACTAAGTGGATAAGATTTGGTTCTGGTAATCTGAATATTCTGGAAACATTTGTATTCATGTCTGTTCGCTAATTCTCAGTTTACCTGGGCTCTCATATACATTAAATCCAAAACCAGAGAATTCTGAGAATATATATACTCACAAAATTTTGAGATACGTCATAGGATTTCCTATGCATCAAAATAGGAAGGGTGCATTACTTCTTTCATTAAATGCAGACTTGGTCACAATTATCCTTGGTGATTTTTTTTTTTAGATTCAATTGCATAGTACAAATAATACAGTGATGGGTGACCAGGAAGTTTTGTGAAAAGGGTGCATTACTTCTTTCATTAAATGCAGGCTTGGTCACAATTATCTTTGGTGATTTTTTTTAGATTCAGTTGCATAGTACAAATAATACAGTGATGGATAACCAGGAAGTTTTGTGAAGACAATTCTTCAGGAGGAGCAACTGTGTTAAACAACTCACATGCATATTTCTATATTTTAATAATTCATTATGATACTCTGCACCTTTGTGACTTTTGATGACGTGCTGCTTTGTACATATGAATCTGCAGGCTATTACACGACTTTCTATGTTTCATAATGTTCTACAACTTTCATGGTGTTCTACAACTAATTTCTTCAGAACCGGAAATTATTATTAGCAGAATCTTGAATGAATTAGATCTCTGAAGCAACAGGCCCCTACTCTAGGATGTTTAACAACATTTCAAGTTAGTTGTCACGATTACAATCCACTAGGACATTCTGTGAGTGAGGCCCACTGGAATGAATCAGAACAAAAGTTTCCTGAATTGCTCCTACTCATTCCACTCATGCAACAGAATTCCATGGATTTTGCTCAGTGTTTTGAAACTTCAGAGACATATTACCTACAGCATTTCCATAATGGCATTCTTGCACCTTTCAGACACACTTCTGTACTGCAGACATCAAAATAATTTTTGCCTCTGGTAATAGTACTCCAGTGAAGTAGCTGTGTTAAATCCGTTGCAATGAAAACAAAAAGGAGTCTTGTAGCACCTTAAAAACCATAGACACGTATGCTGATAAATGTCCTTAAGGTGTCATCAGTTTGCTTTAGTAACAACATAACATGTGATCTGCTGACATAGTAGTCTTAACCATGATCAGATTCTTGTGACCCCAAATCCTTGGGTATTCTGGTCCATTTCTAATGATGGAAGAGCTTTTTTGTTGTCAGAGAGGGTATCATTTTCACTGATTTCCCCCCTCCCACTGTAGACCCCCCGCCCCCACACTATTCATGGGGTCCCTTCATACCCAGGAACAGAATTTCAGGAGGCTGGGTAGGCTGTAGAAGGAAGGGAAGAAGAGGAAGGGAATGTCTCCTCCACACACTCTGGTGTGCATGTAGATCTTGTAGGATTGCAAGCCAATACCAGTAAGCCATTTAAGTGTAGATTAAACCTGTGGCCAGCTATTATTTTGTACCATTATTGGCAGGTCTGGAGAAGTGTAAATGATTCTGTTATCCCTGATAAAATGTAACTTTGAGACCAACCATTAGTGACACCATTCAGTTGACTGTGTTATTCAATAATCTTACCCTCAGGATGAAGTCAGCATCTTGCAGCAAACTTTGAAAACTGAAATCTCAATTTGTGAACAAACTATGCTTTCTTATATACATCTGATAGACTAACCGTGGCATCCTAAGACCATTTTCGTAGGAGTAAGTTCCACTGAATAGACCTTGGATCGATTCTGAGTAGACCCACTTGCTCTCCAGCTGTGGTTTGTGATGATGTATGAATGTATTATTTTGTATGATCAAGTTCTACAAGGAGGTACTTAGATGTACAAACGCTCTGGTATGTGGTTGAAGTAATTGCTCATAGCTGCTGAAAATGTAGCAAGAGCTCTACCTGTATCCCTTGAAATGGTGCATGATTTGTTCTCAAGCACAGATCATTTCACAAGGCAGAGGGAAGCCCTTTGTACAATATAAAGTCAGATCAAAATTGAGACAGAATGACAAAGGGGGATAGAGAGGAGAAATGTGGGTTGCATGCAAGGAATACAAGAAAATATGCTCTTTATTCATTTATTGTTTGGGAAAGTAAAGTCAAAAGGAAGAAATGTGTTTCTTTTAAAAAGCTGACATTTCAAAAGAAATGTGCTTTCCGGAAGAGTTGGGAGGAAAAAGGTAACAACTGCAAATGTAAATATGCTGCAGGAGTCCCTAGAGCAGTGACAGTCAATGGGCAAAGCTGACTGAGGGAACAGAAGATCTAAGAATGACTCATACTGCTATGATAAGAATTAAGGCATTATATTCGGATGTCAAAGAATTAAGGACAACGCATTGTGCCCGGCTAAGACCATCTTCAAAAGTGGCCAAGAAGCTGCTTCTGTTCACATTAAGTACTACAGGGGAAGCTCGTCAAGGCAGTTTACAGATAGGCAATGTCTCTCTCAGCCAGGCAAACTAATGTCACACTGGTTTCTAAAGAAAGTATTAAGGCAGATTACCCGTGCAAACAGCAATATGGTGGCCACTTCAAATATATAGAGACAGTGTGGTTGGAGTTTCAGACTAGAACTGGAGACACCCAAGTTCAGATCCCCGCAGACTGGGTAGTCCCTCCCTTTGTGGTGCAGACTAACCCACTTCAGGAAGTTGGTGTGAGGATAAAATAATAAAGGATGGACCATGTATGCCCTCTTGAACTCCTTGGATCAAGGGTGGGACAAAATTGTAGGCTGACAATGTCATGGGGACAGTTCAACAGTAGCTTCCAGTTGAGCGAGGGTTTTTGTTTGTTTGCTTGTTTTTGTTGTCAGGTCTCATCTAATTTATGTTAATCCGATGGGGTTTTCAAGATAAGAGACATTCAGAGGTGGTTTGCCATTGCCTGCTGTGTCAGCTCTGCACTTCCTTCGTGGTCTCCTGTACAAATACTCACCAGGGCAAACTGCTTATCTTCTGAGATCTGACAAGATTGGTCTAGCCTGGGCTAGCCAGATCAGAGCCAGTTGAGCTGGGCCATGGTGGCTCAGAAGTTAAGAACTGCAGTTCAGCAGTTCAAGACCCTAGTGCCGTGTGATGGAACGAGCTCCTGTCTCTGGCCCCAACTCTTGCCAACCAAGCAATTTGAAAGCAAGAAATTGCAAGTAGATAAATAGGAACCGCTTCGGTGGGAAGGTAACAATGTTCTGTGCGCCTTGGCGTTCAGTCATGCCAGCCACATAACCATGGAAACGTCTTTGGACACTGTTGGCTCTTCGGCTTGGAAACGGAGATGAGCACTGCCCCCTAAAGTCGGATTTGACTGGCTTTTGAGCAAGGGAAACCTTTACCTTTACCTAAAATTAAACTAGGATTTCAGTCCTAACACACAGTCCAGCTGCTTAAATCCTAACATGCAGTCCAGCTGCATAAATCTGTTTTTCATAGTTTACATTGGCATGGGGAAAACCACGGGCAGCAGTTCCCAAATACAGTTTGTCACACGGAAGTGCCTCTATATTGCTGAATGCATGTGTGAACTGGATCTTGGCCAAGGGTATAAATGATGAGGCTGTATTTCATCTACTGATTATTCAAGAACTGGGCCAATAGAGAAGCCAGGGAGAAGTTAGGTTTTAAACTCTGAGTCCAAAGCCAGAAAATGACCAGTGCCAAAAGTAATGGAAATCATTGTACCAGATTCAGTGTATATAATGAACTAAAGGCCGATTTAAGTTAACCTTCGACTAGCTGTTAGAAATATGGTTGCTGGATGCAATTAATGTTTATTTGCTTGTAAATAATTCGTGGAAAATATCTGTACCTTATTTTAACATAGTATAGGACTGTGAACTGCAAACTTTTCATGGTAGTTTCATATCACTGAAAAGGGAAGAACAAAACATTGAAAAACATTACCTTTTTCCATTACAAGAGTATAGTAGTAGACTTGACAGCTGATATTCTAGTCTTTATATGAACCAGTCTAACTCTAATTTGCATATTATGGTGTTTCGGTCCAAACATTACTGCCCTGTATGGCACAAATTGTGTACTCCATATTTCACAGACAAAAACAAGGATGCAGTTGTAACATCCCTCTCACGGTCCCAGTCCCCCACCCCCTAAGTGTTGAATGTCTATGGTCTGTCCGTTGTGTACCAGACATTTTATCCAGTCTAACCTGTCCTTTGTTGATTTAAAAGCCAAGGTATGTTTGTTCTTCAGTTCAAAGGCATCACAGGAAAACACAGTTGTCTGATATTATTATTATTATTTATTAGACTTATTGATTGCCCTATCCCGACTTGTGCTAGGCTCTGGGCAATTTACAGTATCGCATTAAGTCTTAGGAACCATATGCAAACATTAAATATAATAAAATTAATAGTATTTAACCCCCAGTTAAAAACAAATTCAAGATGGCATCACTAACAATTGAAAATCTGGAATTCTGAAACAATTTTGGTCACTTCCTAAGTTCATATTGGTTTGTTTTATTTTGGAGCTGGGGCTGGGTGCCAGCCATGTTGGAGAACTGTTGCTGTCCCTAACCAAAAGCCTGGTGGGACATCTCTGCCTTACAGGCCCTGCGGAACTGCATGAGGTCCTGCAGGGCTCTGACCATCTTAGGCAGAGAGATCTAACAGGTTGGGGCCAGGACCGAAAAGGCCCTGGCCAGGAACAGCCAGACCTCTTTGGGGCTAGGGATCACCAATAAGTTGTTATCTGCAGAGCGTAATGCTCTCCCGTAGACATAGTGAAGGAGACAGTCCCCTAGACACGTTGGTTCACAGTTCAAAATATACCACAGTTACCTGCATTGTGTGAAATGCTTGCCAGTATATGGCACCCTTCCAGAGGCATTTCCTCTCTTACAGTGCAGTGCTAACAGGGGTGACACCCTTCTCAGTATATATTCAATAGACTTAGGAGGATGTCATTCTGTTCAGGATTGCACTGATAATTAGTTGCAGCAACAATAGTCTAGTGGCGTGTGTGTACAGTTTATGAGCAATGCAGTTACATAGAGGTGTATCTATTCCCCACTCAGAAAAGTAACTTCTACAACTGTTAGAGAAGGAGTGGAACCCTGTATGTAGAATGCCAAGGCTAGCAATTCAATTTCACGTTAACACATTTAAACAAGCCCTCCCCCAAGGTAAAAAAATAGGGGGCAAAGAGATCTTGGCTTACCCAAGAGCAGATAATAAAAAGTAGGGAATGTTCCTGGCTAAACAGGGAGAGTCAGAGGATATGCATTAACTTCGTTCCATTATACCTCTATGCTATCGTTGCCTATGTTAGTTACTTCTTTTTGATGTTCCTTTCTTCCTCAGAAACAGCACATTTCTCAGCAACTGCTGGTATCTTACTTTTCTATATCAGACTATTTTTTTATCAGCATATTGTTTTATTGTGTTGGATTTCGATGAAATCCTGAACCCATGTTCTTATAAAATCCTACTATAATAAACAGTGTTTAAGCAGCATGCGTGCAGGATTGCAGTTTTAAGTTCAGTTTTCATGAAATACTTTAATCCATATGGAGCAAATATTATTTGTAAAGCTGCCTAATGTTTTTCTGAAACAAATAAAAATTCATGCTCACTCAGAAGACCGTGTACAGAGGTAAGTGCATAGGACTGCAATATGTGGTGTGTATACTGTGACATATGGGTTGCCAACTCTGGATTGGGAAATTACTGGAGATTTGAGCCTGGGAAGGGCAGTTTTAGAAGGGGAGGGACCACAGTGGGGTATAATGCCACAGAATCCACTTTCCACAGCAGCCATTTTCTCCAAGGGAACTGATCTCTGTGGTCTGGAGATCACCTAGGCTTGCCTAGTCCCTGGGGGGCAGGGAAACCCCTGCCCGAGAAGCCTGTTACCCGCCGGCGGTGGATCGGGCCCCGGGGGGAACCCCACCCCCAAAGCACACGACATGCCCGGCGTCAGCACATCACCCGGAAGTGATGCAATCACGTCAGGCACGTTGGGGGTGGGGCCACAATCATCCGAGGGAAAACTCTATGGTTTTCCCTTGTATGATTGTGGCCCGGCTCCCAACGTGCCCGTGATTGCGTCACTTCCGGGTGATGTAATTGCGGCGCGCGCACTTCGCGCGCACACATGGACTCCCAGATCAGCACAGGACTCCCCCACTCTTCATGAGGTGAGGACTTGGCAACAGTGTTCCCTCTAAGCTGAGTTAGTGTGAGCTAGCTCACAATTTTTTAGCCTCCGGCTCACACATTTTTGTCTTAGCTCAGGAAGGAGGGCTCCAGAACAAACTAGTTTATGCAGTAGCCAAATTGCTCACTCACAACTTTAATGCCAGTAGCTCACAAAGTAGAATTTCTGCTCACAGGACTCCACAGCTTAGAGGGAGCATTGCTTGGCAACCCTAAAATCACCTGTAATTCTGGGAGTTCTCCAGCTCTCACTGGAGCCTAAACTTCCATGTTTACTCAGAAGTGAATCCAACAGAGTTCAATGTGCCGTCTGGTTCCCAAGTAGTTTTCACCAGCCTTCCATTTGGTAAGGAGATTCACTCACAATCCAGAATTCTGAGAGTCTGGCTAGCTTCAAATAAAGCATATATTTTCATTTCACAGAACAGAAAAAATGATCACGTGTTATAGTTTAACTCTCACTCCTGTGTGTCTTCAGTTATCTTCTGGGTCTACTTATTAGTGTAAAAAACCCTGCGGTTTTGTTTTTTTTTTTTAAATAATAGAAATCGCACTTACTTTGTTCAAGGGGCCTCTTCTGGAAGAAGGGATAGTTGTCGTTTCTGTTGGCTTTCAGTATATTCTGGGTTACTGGATGTTGTCGGGGTCTCTTCCCTCACAGCAGGGGCTTTGGAGTAACGATAACATTGGCCTTGGAGTCGTTAGCCCGTCGCAGCAGGCTTTGTGTCTGTGAAATAAGTAAGTGGGTGGGGCAGAAGTTGATGTCCCCCCACCCCACCCAGTGCAGACCTCCGCCCCTCGCAGCCGTCCGGGAGCCAGCCAGGTGGGCGGGCCGCTCGCTTTCCCTCGGCTTCTGGCTCGGCTGTGCGGAGGGTGGTGCTGTTTTTGCAAGCTCCGGAGGTGCGACGAGAGAGGGGTGGACTGTTTGACTTCTTTGACATTCACCGGAAGCGTGGGAGAGACAGACCGGGCGCACGCGACGGGCCAGGGAGAAGTTGCCCGGGCCGCCGAGCTGAGAGGGGCTAGCGGCTTGCTTCCGACGGAGGCCACTGCCACCCCGGCTGTCCCGAACGGGGGAAGGTAAGGAAGAGCGCGATGGTGGCGCGCGCGCGGCGAGGAGGTGGATATCCCCCCCACCCGCCGGCGGAGCGAGTGCGTGCCCCCCGGTCGCCCCAGACGCGTCTCTCGTCAAGGCGGGGTGGCGGGGAAGGGGGCCCTTGGTCCTTGTCGCGACTCTCCTTCTTGGGTTCAGGGGGCGAGGCGCGTCTTTGGCACTCGCCAGCGACAAAAGGTTAGCGACCCACCGGGTGGCGGCTCTTTGGGCGTGCTTGTCGGGCGGGAGAAACCTCCGGGCATCATGCACACGGCGGCGTGACAAAAAGAGGGGCCCGCCAGGGAGGCAGCAGGCTTTCTCTCACGTAGGGTTACATAGGTTTTCCGGCCAGTTGAAGGAATAATTCCTTGTCCTTAGAAGCCTCCCCCTGTTTGTGGATGGAACCCATCCAATCGCCTTCTCCTTTCACTTTTGCACCTTTTTTTTTTTGTAAAGAAATGTTCACGTGCTGTAAGAGCCTGGGAAGATTACTCTAGTAGTACTACTAGACTAGTAGGCCTTTGCTGCCTGTTGCAGAATTTAGTATATCTGAGGCTACCTCACCCTCGGAGTGAGTGTGGGGCTGATTAAAATCTTCTCTTCTCTTCTTATCTGTTTCTGGCTTCTCCCACCCTCCAGGACGCCAGAAAGCCCTTAGAATTGCTGTGTCCATTTATGGGGCAGGATTTCTCCCCCCCTCGGGGAGAAGGCTTGAGGTCAGCAGCCAGAATGCAAAAACTTCTGAGTAAAAGCCCAAACAAACAAGGAAAACTTTAGTGTTGGCACGGCTTCTGGAAAAGGATGCTTTCAAAAGTTTATGTTCTGGGAAACTAGTTCCTTTTTCTTTCCTGGTGATTATTCCATGCCCTGCAAATGATGGGGAGGGGGGATTGTAATTTTGACATCCTGGTTCTGTTCCTGTATTGTTGGAAGTGAGGCCCACAGAATTTAGATTTGGCACATGATGGTGTAGTTATAGATGGGACATTAGAAAAATCCCTCTCAAGGAGAGCAGAAACGTTGATTTGCAAAATGCTCTTAAGTGAGAGTTTGCAGAATTACAGCCAGATAGCTAGATAGATGTAGCCCTACCAGGAGCATTTAGACCCTGCCTTTCTGGCAATAGTGGCACCTTGCATGCCTTCCAGAACTATAAAAAGCACATGTGGAGCTGGTGTAATGTACTAGTTATAATGCTAGGCCAGGATCTGGGAGATCCAGGTTCAAATTACTGCACTGACATGAAGCTCACTTGCTGACCTGGAGCCAGCCACACACTCTCAGCCTAATTTACCTCACAGGGTTGTTGTGGTAAGGATAAAATGGGGGAGAAAGAGCCATGTATGCCGCTCTAAGCTCCCGGAAGGAATGCTGAATAGAAATATACCAGATAGATTTTTAAAAATACATTAATGTTAGAGAATTGCCATTAAAAATGAGCCTTGCCTTGACCTGGATAGCCCAGATCTCGGAAGCTAAGCCGGGTCAACTCTGGCAAGTACTTGGATGGGAGACCTTGAAATACTAGAGGCGGGGCAGGCTTTATTTAGCCTCCTCTCTGAATATTCTTCAGGCCCCCAGTAGGGTCAGTCACCAAAGGTCACCATGACTTCCAGGGGCACACACACTCATATGCTCATATAAAAAATACAACCCCCCCCCCCAAATGAGCCTTAGCTATTGTTGATAAAAGACCTCAGGGGGGGGGGAGACCTCACCCAGACCTTAGAAGGTCCTACTCTTGCAAATGTTCTTTTTAGAGGGCCCAGCGGTAGCACCCTCCCCTAGAAGCCATCGCTTGATGACCAACGTCAGCATGGGGAGAGGGGCCATGGCTTGATTGCAGAGCATCTGTTTTGCAAGTAGAAGTTTCCATGCCCAGTCTCTAGTATCTCACGTTAATAGGATCAGGAAGTAGGTGACGTGAAAGAGCCAGTTCGGTGTGTTGGTTAAGTGCGTGGACTCTAATCTGGGAGAACCGGGTTTGATTTTCCACTCCTCCACATGTAGCTGCTGGATGACCTTGGGCTAGCCATAGTTCTGTCAGTGCTGTTCTTGAAAGAGCAGTGTTCTCAGAGCTCTCTCAGCCCCACCTGCCTCGCAGGGTGTCTGTTGTGGGGAGGGGAAGGGAAAGGAGTTTGTAAGCTGCTCTGAGACTCCAAGTGAAGGGCGGGGTATAAAACCAATCTCCTCCTCCTTTATGTGTGACCCTAGAGAGCTGCCACTTGTCAGAGTAGACAGGACTAACTTTGGTAGACCAGTGGTTTGATTCAGCATACGTCTTGTGTGTATGTGTTCCAAGGGATTTATTTACTTCATTTATACCCCAATTTTTTCCCCAGTGGAGACCCAAAGCAGCTTGTGTCAATTCTCTTCTCCTCCATTTTATCCTCAGAAACAACTCTGTGAGGGAGGTTAGGCTGAGCATATGTCACCCCATTGAACTCCCATGGCAGAGTGGGGATTTGAAACCTGGGTCTTCCAGATCCTAGTCTGACACTATGACAACTACACCACATTGGCTGTCATTGGACTTCAGCAATCACTGCAGGAGTATTCCTCTTTCGGCTACAGTTCTTAGAACAGTCCCGACTGTTCCTCCTTCTTTGGCAGCAGTGCTTAGCGACTGGAAAGGGAGGGTGTTAAATCTGCTCAGAGTCTTCTCCACAGATTGCAGACTCCAGTTTTCAAAGATTGGGGAGGGGGGGTTGCTTTTATTTAGAAACTGGCTGCACTTGCTCTTTCTATGCAGTGTTATTTTAGCTTACTGCATCGTTCCCTTCTTCTGAGCATAAATTTTATGCATGCATTTTGTTTTTTTAAAACCACATTCCTGAAAGATGTTCTGTATAGAAAACCATTGCTTTTATTTGTTTGAAAATATACTTACCGCTCAGCATTGGATCATGGTTACTTCGTCTCCCAGTCACATCTCACTGACACCAATGAAGCTGATTTCCAATAGAAATGTGTTTAGGATTGCAGTCTTTATATAGCCTAATCCTACACGTGCTTAGTCAAACATAAGCCCCAATGAACTGGAAGGGATTTGCTTCTCAGCCTATGTGGTTAGGGCTGCAGTCCTAAAATAAGTCAGGAACGGCCAATTGGCAATTCACAAACCAAACTGAACTCCTGAAACAATCATCCATCCCTTGGCTGCTTGTTAGATTTTTATCATAGCATGGTAATAATATCCTCATAGTTTTGTTAAGAAGAAAACATTTGTAAAAGACGTGAACTTGAATGGTATATCTGGGGTTTGTTTGTAATGCCCTGAGGGAATATTCCCTATAAATATAAACTCGGGGTTCCCAACCTTTTTGAGCCTGCGGTCACCTTTGAAATCTTGAAACCGTGTGGTGGGCTAGGCCACAAAATGGCTACTGCAGGAGGTGGAGCCAGTCACAAAATGGCCTATCGTCATTTACACGGTGAAGAACCTTGAGCTGTGGTAGCTGCTGCTCCCAAAGCAACATTTTCAAACATCCGCACAGCCAATGGAATCTCCAGTGGCCAATCAGAAGTCTTGCTGAGCAAAAGCCCCACCCACTTTCTAAAAACACTTGGCAGGTGCCAGGAAAGGCATCAGCAGGCACCATGATACCCACAGGTACCACACTGGGGAGCTGTGCTGTAAAACCTTTACTGCTTTACAGGGCATCAGGCTTATGATAGAGAATCTGTCTGCAACGGATCAGTTTTTGTGGAATAATACACTTCTAATTGTTCCTGGAGGATAGAACAGCCCGAGAATACAGAAGTTGCCAGTGGAATCATAGAACTATACAGAATGAAATCAGTTCAGAGTTATCTGCCTTTAGGCAAAACGTGGGCAGCTAAAATGAATTGAGGCATTGAGACTGTGTATTTTGTTTGAAGCCTTGTCCAGAACTTTGAAACTTGTTAATTATACCTCATTTTGGTTTTTTACACAGACATACTCAGTGTAGTATAGTGGTTCCACCATGGGGTGGATTGGGGCTAGAACAGTCGGATTATGCCGTGAAGTATACTTGTGGGTGTACCTGGGCCAGTTGTTCTTCTTCAGCCCAAGGTTCCGGTCAGGATAAAATGGGGAGGGGGAGAGCCACGGAGGCTACCTGGAGCTCCTTAGAGGAAGGGTGGAATGAAAATGAGAGAGAAATCTAGTTGCGTAATTGAAATGTTTAGTCTTTAAAGCTGCCACAAGTCCCCTGTTAATCCCTGCTGCGGTGTACTAGCACAGCTGTGCCTCTGGAATTTGTACGCTGCTGTGACTTATGCCAAAATTCAAATGATGCAACAGATCTAGCACTTTCTGAGGATAGGGCACTTGTATTCCAAACAAAATGGGAATCATTCTCTTTCTTTCTCCATTCTGTCATGTGAGACCTAGATCAAAGCTCACCTTGTTTGGACATTATTTACTCTATTTGAAATTCAAATGTGCGTAAGTATAATCCAGGGCTATATGGGTGCAGAGCCAGTCTGCAGAGGTTTCTCACCTGATCAGTGGAACATTTCAGGGGCAAGTAGTGCTAGAGCCATGAGGGTGCATGGAATATCTATGCGTGCCTTCCCACGGTCCCATCTAACTCTCCCCTTGCCTTGATGCCAATTAATGTACTGTGCACAGAGTGGAGAGGTAGGGCTGGATCTGGAAGTGGGAGGTGTACACAGATGTCCTTTGAAAAAAAAGTATATGCCCCTAGTGCTGCCTGTGTGCATTTGTACAGAGAAGGGAAGGAGAAAAGACCATGCACAGTATTGAGCGTATGAGAAGCACAGAAACACAGAGTTGATCCATGCAGGAAATCCCAACTGGAGCATTCCCAACAGCCTCTGTTTGAAAACTGCCATCAAGGGGGAGCCAACCCACCATTTCTAGTGCCATTTTCACGTTCAGAGTTCAAAGCTGTGTGGAAGTGTTTTTTTCGCCCTACTTCCCCATAGCATTTGGTGTATTCATGCACCTCCTGGGCTTTCCTGGACATTTTTGTGATCCTTCCCAAACCTGTTTTGCTGGGAAGTTTTGGGGAAGATCAAAGCAAAGCTTGGATGGCTTCTGTGTTGATGGGAGGGATAGATCTTCCTGGTTGCCCCACACATGGCAGCCTTTTTTCTTCCCACTATCCCCTTGGCAGCCATTACCTCCCCCTGCTACTGGGGGCTTTTTGTTTTTTTTAATTGGGAACTGAATATCCTTATATCATTATAACAATCTGTGTATCAGTTTCTCTGAATCCCAAGCGTTGTTTTTTTTTTTAAAGTAATGGCTGCCTGTCCCCCTTTTTGTTGTAGAGGTATAAGGGGAAAGGCATATCTGCACAGTGAAAGGGGGTAGAGATGTCCTTTAAAAAAATGAAAGCTGGGAATCCAGAGAACCACAGATTATTATAATGTTATTAGGATATTCAATTGCTGACTGTCAAATTGCTCTCCTGGTTACGAAGCTTTTCCTAACGTTAACTGAAATCTCCATCCAATAAATCAATCCCATTAATTTTAGCCTTACTTTCTGCAGCGCCATACCCATAGTGGACTGGGTCAGGACTTTAATATTCATGCGTTGCTTTTTATTTCATAAAGGCCTGAAGCACTTCGCACCTCCCATTAATCCTTACAACAACCTTATAATTCCAGTATTACAGATGAGCTTGACATAATATCTGTCTAGGGCCAGTTTTTGGGTTTCCTGTTCAAGGCCAAGGCATGTCCAGCATAACATGGTACTAATTCTCATCCCCAGCAGGTTGCAAAATTTGGCTACTTAGACAAAACAAGAAATCATAGCAAAAAAAGAAGGTCTTCTAAAAATAACAGTTCTTTAATTTTCAAATTAAAGAGGTAACATGTTTCGTTACCATGCTATATTTGAATGTTAATATGGCTGCTATTTGTACTTAGCTGATCAGCTTGACTTTGGATTTTTAGTAAATCTGGATTGTGGGGGGAAATTAGATACATGCTTGGATTCTTTTCTTCCACCATCCTACTATGCCCTCTCCAGAGCACTCTAAAACGTGGCTCTTGGGGGCAAGGAAACCCCAGGAACAGTGTTGGGTTGTTGTTGTTTTTTAGGTCTGTAACAGGGAAGTAAAAAATGCCCCCCCCCCTTCAAGTAGCAGAAATCCTCACAAGACCCAACCCACCATTTATAAGCAGGCTTAAGGCTGGGGTTGCTTTTTTTTTTTTTCTTCCCCCGGTGATGCTCTTGGGCATTTGGACTCTTGTGTCTTTGGAGACTCAGCATCGAGAAATGTTTCATCTGTTTTTTCCTGCATTTAGAAAGCTCCCAAAGACAGATTCCTGCCAGAATGAAAAAAGGCAGCCTTGATAGGGCATATAGAATTTATATGTCATTGTAAAATTATCCTAAACAAATCAAAGCTACAGTGCACATTTTTGAGCCAAGTTTTCGTGGACATTTTCCCTTTAATATATCACTCTTATTAATAGAATACAGCATGGATTATTTTCCTTTCTATTTGAGCATTTTTGTTTTTGTTTTGGGGTGCTACGAAAGAATTGCATTTGAAATCTCAAGAGCTGAGTGTGGTACTGGGGTCAGAAATCACAGACCTAAAACTTGGATGGTCAAAGTCCTTGAAAGCCATGAAACTGTTTTTCCAAATAAGGGAATCTGGCACATTTCTGCAGTATGTTTTAAGACAGCACAGACACTGTACTGCTTTATTGGCAATACTTTGGCAAGTGGCCTCTCTAAGGAAGTACTGGAAGCTACTTTGTGTTTTATTTGTTTCCTTTTGATCTAGGTTGAAAAAGGGAAATTGGTGGGAAACAATGTAATGGTCTGATAGTTTTAAAGTGTTAAGGTTACAAATTTCAAGAAGTTAATATTATTATGATATTCAGGTGCCTCTTTGTGTTTAAGTAGATCTGTTACGATGAGCTATAACAGATCATGTTGAGGAGGTTGATGGTTTATATAGGTTATTGACGGATGCTAGTGTGCTGGGATATCTTATTTTCATGTAATAATGACCAAATTATTTTCACTTAATATAATGTATCTTGCTTGTCATTATGTAACCAGATACAATTTGGTGTATAAAAATTAGCAAAAAAATGGTAAATACGTGTCTTTGATTTGCTGAAGGATTTGCTTAAATGAAAAAGTTGTAAAGCCAAAGGTGCAAATCAAATGTGGTGAAGGAACTATGACTGAAAATCTAATTTTTAATGTGTTTATATATATTTTTTGAAATATATATATGTGTGTGTGTGTGTGTGTGTGTATGTATCATCACTTAGAGCTACTTAAAAAAAAGTCATTTCCCCCATATTACAAACCATCTTGAACAGCAACATTTCACAAATGTTCAGGTTCCCCTAAAGTCCTGTTGAAACGACATGTCTGTGCCTTCCGAAATACCAAACATGATGGGCTGTAATGGCTCTTATCAGAAAGGAATCTGGTAAGGACAGGGCGGCACCAGAGAAGGCTTTACTATTCAAACTGTGGTGGTGGAAAGTGCTGTCAAGTTGTAGCCAATTTATGGTGACCTCCGAAGGGTTTTCAGTGCAAGAGAGGTGGTGGTCTTCTTGGGCTTCTTGGGTGGTCTCCCATCTAAGTACTAACCAGGACTGACTCTGCTTAGTTTCTGAGATCTGACAAGATCAGGCTAGCCTGGGCTATCTAGGTCAGGGCTCACCATTCTAACTGGTAGTATTTAAAAAGGTCACTTCACTCACTCTTCTCATTTAGAACACGCAGTGTTTAGGGCTTTATAGATATAACTGTTTTGCCACAAACTTCAAGTGAGCTTAGCAACACTATGTATTTAAGGTATTTATGCTAGTTTGCTACTTCCACACCTTTGCTTGAGGCAGTGTCCAAATTAATAGATACAACAGCAAAAAATTCCAATTAAAATACATTATTAGTACATAACTTTAAAATCATAATAAATATGCAAACTCCTCCCCCAAACAAACAAACCCAAAACCCAGCCTAAAAACACCAGGAACAATGGGTACCTGTAGCTCTGTCAGCTATTGCACCCTGAGCAGCATGGAAGAAGGGAGTGGAGTTGGTGAAATTTGCTGGGGTTCTGCTCACCCACCAACAGAACCACTAACTGGGATCAGGGAAGAATCTGTATACAGTTCTTCATCATCCACCTGTGAAAAGTAGCAGACGGAGAGTGATTTCAGCAAAGCGTACTTTATCCAGTCAGGAACAAGACAGCTTCGGCCAGCTCGCAGGCCGGCTTATATTCCCCAAGAAACTGCCACCCAAAACACACACACCCCACTTCCCAATAGGTTATTTACAGTGGCCGAGAGTCCCATTGGCTTCTCGGCCCGGAACCTAGCCCCCTGATTGGAGTGGGCTAGGATCCGCATAGTCCATTGTCTCTTGGAGCGAAGCTCTCCGGTTGTCCCTGGACATGTCTGGACTTGTCTGGACTTGTCAGGACTTGATACACTACAACCTGGTTTTCGAAATGCCTTTCTTGTTGTCATTTGTTTAGTATCAGGAGAAACTGCGGCATCACTTGTTCACTAAATGGAGTGAGGTTCGGTGGACTCAGAGGGCAGGGCCAGTGGTGGTGGTGGAAAGAGGCCATATGGGGACAAGGCAGACATGTGCAGCAATCTTAAGATGCAATGATATGCAACATATTCATATTTTACATGTTCATGTAGACAACCAAACTTGAATTGGATTAAACCTGTTCAGTTTTATACAACTTGTGTGACGAACTGCACGTTTTAAGTGCAGGACTGTGAAGGGTTATTTCTTCACAGAGCCAGAGAGCCTTGAATGACAGGCTGCTCCAGGCATCAGCTGAGCAGGAAAGAAGTCTTGTGAAAGCTGTATGCTGTGGAGAGTGAGTGAGATTCCTGCCTTAACTGAGAAGAGACAGTTTGGGAGTAGCCCTGACAGAAAAGGGTTTAGTGCTGACAAAGGCAGATTTCAGCCATGACTGAATACAGTCTGAATTCAGCATTAGCTGAGAGCAGTTTGAACATAGACAGAGAACTGGGGGGAGACTTTGTCTAAGAGGTTTGGGTAGTAGAGAAGACTCCCATTCCAGCCAGGAAAAGGGGATAGATCTTCTAGAGAGAGGGAGAAGAAGAATCCCTACCCAGTCAAACAGGGAGAGTTATCTCTCAGGAGTACAGAGATTCCTGGTGTGGTGTGATTAGAAACTGCGTTTAGAGACCTAAAAGTCTGTTAAGCACTGAAGAAATGTACTGGTGATCCAAGAGAAGGGGTTTGGGTTCTGGGAAGAGGGAACCAGCATGCTGGGCACCAAAAGAGTCAGTGTTTGTACAAATAAAGTGTATTAGAGTGTTTGGCAAAACACTGAAACAAAAGCCTCTCAATAGAGAGATCTAAGTAACTGTTAGTAACTTAAGAACCTCTCTTTAGCCTGATACAGAAGAACAAAAGTCTGTGCATATACTGTTTTTACCTCAGTAATTTCAACCCCTGCTTTCACCTGACCTTTCCCTTTGATATTAAATAAAACCTTTTGTTATTTTTGAATTTAAAAAGTGTCTTTGAATTTAAAAAGTGTTAAAGGAGAATTCTATCCCTTTCCTCAGGTTCCTGGGCTGAGCCAATAGCCATTATATCTTACTGATACAGGGTAAGACAGCCAAAGTTTCTTCAAGAGAGAGAAGACATGTTACCAGGGCTGCTCAGTCAGTGAAGGGACAGAAAAACACAGGGAGAATCTAGCCTCTGAGGGAAGGATGTGGATGGGGTCCGTCATAACTTGTTACAAAAAGCTCTACAGCAGTAGGATGGGAGAACAGTTTGTGTTTTTGGGAGCTACTTAATATTTTTTTCAGGAGCTTTGGTTGCTGTGTATGTATGTATGTATGTATGTAAAGTGCATCATGTTGCAGCTGACTTATTGCGACCCCAGCAAGGGGCTTTCAAGGCAAGTGAGAAGCAGACATGGTTTGCCATTGTCTTCCTCTGCAGAGTCTTCCTCGGTGGTCTCTCTTCCCACTACCCAGTACCAACCCTGCTTAGCTTCCAAGATCTGATGAGACTCGGCTATACCATGCTGCCTCCCCTCCCCCTTGAGAGCTGCCAGTCACAAAATGGAGGCTGGGTGGATGGGGCTTGTACAAAATGGTGGCTTGTGCAACAGTGACAGCATTTCAGAACAGGGCTGCAGTACTTGGTTAGGGAAATCTTTCCTGTATTGTTTCCCCAAAGCAACCCCCCCCCCCCCAATGGAGGGATATACCGCTGTGTTTTCCTTGCAAGAGAGCACCACCAGATTTGATGAAGGGTGAAAGAGACAATAGCATGCTTCCCCCCCCACATCCAGAGAAAGGGTGTGTGTGTGTGTGTACATAAAGCAGGAAGAGGAGAGACAGGTGGGAAAGGTGCTGGTCCTACTGTTATCGCACCCAGAGAGAAGGTGTGCCATCTCCTCACAAAAGAGTAGCAATAGCAGCTTGAAAGGAGAGTTCAAAAAATTGATTACAGCAGGCATGGAAGAAGAAGGGGTAAGAGCCACTTTTACTTGCTTTTAGAGGAACTGGTTGCCCGAGTGACCTTTTGCCCACATCAGCTGTACAAGGTTTCAGGGACAGGTCATGGGACAAGAAGTAGAGTCAGAAGAATTTCCAAATGCATACCTGCTTCTGGCCAATAAGCGTTTTGGTGGGGGGAAACCTCTGGCATAAACCTTAATTTTCTGGGTTGAAGCCAAGCTTTGGAGATTGGTCCAGGAAAGTCTGCAAACACACAGACATACACATTAAACATTCTTTTGTGGCACAGTGGAACTGGTGCTTTTTAAACTGCAAAAGCTTCCCTTCCTGATCACCAGAACATTCTTAGTTCTCAAAAACAGCCAGGCAGGTGGCTTTTATATTTATTTATTTTATTTATTTAGATACTTATACCCCACTCCCCCCCCCGGGACCAAATAGCTTACAGCATCTTATTCTCCTCTTTTATTTTCTCATCACAACAACGACCCTGTGAGGTAGGTCACTCTGAGAGAAAGTGACTGCCTAAGGGCACCCAGAGAGTTTTGGTGTCAAACTGGGGATTGTTGTCAGACACTTTAATGACTACATAACCCTCGCTAATTCATCCCACAAAAATGTTAATTAGCTCACACATTCCTGTGTTTTCATTTCTGTGGCCTAAACAGTACCCCTCCCCGTATTTCACAATCTGGTTGCCAGGAGACGATTCTTGTTTTCCACAGGCCCCTCAGGCCTACAAACCTAATCTTATTGTAAGCCCCTCACAGCCCCGTAGCTAAGGAGTTTGGGGGGAGGGGCCTGGGGGGGCCACCAGCCAATTAAATCAAAGTTAATTAAATTAACTTTAATTGGTGGAACTCTTAAGGCAGCCCTGCACACACACCCAGGCTCCAGGGTAATGCCCAGTGGCTGCAGCTTCCTTCCCCACCCCCCTGCAAGGGCAGATCAGTCCCCTGTGTAACTCATAGCCCTACGAACAAGAGAACCAGCGCTAAAATGGGCGACTGTGGTGCGTGCTTCAGAGAAATCCAGGGGGTGAGGATTCCACTCCCTCGGCTCCCCGGCATGAGCCATCAGCGTCATCCTCCCGCAGTTCCTCCCAGAGCCTTCCCAACAGCCGCACCCGCTTCTAGGCGCTCTTCCCCCGGGGTGGGCAGCCTCATGGGCTGACTGGCTGGCTCTCTGTCCTTCCCTCCCTTGCTCGGTTGGTCATTGCTCCTCGGACCAGCTGTGGGGCTCTCCAGGGCATGGGCGGGCTGGCAAGCAGCGGAGTGCCTTTAAGTTGAGGAGCCGCTTTGGGGAGCTGCAGGACGAGCCCCGCTCTGTGGAACAGTGAAGACGTGCCGGGGAAAGTGAGCGCCGGCACCAGGAATGAGGGAGGCAAGCACCCAGGAGCAGCAGCAGGCGGTGTGGAGTCACCGGCTACTGGGCTGAGGGCAGAAATGGGGGGGCTGAGAATTGGGGAGGGGCCCGTAAAAACGGTGGGAGGATTGGGCCCCATGGGCCCCGCGGTAGCTACGGGCCTGGCCCCTCAAGCCTACAAACCTAATCTCATATCAGTCCTGTTAATTTCCCAAACTTCAAGAAAGGTCGGGTTCAAATTCCTACCGTTTTTCACAAGGAAGGAAGGAGAAGAAATCTGTAACCTCCTAACTGTGCTGTTCATTTCAGTGCTGAACATTTCTTTTGCCTATGCTGATTATTTTCTCACTTTTGGGTAAGGGAAGCCTGCAGTTAAAGCTGGGCATAAATGCAAGCTATCGGATAACAGGAACCCACTGAGCACACATTTAACTACATTGAACCGAGTGTGCTGTTGTTAAAGAGTTGGACATACAAAGCACACACAACAATAGGCAGCTGGGCAGTAAAATCAAAATACAAAATGCAACAAAAGATCTCTCAGATCCTTTTTTCTCTTTGGTGTGAAAGTCAACACTTTCTAAGATACATAAAAAAAATAATTACCAGTGAGTGGACAAATCCCCCCACCCTCTAAAAAAACCCCCCAAAACCCTACACAGAATATAAATTCACTTCTCGGATTTTCTGACTCCTGGGCCATGTTAACTTATTTAGATCAAAATTGAAGTTCAATTCATCACATAGAGACACTTCTGAAGAAACTATCACCTTGTGCAAACAGAGTGATTTCTTTTCATAGGGTGATAGTTACTTTAGAAATGCCTCTGTATGATGGATAATGACAGGAACTGTTCCCTCAAATGTGTGTCATGTGCTATGTTGCTAATCTGCAGCAGGCAACAAAGCCAGTTGTCATAACCTCCCCTCACTGCTCTTCACAATAGTGGCTTGGAGCTTCCCGTTGTATTTTGGCCAATGAGAGGACAGTAAGACTTGGAAAGGAGGTTCAGGTTGTTGTTTTCTTTGTTTAAAAGGAAACCATTTAATGAAAATGATCAGCAAAAAGTGGAGCTGAGATACAGACCTTTTGCTTTTAAAATGGGCTGAGTGAAATGTTTCACATTTTTCCTGAGGAGTCCCTTGATTTTTGGTAAAGCTTGATCATGAAATGTTAGGATTTGGGGTGTTCTTGCAGTCCATGTGAGCCTCCAGCATGATAAATCATTTTGCACAGCTCTTCCCTTGCTTCACTCCAAAAGCAGGAGGGTAACTGAGCCAAGGTGAGATAGGCTGCGGTCCCACACACTAAACAATCCACTTTCAGTGCACTTTCCAACTGGATTTTGCCAGTTCACACAGTTAAAATTCAATAGGAAAGTGCACTGAAAGTGGATTGAAAGTAGATTATTTAGTGTGTGTGACCACAGCCACAGAGCCCTTTTGGTAGGACCTGGTGTAGAGATGTCAGTTGGAATGCCTTTGAGTTCCATCTCACCGGAGTATCAGCAACTCTGTGCTTACAGTTAATGCGCATGTACTGTGCCTGTGCAGTTAAATGTACTCAGACCATGAGGCAGGTACAGGAAGTTGATGGTTGTACTTGTAGTGTCAATGTCTGAGTTGAAGCCATCTCTGGTGAGCAGAGTTCCTGAAGCAGCAGCACTGCTGTGCAAAAATAAATTATACATATACAAACAGCAAATGCAGGATGCGTGGCCAAGGACACCTTTTCCCCCTCTTGCCGCCCTCCTTTTGATACCAGGGCATCAGCATCTTCACAGGTGGATGTTTCAGGGGGTCTTTTGGAACCCGAGCCAAACAATTGCCTACTCCATCTCTAGTCCATTCTTCACCATCTGCATTTTGAACTGTCTTTTGCACCTAGGCTAAAAATAATAACATAGTTGCACAATTTTATAGCATGGTAACTCAGTCTCTAGTGAATTAGGCCAATATTTCAATATAGATTCAACTGTTTTCCTTTTTACAGAAAGCAGTAGAACAAAGATTCTACCATCAACTGGTCACCGGTATATGTGCCAGCCTAGGTTTTGACCTAGAGATTGCAACAGCCTCACGATGCTGTTAAGCTGTTAAGTCTGATACTCATCTGCTGGAGCGCACTGTACACTGGCCCATGGAAATGTATGCCCATGATAAATGTATTGTCTTTAAAGAGCCACACAACTCTTTGTTGTATTTGTTGCAAGGCTTTAACACAACTCCACTATAACACAGGATTTGACCTCATTGTCATTGATGTTAGGCAGCGGCAGAAAACACAGTACATCAGTGTCACATTTTGTGTTTGGTTTGTGTTAGACAGCTACTTGCCTTCTCTTATAATGTCTGCTTGGGATGCCGTTCAAAGATGTTGTATATTGTCCTTTTGCCGGTAATAAAACCTAGTTGTTGGTTTAATTTTTGATTCCCTGACTGGGAGGTTTTGCCTTCTTGGGTGTTCAACCAACAGGTGAGGCTGAGAATGCTATGTGCAAGTCTGTTTTCTCACAGCAGTAGACAAAACAGAAAGTGTACTGTTGCCATTGCAGACATCCCTAATAAATGAGGGGGGGAAATAACTCAACAGGAAATCTTGGTGAAAGTAAGAGAAGAAGTTTCAGCTGTGCCCGATTGGTCACCAAAGCCTAGATTCGGCCTGGATAGTTTTTTGGTTTTTTCTTTTAATATACCCTTTATTAGATTTTTGGGATATACAGGAATAGGGGGAGAAAGGGAAACAAAGTAATAAGTCTTCTGCATATAACGCTTCTCCACATATCATTTCACACTACAAAAAGATAAACTGTGAAATTTTAAAAGTTCATAAAGGTTTCTTCATATTATATTATCAAAAAGTTCATATCTTTGTATTTCTTTCTTATCCAATAATAAAAAGGAGTCCATAGTCCCTTTTAAGATCAAAGTAAGTTTGTCCATTTCTGCACTTTCCATGGTCTTCATTATTAGGTCTTGTTCAGAGGGTATTGTTGGAAGTTTCCAAAAAGTTGCAGATAAAATTCTACCTGCTGTTACTACATGAATTATAAAATATCTTTGATTTCTGTCAAAATCATCTGGTATACAATTCAATAAAAACAATTCTAGTTGAAAAGATATTGAAGTCTGCAGAACTGTCTGTATAAATGTATGCACCGTAACCCAGAAAATTCGGCCTGAATAGTTTCAGTTACTATAATTGCTCTTTATGTTGGAAATTGGGCACTAGAAAATCTAAAGCAGGGGTCCCCGACTGTATTTGGGCCTGTGGACACCTTTGTAATTCTGACACATGGTGGTGAGGGCAACCACAAAATGGCTGCCACTGAATGTGGAGCCAGCCACAAAATGGCTGCTGCAGGAAGCGACACGACAAATGCAGAAAAAGCCCAAGTGCAGGGGAGAAGAGGAGTAATTTAAAAATACAGTGGGGGGAAAGGGGTGAGGGAAAATAAAACAAACATTGTGGTGGCAGCTGCCACTGAAACTGCTATTTAGTCAGTATCACTGATCAGATCTTCAGTGGCCAGTTGGAAGCCCTGCTGGGCAACAGCCCAACCTGGCCCCAGCCCCCTTCTAAAAACACAGGTGGGCACCAAGAAGAAGAGAAGAAGAAGAGGATATTGGATTTATACCCCGTGCTTCACTACCCAAAGGTGTCTCAGAGTGGCTTACAAACTCCTTTCCCCTCCCCTCCCCACAACAGACACCCTGTGAGGTAGGTGGGGCTGAGAGAGCTCTGACAGAAACTGCTCTTTTTCAAGGACAGCTCTTATCAAAACTATGGGTTGCCCAAGGTCATCCAGCCAGGTGCAAGTGGAGGAGTGGGGAATCAAACCCGGTTCTCCCAGTTTAGAGTCCGTGCACTTAACCACTACACCAAACTGGCTCCAAACACTACGCCAAACAGGTTCGGTGCCCCAGAACCCATGGGCACTACGTTGGGGTAGGGCTGCCAAGTCCCCCGGGGGGCTGGGAAACCCCCACCCCCGAGGCCCGTTCCCTGCTGGCGGTGGATCGGGCCCCGGGGGGAACCCCA
>NW_015163605.1:148948-162614 GCF_001447785.1 Gekko japonicus | reverse complement strand
CCGTGCACTTAACCACTACACCAAACTGGCTCCAAACACTACGCCAAACAGGTTCGGTGCCCCAGAACCCATGGGCACTACGTTGGGGTAGGGCTGCCAAGTCCCCCGGGGGGCTGGGAAACCCCCACCCCCGAGGCCCGTTCCCTGCTGGCGGTGGATCGGGCCCCGGGGGGAACCCCACCCCGGCGTGTGCGTCACCAGGAAGTGACGTTATGACGCCGGGCATGCTGGGGGTGGGGCCACGACCATCCGAGGGGAAAACTATGTTTCCCCCTTAGATGGTCATGGCCCTGCCCCCAGCGTGCCCGGCAACATAACATCACTTCCTGGTGACGTGCATGCACTTTGCGCGCGCGCGCATAGTACGCCGGACGGGAGCCCCCCGCTCCCGACGATTTTCGACTTGGCAACCCTATGTTGGGGACCCCTGATCTGTAACAACATGCCGGCTGCCTGTTTTTGCAGATTATGAGTGTTATCTCCAGATTATAAATGTAGTTTTTAAGAGAAAGAGAAGATGCCAAAAGTTATATAAGTTATTTGAAAGGGAATAGTCTGTTGGAATCCGCTCTTGTAAATACAGGCATAATGCACAGCAGTGACAAAAAACTAAAGAATAATACTTCAGAATGTTCTAATTGCTTTGCAGACATGATCCCCATTGTCAGCATTACCTTTGTGGCTTGGGAGTTGCCAAAACTAGAATGGTTTTGGCCTCCGTGGTGCAGGAAAGCCAGGAACCATAATGGTGTTGAATGAGCCAACTCTCTCTCTCTCTCTCTCCTTTTCATCTGAACCATGTCCTGCAATTTCTCTGCTCACTTATTAGGGTTTTGGATGCTAGGTGAGTCAACTGAAGCTGTACCCTGTCAGTTTATACAAGGGAAATTCCATTAGCTGTAATGGCTGTGTGACTAAATTTAGGCATGTACATCAATGATTGCAACACAGTTTTGCATATACGCAGGGCTCTCATTTCATTTGCTTATAAAACACTGTGACAATCTAAGCATTCGGTCGTAAGTCCTCCTCTGGAAATCTTCATCTGAGCCTCGAACTTCCTAGGCGGCTGTGCATAAGCCACTGTGCATCGGATCCAGCCCCTCCAGTTTGTAATAAGGACATGAGAGGATTGTGTCGAAAGTGAGGGACACTGCACGGTCTTTCTTTTGTACCAAGTATGCCAGTACTCCAGAGGGGGGAGTAGAACTAGTAGGGGTGGATAGGTCAGTTTCTTATGGATCTTTCCTTTTCTTCAGTTCTGCTGCTGTCTCTTTTGTTTATCCAGAATGCTATTCTTAAGGACTTCCTCCCAGCTTTGTCTTTGTGTGTCTTTGTCTAACTTCCATGAGGTCAAGAGGTGCTCTCAGCATCTCCCTCCAGTCCATCCTAGCTTAGATAGGTAGCTAGAATGTCTGTTCTTCCTTTCCTATCACGGTGTGGAGTCCCTTAACAATAAAAGACATCCATTTCTTTTCTAAAGCAACAAACCTTGTGGTAACTTTTCCCCCCTAAAGGAGCATCCCAATTCTGCTGTGCAAAGCAGCTCTTAAAGTGAACAGTTTGATATATTTTCAGCTGTTTGTCTGCAGCCGCTATAAATATGCAAGAGAATATTGAATACTGGAACCAGCTGTTTTCCAGCAATATCTTTATATGGGTGTATGTGTTGAGCTTTCAATATAAGGCAATGTTTTTAAAAACAACAGCTTATACACACTAAATGATATTCATAAACATTTCTGATTTGAAATGAGAGCAGACCTTTTAGCTATGTGTCTCTGTGTTCATTGTACTGTAACGGAATTTGGTCCTGTTGTCAGGGAACAGGTTGTGGCCATGCTTTATCTTCTTATTCTCCAAAATATTACTTTATTTATTTTAGTATAACTCCAAGATATTTAAAATTTCTAGACATTTTGAGGTCAATGGAGTGGGTCAGAAATGATTTCTTTTTGGGGTTGGGATAAAAAATGGAAATTTGGAGGAAACTTAAAAGATGCATTACTTGTTTGCTTATGTATCTTAAGCTAATATTACTAGTTCAGTAACATAAAGCACATCATTTATAATGTAGCTCACCTATAAAACTGTACTGTTTGGCATATTTATAACATTTAAGGTATAAATGCTCTACTTGCTTGCAAGCCAGAATTGCAAATGAATCCAGTACTACATAGAAAGAGTGAGAGAAAGCTGCAGACTGCTGTATCTTGTACTTTATGTATCTTAATTTTTGCCATTTGAGATAGGGACAAACAAAACAGAATTTTTGTAATAAATTAAAGAAATGACTTACTGAGCAGTGTATTTTGATATCAGGTTAAATGTTAAATTCAACAAATGTGGAATTATTCACTAGTGCGGTATATACATATATACATTATAACATAATGACTGAGTTAAAAATGAGCCTTTATAAAGCAGGAACTGTGACCATGAAAATAGTGTAAATGTGTACAGTATACACAGGAATTACCATTTCATTTACCATTATCATTATCTTAATATTGTGGATTGTCTTACATAAAATACTTCATACTATACGTTCTGAGCAATTGCCTGGAAAAGAATTTCACTGATTCCAGACCAGAATAGATTTCATTCCAAGGGTTTTTTTTAAGTGCTACTAAAAATGTTCAGTTTTTCTGTTGTGATTTTTTAAAAGACACTGGAAAAATGGGTAAAGCTTGGCATTTTTCTGTTTATTATCTCTCCGGCCTTTGCATCTTTAATAACTCCCATCAGTTGGCATTAACAGCATGTGTCAAACTGGTGACAATTTTCTGGTCTCCTGAAAATAATCATAACTTGTATTGCCTTCATCTAGTTGAGCAAATTCCAGTACTCCGTAATGGTAATGCAGGTGCACCAAACGTTGTGGAATATGTTATTTCTGAAATAAGAAGGTAGAAAAAGGATCCGCTCTACATTTGCTGTGAAATTAGCATCTCTGCAGAATCCTGAAGGAATTACGACAGAAGTCCATATAGAATGTAGTGTGGCTGTGTTGCTTGTAATGACAGGAGTGTTTGGGTTGGTTTGCTTTTTAAACTTTGCTCAATATATAGTCAAATGTGGTTACTGTGAGTTTGTTATGCAGATTTCCCCCTGAAGATTTATCTTCAGGTGGCTTTCAGGTTGAGTCTGCCATGAATTTTCAGTTGGATCATGTTTTGATCAGAGGGTGGACTTATCAAGTGATCCACTGCAGACTAGACAATAGCTTTTAAGATGATTTGAAGAGCCTTGTGACTTACGACTTTAAGAGGAGAATGTTCTGTTCCACTCTGAGAAATATGATATGATCTCCTATAACTATATAAAAAAGCCTTTTCTTGGCATATACATGGGTGTTTTTGTTGTACTGCAAGTTGCAACCAAGATAAATTGCTGTGTGCTTGCTGTTGAAGGCATAACTAAGCCCCTCTGGAAGGGGCTTGGGCTTATGCCAAGTTTTCTTACATCTGTATATCAAGTGCTCCTGCCTTCGAGAACATTCACAGGCTGAGAGGTTGGTCTAGAGAGATCTAAAGTACTATTTGTGCCTGAACGTTCAGTGGCTAAGGTTATGTGTATATTTCTTGAGAAGCGACCAACACGTGGGTACGTTGCATACCCCAAATTCCAGAACTCCTAGGCAAGCCGGCAGTTGCATTCAGCTTCCCTTTTGACAGTGTATGTCGCTGTAAGGGAATCGGTCTCATATATGCAGCTTTTCTCCAGCATTTGAAAAAGAAGAAAATCTGGTGAATTTTCTAGCTCTCTCTCCAAGAATATAAATAGAAGACATACTCACTTGTGAGTGTTTCATTGTATTGTATCGATCAGATATTGTTGGTTCTCAATGTATCCTGTGTGTTAATGCAAAGTTCATTGAACTGAGGCAGCAGATATATTAACACAATTTTCCTCCTCTCTTTCTACAGATTTTTGTCGTGGTGCATTTTGTCATTATGAGATGTCGTCTCTCGGTGCCTCATTTGTGCAAATTAAATTTGATGACCTGCAGTTCTTTGAAAACTGCGGCGGAGGGAGTTTTGGGAGTGTGTATCGAGCCCAATGGATATCTCAAGAAAAAGAGGTGGCTGTGAAGAAGCTACTTAAAATAGAGAAAGAGGTAAGTGCTTGCGGGGGAATGTTCAAACCCTTTTCCTGTTAGTAAATGCAGTTTTGTATTTTTGATGAATAAACTTTTGCATGTGGGTAGTACACTCAGAAATTCAGCACATGGCTGAATGCAGAAGAATCAGAGTTATGTTCTTTTTGTGATTTCTAAGATATACAAGAGTCAAGTAAAATAACTCTCATGCTAAAGTACTGAAAATCTAGGGCTGCCTTGTTTGTTTTTTAAACTCACATTTCCACCCCCCCCCAGTTGTTGCTTGCTTGAAATTGAAAGTAGGATTGTAGCCTAGATGTGCAGCATTTAGGTAAATCAAATCTGTATTTATAGCTACATGTTGTCATGCTAAAAGGCATTCTCAATGTGCATATGCCATTCTATTTTAAAGCAACTTCACTCACTGAAAGAACATTGTTTGTGCATAGCTAGCAAAATACTGCACACACATGGCATTGGCGTGAGTGGATAAGGAGCACTTTCTTCTCCAATAGATTGGATTGTAATATCCACTGAATTCAGTGGGATTTCCCCAAGTAACAATGTGTAGGATTACAGTCCTGTTTTGCAATCTTTGATCTGAATGCTACATAGGATTGCTGATTAAGGGCACTACTTCAAATGGTGATTAATTGGCCATAATCCCATGCATGCTTGCTAGGGACTGGCTCCCATTAAACTTAATGAGATTTAGTTCTTGGTAAACATGCATAAGATTGAACTGTACATTGACTATGACAATAAATAAAGTAGCGAGTGAGAGATTACACTTTTGCATCAGTGAGTCCTACTGATTTGTCTCAATGAGGGTTACGACAGTTTAGTAGAAAAGAAATACAATATAGAATGCTATACCCAATTAAGTACTTAAATGTACAAATCAGCATAGTATTGTATCTGCTTAACCTACTGAAAGCTAGCCTGGTCTCTGATGTGTGACAGAAATAATATTTACTCAATCCGTATCTGAAACGTCTGCAAAAGACGGACTGTTATCCATCTGTGTTGGTTACTTTAGTCATGTGCATACTTTTAATGATGGCTGTTCAGATTTGCCAGGAACAAAGGACCACTGATCTGGAGGTTCTATTTGTCATCAAAATAGGTCAGAGAGCAAGGAACCTGGCTCGGTTTTACAGTATTCAGTTCTTTTTCTTATTGGATATGGATTTTGAGGCTTCACTGTCTTAAACATGCTTATTTTGAAATAAGTCTTATTAAAATTCATGGGATATTCGATTCAAAATGGCCTATGATTCTTAAAGTTCCAGCATGGATTTCTGCCTAGTAGACCATCATTCTCATTGTCTTCCGCTTTACTTTCGATGTTAGGTTCTTGCTTCATATGTTTGCTGTCTGGATACCTAAATATTCTCAGTTGCCTGCATGATTCAGTCTTAAAGTTCTTTTATTATCGGTTGTAATTTATGGTGGTTTACAGAGATTGTTTTGAGTAAATTTCATCCAACACTGCCCACATGATCAGAGTTTTTATTTTAAGATCACTGCGGTGCTGCAGCAATAATCCATGAATTTACTTTTAGCACATAATCATGCGTATAGAGTCCTTTGTATCTTGGAAACGTTTAATTAAATTCTTTATTTGCTGTTGTTTGAACCAGCAAATAAAATGCCCATTCTAGTCTTGGACATTTGACTTGCTTCCTGTCTCAAGAGTTATACACGATGATCATGTTTCTTTAGTGCCCTTAACATCTGTGATATTTGTATGTAAATTTAAATGTAATAATTTGTACGTATATTTACTAATCTGTGAGGCTCAGAAAGTGGCACATGTGGTGGTTTATTGTGGAAACTTTTGTGGTAATAATATCTCTTTGCATGCATAATTTGTACATATGTTTGTGTTGTTTCTTGATAACAGAAATATCCACATTCATAGGCTGTAATCAAACTATCGGCAACAGATTCAGATGCATGTTTTATATGTAGCCATGCCATTTGGATCCCTCTTCTTTCCAGTGACCTCAGTCCAACATTTTTGGGGTTATCTCATTATATCTTCACAATCACTCTATGAGGTAGGGTAGATGAAGTCATGACCAAGGCCACCCAGTCAGTTTTATGGCTAAGTGCAGATTTGTATTTTTCCCCACACCCAAACCCAGCTTGCTAGCTCGTCCTGGATCATCAATTGTATTATAAATTAAGAATGTACAGGAAAACACATTCAGCCGAACAGATATTGCAGATAAAGCTGAGGAACAGTGGTGTTGCTAATAAAATTACTTGAATATGTAAATGCTGGGTGGTTGTTTTTGTTTCAGTATGGCTGTTTATTTTCTCTCTGAGGCAAAAGGTCGGGTTTCCTTTAGGTATTCACATTTACCTTAAATGTTCCTGGGCTGTGTCTAGAATATCAGCCCCAGGAGTTGAGTTAGGAACATTGTTCATCCAGTACGTAGCCTGTTTCTTGCATTTTTTGAAGTAGCAGCTGTCATTCACAACTCTGCACTTGATTAGGGCATTGTGTTTGACTTTGAAGACTGTCTGCATTCTTCACTGGTTAGAGATTACAGTGAGGAAATTGCAATTAGCGCAACCTTTAGGGCATAGTTCAGGATGCTGGTTTCAGACAGGGAAGTCTTAAAATAGTTTGGATGCCAAGTTCTGAACTGGAAATTTCCTTATCATCTAGAGAACTCCAGGTGGGTATGCTAATTTGCTGTTCAACCTCTGCTTTATAGGTATGGACTGGTAAATTCCATTTCGTTGTTGCTGAGGAAGTGTGTGTGCACACGAGAGCTCACACCTTGAATAAAAACTTTGTTGGTCTTAAAAGGTGCCACTGGACTCAAACTTTGTTCTAATACCTAGAAAAGATGGAGAATGTCTGCTTAAATATGGACTGAAATACATGATACGTTTGTTCACTGGATGACTTCGGGTTTCCCAAACTGAACTGGTCAGCTGCGGGAATGTCATTTTAAATATAGAGGGATCTCTGCTTTCAGACTTCTGAGCAGCAGGCTGTTATGTAAATAATTTCCCCGGGAGGGCTGTTTCAGTGTCTGAAAGTGACGAAGGGAGGAAGAGGCAGAAACCTCCCCCCCCCCAGCAGTCCTTCAAGCCAGAAAAACAGTCCCTTTGATCTTTTAAATGGCATTCCTGCAGCTGACACATTGGGTTCAGGAAGAACAAGAGTCATCTAGTGAACAAATGTGTCATGTATTTTGACCCTTAGGTATTCCATCCAAGTGGATGGTTTTTCCATGAATATTCAAGTTCAGACATGAATGGTGGCTATTTTGGTGGTTGCTAGTATTCTCTGGAGTTTACCATAAACTGAGACTTTTATCGATAAGATCACATTGCTTGGGTTGGCTTATTAAAACTGGATTGCACCAGGTTTCAAAGCCCCTTTCGCCATTACCTTTTACAAAGAAAAATGGTCCATGGGATGACTTTTGCGCGGATTCCTTTCTTGCTCATAGACCGGAATTTGTTTTTCCTGTGCCCAAAGCTGTTCGACAAAGTCAGAAGGAGACGAAACTGGGGAGGGCAGCCATGTGTCGCTGGTGACCACAGATCCAGTTAATCCATGCCACAGTATTCCCCATTACTATGTATGGGTGTGAAAGTTGGGCAATGAAAACGGCGGACAGGAAGAAAGGTGGATTCCTTTGTTGGAAGAGAGTTTTATGGACTGTCAAAAAGAAAAATAAGTGGGCTCAAGACCAAATCAAGCCTGAACTCTCCCTAGAAGCTAAAATGGCTAAACTGAGGCCATCGCCCTTCGGTCACATTATGAGAAGGCAAGAGTCACTGGAAAAGACAACAATGCTAGGAAAAGTTGAAGGCAGCTGCAAAAGAGGAAGACCCAACATGGGATGAATGGACTCAATAAAAGAAGTATGCAAGACCTGAGAATGGCTGCTAACAATAGGACGTTTTGGAGAATGTTAATTCATAGGGTCGCCGTAAGCCGGAAGCTACTTGACAGCCCGAGAGAGAGAGAGATTGGATTTATACCCCGCCCTTCACTACCCAAAGGGAGTGGATTACAATCTCCTTCTCTTCCCCTCCCCACCCTGTGAGGTAGGTGGGGCTGAGAGAGCTCTGAGAGAACTGCCCTTGAGAGAACAGCTCTGAAAGAACTTATGATTGGCTCAAGGTCGCACCAACAGCTGCATGTGGAGGAGTGAGGAATCAAACCCGGTTCTCCCAGCTTAGATTCCGTGCTCCTAACCTCTACACCAAACTGGCTCTCCTTAACACGCATACACATGCTTACAGTAGAGGCCATGTCACGTCCGTACTGGCTTTGATGCTGATGGAAACCAGATCCCTCCCCCACATAGTGTGGTGGTCTTTTGCTCCTTCCAGCGTTGCCGCAGCTTTCCTGCAATCGTTCTAAAACCTGCTTTCCTACATTCTTTTTGATAAAGATAGCAGCAAAGCCAGGGTGGTTGCTCTGTTGATGGGAAAGTCTGGCAGGCAACATTCTCTCTGCCCCAGTCTCCCTATGGAGGCTATTTCCTTTGCCCCTCCAGTGCCTCTGAAGTGCTTTCTGTTGTTGTTTTTAACTAGTAACTGAAAAACCACTATAGTGTTATTATAACGTTATAGTGATTTATCAGGTCCTCTTGAGTTTCCCGCTTTCATTTTTAAAAAGTGTCAGTCACTTTCCATTGCAGGGGTATGCCTTTCCCCTTACATCTCTGCAGTGAAAGGGACTATAATGATGTGTCAATAGCCAGTTGCTTTTAAAAAACCTGGAAAAGCCCCCTGGTATTGCAGAGTGACATAGCCGCTGTGGGGGAAATGCAGGGGAACCCACAGTGTGGAAGCCCCATTGCTGCTATGCTGACTCAGCAGTTGCAGTGGCAACAACAACAAAAAAAACCTCAGCGCATTATTACTGCATGTTATATATTAATAGGGCAGAATATTCACAGCTGGATTTCTCTAAAATGTGGCTCAGAGGAGCAGGTATGAGGAATGCATACACAAATAACTCAGGAAACCAAATAGAAAAATACCCAACAAAACCCCCAGAACAAACCAACAGTAAGTTTATTAAACCACAGTAGAATAAACTGCATATGACCCCTTTTCTATTAGAAGATCAAATATAGGCACGTTCTCTGTGCATGCTGTTTCTAAAGCCACTTAACTCATTTCTATGGCATGACAAACATGAATTTCCTTCTGGGAGGCTTGTTGAAATGCTGCTATTAATTTCTTTTATGTGCTCTTTCCTATCTGAAACCCAAATTTTGGTTAACATCTTATATGCTCCATTTTAATTTTGCTAGATACAAGTCTAATAGCACCTTAGAGACCAACAAGATTTTGGGGATATCAGCTTTTGAGGGTCAAAGCTCCCTTTCTCAGATAGCTTTGACCCTTGAAAGCTTATACCTCCAAAATATTGCTGTTCTCTAAGGTGCTACTGGACTCGAACTTAGCTGTCCTACTGCAAACCAACGTGGCTACCCTCTGGAACTATTTCACTTTTGCTTTTTATTCAAGCAACATTATCTTTGTCCGGAGGTCTGGCTGCATTTTTTTTAAAAGAACCATGGAATGGAAACTTAAGTCTGTGGGAGAAAGTATTGCTTTCCTTTATTCTTGCATTCCTTCTTGGAATGGAGAAAGTGGTGACAAATTGAAAGACAGTTGGCCTTTGCAGTAAATATTTAGTGCTTGCGAGTAAGGGAAAATTAAGGTTAACTAACTCTATGTTGCATTAGCCTGTTAAGGCTGTAATGCTTTAGAATGCAGATGAAAGAGTGCATGTTTAAATGCTCACCTATCTTTTTTTTTTTAAATCAATCGGTGAGCATTTAAACATGCACTCTTTCATCTGCATTCTAAAGCATTACAGCATTTTTTAAAAGATCCCTGCATGTAGAAACAAGCATGTCATGGTAGAAGGCTAAGCTATAATCTTTCTGCCTGAAATGCTACCTCGCTGCAGGCTGGGAATTCTTGGCTTAGGTATGTTCACTCTCACGTTCTGAAGTAGCATCCCAGAAGGACTGTCCGTGTGTGTTTTAGTCTAAAAACAGATCTCAGACCAGAAGCAGACCATTTAAAAGAACTGGAGAGATAAAACCCCTAAATAAAAGCCTTGGTAAAAAAATTGGCCTGGCAACCTAAAAGACATTAAGTAGGCATCAGGTGAGAACCTCAAAGGAAAGGGATTCCAAAGGTGAAGTCCCACCACCCATGTGCATTGTTTCTCAGGGCCAAATCATATGCTAAGGTGGCCATGGGTTTGATCTGTGGCTGCCAATGCCATTTTATAGAAGAATGTGACCATTAAAAAAAAGTAATGAGGGCCTGATCCTGATTGGGCTAACAGCATGGGGGTAGGCAGGAAGTCTTCTCCCCGCCAATGGCTTTTCAAGTGCTGAAACAGCGCCCACCATGGCTCGGGATTTGCCCCTTGCAGCAGTTTTAGATGATCAAATTCTTCTGTAAAAGGACGTTGGCAGACATGGGTTGAACCTATGGTTGCCTTAACGTGTAATTTGGCCCTCAGAATCTCAGGGTCAAATATTGTGTTATGGTCTTCCTTAGTTGTGTCAGATTTGTGTCAGATTCACTCCATTAGTCACACGTCAGCTGTGAGTTTTCGGCGTGGAAGTTAGTTCCCAAATTTATGAAGTCTAGATTAGGATTAGACACAGTGTGTTAGGTAAAGGGGCTTCTTCTTGTACCCTGCACCATTTTTGAGACCTGAAGCGATACTGGAGGCGCAGTGATCGCTCTGTTGGGGAAAAGTAATGTGTACTCCGTAGATGCAGTGCCCAGCCAGGCAAATGGGGCCCTCTGGGTTAGTAAATGGTATAGAGAGAAAGCTGGAAATCTCTTCTCCCCACAGACTTTGGTCCCAATCTGAAGTGAGCCCCCATGCTTTTGTGCATTCAGTTCCCAGCAAGGAGCTTGCAGCTGACATGTGCTTGACTGAAAGTCAGGTTGAGGAACCCAGATACAACACATGGAATACTGTAACATGTAGTTTAATCCTCTGCCTTCTGTTTATGCATTTTGTATAAAACATATTGTAATAGCCACAGAACTTAATGCTTTATTATATAGTGTATATATGTTATTGTATACCAGCATTTTTAAAAGGTCTACTGTTCGCTCAGAGGAGTTTAGATGCTTCAGCTGAATGGGAAGTCATGTAATTAAAAGCACAGTTTATTGTCAAATAGTTCCAAAACTGCACTGCAAAGTTTTGGAATAATTTGACATTAAGATGTGATTTTATTACTTGACTTTCCAATGAGGACTGGAGCACGTAAAGTCCTTCGAGCAAATGATTACTTATTCCACAATATTATTTTTGCCCTGTCTTTTAAAAATAGTTAAATGCTTGGTAGTTACATTCTTGTGCTCTTCTTGGTAGAATTATTAATGCATCGTGGTTCAAGATTGTCAACCTAGATATATTGGATTATTGGTCCTGTTTTATTTGTTCAAGGTTTTTCACCAAGAAATATTGAAACGGATCAGGTTATATAGATTCAGGACTTCTTAGTTCAAATATTTACCACTTCAAGGGCGGATAATGCTGATGTTTTTACAGTATAGTTTTAGTGCACTTTGTAATAAATACATATATTTTGGTTTAATGTATTTCTCAAAATATTTTTTCCCTCTCACCCAGCCTTTGGGTACCCAACACAATTATTAATACAATTACAGGCAATCTTTTTTTGTTTTGATTTAAAAAATCCCAATTGAACATATTTGCATATTAGGGAAAACAGACATAAACAAAGTCAAATGGAATCATACTGTACGGGAACACAGCTCAAAGAGTCATAAAAGTTCCTCCGTGCTGACTCTTTACCATTTCAGAAGTGCATGAAGAAAGTTTCCTTTTTAAGAGGCTGGCATAAACATTTATAAGGAAACACTGAGCACCTGTTTATCTTAGCTTGGCACTGCACAGAAATGCAGAAAACTACCGCTCAGTTCACTCTGGTGTAAGTATATGAATAGGTGGACCTTAAGGATTGCTGCACCAGCGTGTAATATAAGAACAGTGATGTCAGTGCAGTATCATTAAGCATGAATACCGTCTTTGCAGTGATGCCACAACATTATTACAGGCTTATGACACTAGGGCAGATTTTTTCCAGTGGATTCCCCTCTGTGATGTGGTGTTATGTGATAGCTTCCAAAGGTTGCACAGATTAATTTGCTCTTCATCCTTCATTTTTTGTTTTGGGCACTTTACTGCCTTTGCACATTTCCTGACTCTATATACTGACTTCTCCTGGAATTGTTGGGATTTAGAAACTTTCTTCAGCCCTGAGTTTCTGCTGTTTCACCCATATGGACTCAGGGTACGTGGATGCAGTGCATCAGCAGATGCTGAGATGGATTCTGAAAGCGCCAGGGTTAAGTTTCTGCTGAAAGTACATGAGCAACTTGCGCATCTTTAGTGAATGGGCACACAAACACAACAGTACAAATTCTCTAGCACTGTAGGGAAGGAATTATAGCTGAGAGTAGGGATACTGTCAGGTCAGTCCCACAAATATGTATACTGTGATGAAGTACAAGGGTAGTGGGGTGTTGTTTTTTTCATAAATATAACAGGAAATGAAGTGCCAGTCACTGATAGGATGCAGGATATGACATAGACTGCTTTACACCTTTGCATGCACATGGAATTTACACATGGAATTCACTGCCACAGGAGGTGGTGGCAGCTACAAGCATGGACGGCTTCAAGAGGGAATCAGATAAACATATGAAACAGAGATCCATCAGTGGTTATTAGCCACAAAGCATAGATAGGAACTCTGGGGCAAGTGATGCTCTGTATTCTTGGTGCTTGGGGGGGGGCAACAGTGGGAGGGCATCTAGTGTCCTGGCCCCACTGATGGGCCTCCTGATGGCACCTGATATTTTTGGCCACTGTGTGACAAAGTGTTGGATTGGATGGGCCATTGGCCTGATCCAACATTGGCTTCTCTTACGTTCTTATGCTTTTCTGTAACAGCATTTGATAAACTGAGCCTGAGCACATCCCAAGACAAAAGAGCAAAATCATTAAATAGCTAGTCTTCTTATGAGTGTTATCAGAAATATAAGTGTTACAGACATGTACTTCCTTGGAAGTAGGAGAATCAGCCACAGTGCCCCTTTGCTGGTGAGTAGGGTAGAGTTCTATAGTAATTCCTCCACCGGTCACCACCATCAGAGCCTGGCTAGTGGAGGGTAGTATACATTAAATGTTTGTAGGCAACTTGCTGAAGTTACTGTATGGACCTATGAGTGGCAGCCCAGAGTTCAGGGGATGATCTGTACTTTTCTCCATCATTTTTTGACTCACACAGACCCCTTATTTTAACACCACAATAGTGACTTTACTGTCACTTCCGTAGAAAGGTTAAGCGGCCTATTTTTGGTTGACAAGTAAAACGTCAAAGTATAACGGTTTTCACAGATAAACTGGGTGTCAGTTCTCTTCAGTATCATTACAATGACAGTTGATTTCTCTTGGCGACAGAGATGGAGTGGTTTTATCTGGGAAAGCCTCACTAAACATTG
>NW_015163605.1:26786-148551 GCF_001447785.1 Gekko japonicus | reverse complement strand
GGCGGCGGCCAGGACCGTTGGGGGCGGGGTGTGCGGCCTTATGACACACTTCTGGTGATGTCAGGGGATGTGGCCTTATGACACACTTCCGGTGATGTCAGGGGGTGTGGCATATGCTAATGAGTTCCCCTAGCTCTTTTTCTACAAAACGACCCCTGGCCATGACACTTGGAGGGCGAACTGGAAGCAGCACATCACAGCTGGGCTTACAGACTGCTCTCCCCCACCCCTCTGGCTTCCTTTCCACCTGCCCAATTTAACCACTGGGTGAATGGGGATTCGGTTAAACTACTGGCACCAATTTCAGTGTTGAGAGGGAAACGACCCCTGGCCATGACACTTGGAGGGCGAACTGGAAGCAGCACATCACAGCTGGGCTTACAGACTGCTCTCCCCCACCCCTCTGGCTTCCTTTCCACCTGCCCAATTTAACCACTGGGTGAATGGGGATTCGGTTAAACTACTGGCACCAATTTCAGTGTTGAGAGTTTGCTTTTACTTAAGAGGGACCCAAGTTTTCCCTCTTCCCCCTTGCATGTTTTGTTTGGAGGCCGAAACCTCTCATTTGGGATACCGCTCTTTCCATGAGAAGAGCTATTAGCCATTCTTTGTACCTTTTGATTTTTTCTTATTTTGAATGGAATTGAACACTTCAGACTCAGTGGCTTAACCAGGCTGCTCCCCGTGGAAGCATCCATTTTTTTTTGCCAGGGGGAGTGGCCTGGATCAGCCACTGAGGTGCTCAGTTACATTCAAAATAAGAAAAAATCAGAAGGTATAAAGAATGGCATCCCAAGTGAGAGGTTTTGGCCTGCAAACAAAAAGCAAACATTTTTACAGGCTCAAGGTTTCCAGGCAAAGAAAAGCAGTAAAAAGTTTGAGAGCCAGTTTGGTGTAGAGGTTAGGATCGCGGAATCTAAGCTGGGAGAACCGGGTTTGATTCCCCACTCCTCCACATGCAGCTGCTGGTGTGACCTTGGGTCAGTTACAAGTTCTTTCAGAGCTGTTCTCTCAAGGGCAGTTCTCGAAAGAGCTCCCTCGGCCCCAGCTTCCTCACCTTCCTCACAGGGTGTCTGTTGAAGGGAGAGGAAGGGAAAGGAGATAGTAAACTGCTCCTTAGGGTAGTGAAGGGCAGGGTATAAACCCAGTCTCTTCCGTTCTCTTCTCATGCATCTGAACTGAACTGCAACTTGACTCTTCTACAGAACAGGCTGGCATGGCCCATGCTTCCCCACCCTGAGGTCATACATCCTACTGGCAGCAGGCACCCGTGCCAACCAATCCCAGGGGAAAGCACACAGCCTTGCAGAAGGAGAGTTTTATCACTTCCTCCCAGATTCTTGCCCCTTATGAGGAATTGTTTACCACTTCCTCTTCAAACTGAGGCAAGGGCCAGCCCAGAGTCCTGAACTTCTCTGGAACTCTAGGCAGAAAGAGGAGAACTAGCCCCCCCTCCCCCCGGAAAAGTCCTCCATTAATCACAAGCACATAAAAAAATAGGACTATGAGCCTAGTAAGGCCACAGAAGCAGAAAATATAACAGAAGGGGAGAAATGATAATAACAATATGGCTTCTAAGTTCACAATTCCTTACAGTCAGATTCCACTTCCCTTAAAAAAACAAAACTTTAAACCTTACACTTTAGATTTGACTGTCGTGTTCTTGATTTGTAAAAATCTGCATTTTAAAAGATTTTTGGTAAGAAAAAAAAAGGCAAAAACTGTGCTTCTGCCTGCTTAGCTTGACAACAAGAGTGCAAAACCACATTTCCATCCTCTTTAGTGACTAGGCCAGTTAAGAGAAATCCTCGGAATAAACTCAAATTATCACTTTCCCCATTAATTGTGAATACTGTAACCCATAATTATTTGTTGCAGTAGTAAACCATAGGCCTAACTTATTTGTATTAGGAGGACACATCTCTCTGGAAGGGAAGGCGGAGTTTTTATTTCTAACCAGGATACAGGGAAGGAATATAATCTAATATTTTGCTTATGCCGTCAAAAGTCTAGCATGCCCGTGTGCTCAGAGTTGAGCTGCCCTTGGAGATACACCAGAAATTGCAGACGACTCAGAATGTGACAGCCCGATGTTTGTCAGGTGGTTTGGCTGTCAGTTTATCACTGAGTTCAGTTTAGGAGGGCTGACGATGACCTTTAAGGCTCTTCACAGTCTAGAACCCATGCATCTAAAATACTTTATGTCCCCACATGTCAGATGCGGCCTTCAGAATGCCATAGGGTTGCCAAGTCCATCTTCCAACCCCAGCGGGGGACTTTGGGGGGTGTTCCTGGAGGGGGCGGGGCATCCCCGACATGATGACGTCACGTTGGGGACGTCCGCCGCCCCCCCACCCGCTTGTGCGCCAGATCTCCAGAAACGGCAGTTCCCTGCACTTAAAGGAGCCGGTGTTTCCCTTTTAAATGTAGGAGCCAACGTTTCCCCTTTAAGAGCAGCCGCGTTTCCCTTTTAAGAGCACGAAGCTGGCATTTCCCTGCAAGCTTGCGGAGATCGGGCTTGGGAGGAAACACGGGTTCCACACACTTAAAGGGAGAGAGATGGGTGGCTGTGGGGGTTGGGGGTGGGGCTTCCCCCGCCGGCCATCTGGCCGGCGGCGGGTAGAACCCCCCCAAAAACAGGGGACCCCTGTTCCCTCATAAAAAGTGGCCTATCTGGCATCCATGAGGACCTGTGCTTTTTCTGTGGAATGGGTTGTCCAAGGAGGTAAGGGGAGTGCAGTCCTTGGGATTTTTTAGGAGCCTCACTAGGCCTTCTCTAAGCTTCTAATGGAGTATAGGTGGCAGACAATTGTTCCTTTTATGTGTGCATGTTACTAGGTTTTATTAGACTGCGGGAGGGGTTTGGGGATTGGTGTTTTAATTAGGTATTGTAAGCCACCTTGAGCTATGACAAAAAGTAGGATATAAACGCTTTAATGAATAATACATAACTAAATCAAAGTTTGCTGTTGTTCTGAAGGACCACAGCCATAGTTCATCACAACAGTTGTTTGGAAAAGACAGAGATTGCTGATGAGATCTGTCTGTGAAGCAGTGCTTCTCCCTCCACTGCCACAGGAAGGTATTAATGAGACAACCTAGAGATCTCCCATTTATACGAACATCTCACCAATCAGTAAAAAAAAAACCCCGCTGCATTGAAATAAACACATGACCTCTCTCAGTGTATTTGTTACCTTTTCCCCATGGTAACGATTGTGTGTACCCTAGGCCTCCACCAGTCTGGATAGAGTCCCAGGGGAGAACATACCCAGTGCCTAAGACAATCCTGACTTCTGAGGCTTTCCAGCTTCCAATTAAAGAAAAATAATTTATTTAACCCTTACAGCTGCAGAAAGAAGCTCGAATATATGATACAATGTCAGTCAGTCTCAGGATCAAGCAAGTTGATCATTCTTGGTTTTATGCCATGTAGATAATAATTATCAGAAACCATTTGTTAGCCGACCTTTTTTATGGCCAGAATCCCACACAGAACAAATGACTCTTAAGCCCATTGAAACTGGTGGACTTGAGCGTTGCCTAAGTTTGTATTGGATTGTGGCCAAAGTGGATAGATGTATGATAGCGGAATGGGGTTTTGTTGTTGTTTTTTTACAAACCACATGTATGCTTTGTGTGATCATTTTTTAAAATTTTTAATTGCAAACGAGATGCTGTGGAAAGAGGCTATGTTCTGCAGATGAGAATTAGTGGGTGGCAGAAGAAAAGTCTTGTGGAATTACTGGAAATAAACACTTTCACAGGATTGCCATTCGTTTTTTTAAAGCAGCAGCAACATCTCCCCCCCCCCCCTTTTAACTGGCTGGTTTGATATCTCCTTTTGGGTTTATGTTAGGAGAGACTTACAGATAGCTGTTCTCAAAAGGCAAGGGTAATGGTTTTCTGTATGTTCTTTCGCATGTCTAAATTCTTTTCTCTCTGGCTCGGTCAGTGTTTAGAACTGGTAAAAAGAATAGGATACAGAGACCAAGACCTTGCAGTTTCTGCCCCCTTCCAATTACACATTCATCCTAAACAGTACAAAGCAAAAATACCAATTCTTTTCTTTATGAACCATAAACCAGTTTCCTCTCAGTCTTAAATTGGCATTTTGGACTTATGTTCACTAGCACTACTGAAGGATCTCAACAGAAAAAGAAGGAAACAGAGGGAGGGAAAGAAAGATGAGCTCCCAAATGACAACCTTTTGAATAGTCCAAGTTCAATCCTTAAAACAAAAAGTGGGTTTTTTTCCAATAATGTGCTCCACAGCCTCTCACCTCTCATCCTGAGAAACATGAAAGAGGAAGTAAAAGAGATGACCCAAATCACAGAGTTCCTTTGATAGAAGAAATTCAGCTGTTTTGAACACTTACAATCAAAGGAAGTGGTTTCCCTAATTATATGAACTATGTGAAAGCTCTCAGAATAGCTTTTCCACCCCAGGATTCCTTGCACTTTAGAAGTTTGCATAAAAGCTCACATGGAGAATCAGATGCAAAAGTGTTTGATTCAAATTTTATTAGGCGAAAGTGTGCTCACATTCTTATAGCTTGGCTTAACAGCTGGCTGGATTTGGTCCACAATCAGATTTTGATGGATATATTTCTGTCCCATGCCTTTTAGAAATATTTCCGTTTTCAGGTTCTATTGCCAGGTACCCCTTTTAAGAGAATTGTGACAGTGATATTAAGGAGGGACAGAGGGTCTCTTTGATTATGAGCCTTCGAGTGAAGATTCTTTCCTTCGTCCTGATCAGGTTACAGAAGATTCTGTAGGACACAACTTCTGCATGAGTTGAACTGTGCCGTAGAGGTTGAATTCAATCAAAACTTTGAACTATATGGAAGTCTTTTCTATTGACCATTGTCAAGCTTGCTTTTTTGTTGTGGTTCCTGTACAGTAACAAACCATGATTTTTCTGCATTGGACAAAGTATATCAAAAAGGGTTGTGTGTTTTATCCCTATCAAAATTCTATTATTTTTTCCAAGACAGGGCACTTTTGTATGGAAACGTTTTTGTGTAAATCCATATTTAGAATATCTTTTAAAATGCCGTCCAGTTCCAGCCAACTTATGGCGACACCATAGGGTTTTCAAGGCAAGAGACATTCAGAAGTGGCTTGCCATTACCTACCTCTGTGTAGCATCCCCGGACTTTCCTGGTGGTCTTCCATCCAAGTACTAACCATAGCTGACCCTGACGAGATTGGGCTAGCCTGACTATCCAGGTCAGCCCTATACCACTGTAAAATCTAGGTATTCATCATGTGACTTGTTAACACTTCTTCTAACTTCTTATTTCAGAAGTTTAAGTTTAAAAGCTTCAGCGGTGAAGTTTACCAGGGAGACCATATTTTGGATATGTTGCCACAACTGTGGCACATAATGACAAAGAGAGCCAGTTTGGTGTAGTGGTTAAGAGTGGCAGGACTCTAATCTGGAGAGCCAGGTTTGATTCCCCACTCCTCCACATGAAGCCAGCTGGGTGACCTCGGGTGAATCACAGCTCTCTCAGCCCTACCTACCTCACAGCAGGGTGTCTGTTGTGGGGAGAGGAAGGGAAGTGATTGTAAGCCGCTCCGAGACTCCTTTAGGTAGTGGGGTATAAAACCAACTCCTTCTATTGTGATTCAGTTATGAATGAAGGTACTAGGAAGATGTGCTGAAGTAGAATCTGGGTATAGATCAAGATGGGTAGCTGTGTTAGCAGTAGAAAAGCCCGCTTGCGGGGAGGGCGGGGTAAAAATACCTAAATAATAAATAAATAAAAAAAGAGCAAGAGTCCAGTAGCACCGTAAAGACTGACAAAATATGTGATATATGAAGAAGTGAGCAGTGACTCACAAAACCTCATGCCCTGCTGCATATTTTGTTAGTCCTTAAGATGCTACTGGACTCTTGTTCTTTTCTAGAATTTGGGTGTGTCTGATATTTCCTTGGGTTTCCGTTTGCAATCTCATTGAAATTCTACAAAGACCTAAGGTCCCAGTCACACGGGCTGGAAAATGCAGGGGGGAAGCGTGGCTGTTTGCCCCGGAGCAAAGTAACGCGTGGCAGCCTGATCACATGTCCTATGGAGGTCCTGGGGGTATGCCATTAGGTGCTGATCACACAGCTATCCTGCAGTGCAGCAAAGAAGTGGCGCGGCACAATCACACTGGCAATCGCTAGGCGCCGCTTCCTCGGCAAACGGGAATTTTTTCCCCTCACCACAGTGTGCGCATGTGCTGGTGGGCGTTTGTGCGCATCCTGTGGAGACTTAAAAAACCCCAACATCTGGTTTGTGACGAGACATGGGCGGGTGCCGGATGCCACGGGATTCAAGCGGAAACGCGATCAGACGCCCGCCCTTGCTCCGCGTTTTCCAGAAACTAGCACATCGTATGTACTAGTTTTTTATTCTGCATCTTCGGCAAGAAGCCACGGGTTAGCCACGGGTGCACTACACTTCCCAGATGTTGCGTGTGATCGTGCCCAGAAAATCCGCCTATCATCCGTATCTTTAGTGCGGCAAATGCTTCGTGTGAACAGGACCTAAATAAAGCTTGAATGTGCATATTAATGAAACTTTGTTTTAGTAATTAATGTTTTCAATTTAGGTCTCCTAGAATGTGCTGGGAGTGGTATCATAGAGGTAGCCCAAGGATTCTGGAAATGAAGCACATGAATCATTTATTGGGCTGATCTAAGGTCAGAACATTACTGAGAATATGACAGAGCAGTAGCTTGCCCGGCTTGTTCCTTGTTCTTAATGACTCTCTAGAGTATGGCAAGGAAGATCATATCCCTCTCCTCCTTCACTGTAAGGGATTCTACACTGACTCATGACTTCTGAAGAAATCATGAAAACTGCTTCATGCCCCTGGTAAGTTGAAAGAATTTCTAGAAGGAAGTGAACCACATTTCTGTCCTCAGATCAATAACTGGGTTGGTGAAGCCACTTGGCCCTAAGCCAACTCCCTCTCCAAGGGAGTTCTAAAAGGCTGAACCAAAATGCCCCATCACTAGCCAGGCAATGCCACAGTGTCTTGTCTCTGGACAATTTTGAGTAGAGAGCCAAAACAATTCCTTCTCAGTCACTTAAGTAGAGCAGCTAATCCCATGCTGCCATTTCTTTTAAGTGAGTGTGTCAGCAATTTTTGTGCAACATTTCGTTTTTACTTCCGCAGACTGATTTCCTCCCAATTTTATATTAGGATTTAGTGAACTGGAGGCAGCTGGATGCAGTTGAAAGCTTTTTTAAAGCTGATGGAAGAGAAGAAATTAGCAAACTTGTTGATGCTTGAAACTCCCAAACTCACGGATTCATCTCTTACTAGGCCACAGGAGAAGACCATTCTGGAGAGGGTTGATGTCAGTAATAGCTGCATTATTACATCTCTTAACAAGTAGTCTATACACATTTTTTAAAAAGAGAGGGCTCATTCGTGTAAATTCTGTAAGAAGTTGGTGAACGTGCCCTTTAGAAAAAATCATGGGGTGTTTGTGGATGCACAAATATGTTAAAATGTAATACCAAACAATGGTATAGGACAAAGGGGGTTGGCTGCATTGTGTGTATCAACTCTTTTGCTGTTCGGCCTCCTTAGCTGAGATTTTAAAAAGAACTAGAGACTCTCAGATGATTCCATTTGAAAGCAAAAGTTTCAGGATAAAGGTTGTAGAGTTATTTTTGAGCCTACCAGGTTGAAATATGTTCGTTAGCTGCTTGCATCAAAATATGCACATTAGCTGCAGTTCTCTGGCTCATTTAGCTACACGATTTGGCCCTGAACAAGTTGCACAATCCTGGAAATAAACAACTTCCTAACTGGGTGGAGGCTGCTGGGGAACAAATAGATAAACTTTTATTGCAGTTTTTGCGTAGCATAACAGGAGCACCAAAGGCAGTTGCAGGTGTCACTATGCGTGCAGAATTGGCACGTTTCTTGGAGGCCCAAGTGTGGGCCGCAACAGTATGGTTTTGGCTAAAAATACACTTCACAACAGTAGAGAGTGTTTATCTGTTTTATTTTTTAAAAGATGAAAGATATAAAAGCCCTTGGCAAAGGCTGATGGAGGCACAACTACAACTATTGGGAATATCCGTAGCTGATGTTTGATAGCTTAGGGATGACAGCTTCACAAACTCTTATAATAAAGAGCCTGTATGAATTGGATTTCCTAAGTGCTAGTAGGAGATCCCATATTTCAGTCAGGCAGGGCTGAATCTCCCCTTTTATACATGATATGGCATTGTTACCTTCTTCACAAAGGATTGCTAAATTATTGGCTGAAATGGAAGTTAAAACAACCCTGGTAGTAGTAAAGTTTTTGTTGATTGTTATTAAACATAAAATAGGAGGGTTGATATTTACTTGATTTTAAGTTTTCTGGCCCATCAGTGTGAACTGTTCAAAGTCATTGGGCTATAAAGACCGATTCATTAAAGAAAGAAAGTTTCTGTGCCGTAACTGTCTTGTGGTATAAATTTTCAGCTTTGCCAGCACGACCAAGAAAGCTGCTGTCAAATGATGATCATCCCTAGAAGTCAAATAAAAATGTTCCACACAAAGACCCATTCCTGTCATAAATTGTGATAGATTAGGTGCTGATTAGATTACTTTATCATTGACCTTAAAAGTGAGCATTCATGGAAGAGTCTTAACAGCATTTGATCAATGACAAAGTGTAGTAGTCCTTTCTGAGCTAGAAAAATGAAATACTTCAGCACAGGGATGGAATGATGGAGTTGCATGGTAGTTCATGTTATCTGTGCTGGAGCTAATCCAGGTTAGTTAGATACTGAATGGTTTTGTTCAGGGGTCATTTCCTGCAGGAGCGCACAGGAGCGGAGCTCCGGCAGTAAAGAGCCCAGGGGGTGGGCACATGCAACAAGCCCCGCCCCCTGCTCCCAGCAGCCCCGGGCCACAAGGAGCAAGAAGCAGCCAGGTGAGTTGCAGAGCCTCCCCCCAATAGCTTGCAATCCAAAAGAGTCCAGTGGCACCTTTAAGGCAAAGGTTTATTCAGGTACAAGTCTCCCTCCTCTTTGAGGGCAGATCTGTGCAATCCCCCCCCCCGTGGAGCCTAAGCGACACACTTCCAATGATGTCAGGGTGCGTGGCATATGCAAATGAGTTGTGCTAATGAGCTCCTGAACCTCTGTTTCTACTAAATGACCCCTGGTTATGTTGAAGAGCCCCCTACAGTGCAATCCTAAACAAGTGTACTCAAAAGAAAGTTCCCTAGTAAGTGTATTTAGGATTGCAGTTTCTACGAAATGACCCCTGGTTTTGTTGAAGAGGCCGCCTACAGTGCAATCCTAAACAGGTGTACTCAAAAGAAAATTCCCTAGTAAGTGTATTTACGATTGCAGCCTAATTTCCCAATCCTATGCCCTCTTGCCCCAGTCCAGAGAAATGTAGCTGTACGTGTTCCATGGAAGTTAATATTATGTTGATATTACTAATGGGTGAAGACCCATTTATGGCTCTTAAGAGTGACTAACTTTGTGTTAATTGATGTGGGAGGGAGTATCACTGATCTGAGTGGAACTTTTTCCATATTGTGTGATAACAAGAATTGGACTTTAGAAGACAGCATCGTTTCTCAGGGTTGAAACTCTGTTCTGGTTACTGTATTTCCCCTAAGGACATTAATAGATAAAAGTTCTGATCCTAGATACATAAAGCTAGTTATGGGGAAAGCTAATTATGTGCATCTCCATCTATATGAAAGGTACACCCACCCAGTTCAACAGGGCCTGGATGTGCATTTCATTGGGGATGAACATCTAGGTGTGAATCTGAATTCTCATTTGCAGCACACAGGGCATCCATGTGTTTCTATCCGTTACTGTATAGAAGAGGAGGAGGAGGAGGATGTGGGGGTAGTGGTGGTGGTTGGATCTTTCACTGGGAGTCTCAGAGCGGCTTACAATCTCCTTCCCTTCCTCTCTCCGCAACAGACACCCTGTGGGGTAGGTGGGGCTGAGAGAGCTCTTTGAGTGCTCCTAACCACTACACCAAAAAATGGTAAGATCTGGAGAAGAATAATGCGCCTGACTATAGAGATGTGTATTGATTTACTGTTCATCCTCTTCTATAAAGCCTAACTGTGTCACGGCAGGACCAGGGGGCGTGACACAAGCAAGCAAAAGTCCAGGAACAGTCCGAGGTCAAGCCGGGCAAATCAGGTAGCAAGGTTCAAGCAGGTTTAAATCACAGTCCAAAAGCAGGGTCAGACATACCAAAGTGTCAAGTCCATAAATCACAACAATACCAGAGGAGTCAGAGATGAACGCAGGGTCAACAAAGCCAAAGGTCAAAAGCCGAGGATCAAGCCGAGAAGAATTCCACAAGGTCTGGAGCAGAGATGCAAGGATTCAGGTCCTGAACAAACGACGTTGCCAGCACAAATGACTGCTGGCAACAGACTTGCATATATACAGTGCTAGCTAATCAACTCATTAGCTAGCCAGGAGTGAGGACAGGATCCTGTCAGTAATCAGGGCTAAGAGATCTTCTGGCACGCATGCGTGCATTCTGCCTTCGCTCTCTCAGCTGTTGTCTTCTTACATTCCTGAGCCTGGTTACAGGTGGAGGCGAGTCTGATGATGAATTACTGGGCTGCAGCAGAGACTGATCCCTTGCAGGTGTTCCCTGGGAGGCTCTATTTGGTCCCCCCCCCCCCGTTGGCATTGTTTTGCATGATTTTCATCGGCTTCCATTTTGACTGTATGATTTTTCTTCCACATCTGATCCCTGTAATACTGTTGGTATGCACAAACATATAAAGATGCTTTTGCAGTGATCCCTTCATTTCATTTATCTTCAGGGCTCTAGTCGGGGGGGAGCTCTCAGGTATGGAGCTCCGGAAGAGAACCTCTAGGGGGCGGGGCGGTCACGTGGTGAAGCCCCGCCCCTTCTTTACCCCGCCCTCTGCTTCGATCCTCATTCCGTTTGGGAATGAGGATGAAGCAGGAGGGTAAGTAGCCGGGCCTTCTGACACACTTCCGGTGATGTCAGGGGGTGTGGCCTTCTGTCACTTCCGGTGATGTCAGGGGGCGTGGCATATGCAAATAAGTTATGCTAATGAGTTATGCTAATGAGCTCCGGCAGCTCTTTTTCTACAACAAGACCCCTGCACCTGACTATAGAGATGTGTAGTGATTTACTGTTCATCCTCTTCTATAAAGCCTAACTGTAGTTAGTTTGACACATTGGGTTAGATGCCATAAATCTGTTCTGCTGGTACTGGACCCTTTTGTAGGTGTACGGAGCTTTTCTACGGCAGAAAAATGGGGTTTTAGCCACAAGAGCTACTCTGAGTTGCGGTGCTATTTTTCGTTTTCAGTCAGTTTTGCTGTGTGCAAAGGTTATGTGATGTAGTCATTACAGTCCAGTTTGGAAGTACAATATGATTTGATAGAAGAAGGTCATTAGTTGTAGAGGAGGGAATTGCCAGAATATATCTTGCAGTGGGTCTTGTGGAAGCAGAAATGTAAGATGGGGCACTGTCAAGTTGACTTACTGTAAGGGCTACTTGCAGTGACTTTCTTGCATGTTGGCTCTACACAGGAGCTCTTGCCCGAGCAGAAATGTCCTGTAGGATCCAATTGATTGATTGTAAACATGTATTATGGGTTGGATCCTACAGATATTGTGTTCATTGGAAGAAGGGCGAGTTTCATCTAACTCAGACTTTGTGAGGTCACCCTAATGGCAGCCCTCCTGATTTGCATGGCTTTTTTCTGTGTGGATACCCTTATCCCTGGCACCTCCTTGATGGGGGAAGGTACACGGGGAGCTGCTAGGAAAGATCTGCTTCCTCCAGTGGAACCTCCAGAAGATTCAGCTTTATGTATTTGTAGTCATTTTTCAGCTGAAGTATTCAGCTGGCTCTCTTTTTGGATATTTCATTTCCTATAGTGATTCTGCAAAGAAGTGAACTCTTGTAGGCAGATGTGTGACCTGAGTTTTGATATGACAGTTAACCATCACAGATTGAATTTGGACAAAAGAAACAGAGTCCTCAGTGGAACAGATGGGAACTCAGATTTTGTGGAGAGATGAGGACCACAAACCGTGCATCCTACAGTTTCCTTTCTGCTTTGCCTTGACTGGGGGAAAAATGTGGTGGCTGTAAAATGACTTTAATTAAACAGCAATTACACAAAAAAGCACATTCCTCAGACTTTGAGATGTGAAAATTAAAGACTGTTTATGCATTTATAAAGAGGCACAGAAACATTAGTGGGTTGATTATGTGAGCTTTTTACACCGGCAAATAACTGTAGGATGAGACATTTAGTATTGCAGCTATGACAAAGTGTCATGCCGTGTACGATCTTGAACCACGTCAGGCAACTGTGCCAGCACAACTGTGTGAGTTAACACTTCTGTACTGGCCAGAGCCACCATTTCAAAGTACCACAGAAAGTGAAATTGGTCTGATATGCCAGGGCTGTCTTTTGGCTAAAAGTCAGTCACAGGAATCTATATATTTTATGAAGCCCATTGTAAAATCATACCTGCGGGACTGTCTCTCCCCATATTTCCAGGGCCCTATCATGCCGGCCACATGACCACGGAAACGTCTTCGGACAGCGCTGGCTCTTCGGCTTTGAAACGGAGATGAGCACCGCAACCCTGGAGTCGGATTCGACTGGCTTTCGAGCAAGGGAACCTTTACCTTTACCTTTTTACTGCTTTAGATAACATTACTTGGGCACGGGAGCATTTTATTCACCTGATATGAGACATGGGTCCTTTCTGTTATTGTTTATTGTGCCATGTGTTGTTTTTTGGTTTTATCGCTTTTACTGTTTTATGGATCTTTTGTTGTAAGTCACCCTGAGCCCACTCTTGAGATAGGGTGGGGTATAAATTAAATTGAATTATCATTATTATTATCCAAACAGTTAAGCAAAATAATAATAGGACAAAGCTTCTCATTGCATCGGATATCATTGTACGAATAGCACACAGTATGTTCTGTCCTGTAACAGACCTGAACATCTCTAGTATCAAGGTGAAAGGTTGTCATCTGCAAACCAGTAATTCTGGTCCAATGAAAGCCTGGCAACGAGCTCTCTCTAAATACATTTGGAATTCAGCCAGACCTAGAATATGTATTAACACCCTGAAAAGACCGACTTACAAAGGAGGCCTGGCTCTCCCAGACCTTGCTTTATATCATGAAGCAGTCACCTTGATGGGCTTGTTGAAACTTTATGACTCTGATCTGATATTAGACTGGAAGACAGTGGAACACCAGTACTTAAATGGAAACCCTTTACAATCAATGCTATGGCAAAAGCCTACTAGTAGACCTAAAGAGCCCTAAGCCCCTTTTTGGCTAATACTTTTAAAGTGTGGGACAGACACAGAGCATTATTAGCTCCATCACCCTCTCCATTGACTTCATTTACTCACCAATCTTGGTTTCCCCTGGCCAGACAGGCAGGAACTTTCAGGGTGTGGCACGCACATCTTATTACGCACTTTGTTGATGTTTTGCAGGGAAATGAGTTAGCCACTGAAGAGATATTGGAACAAAAATACCTCGAGCCTGTTACTTTCTATGTATTCGAATGATACCATATAGTGCAACAAGCAGCATTTCACACTTGCATGTTCTCAGCCTTCTAGGGTTTGTAGTTTTCCCCACAGGTCCATTGCCACTGCATGCCATTCTGAAGCCAGTTGTCTAAAGAGTAAGCAAATCAGTCAATATGTTATTTGCAAATAAACCCAGTCTTTAAAAAAGTCTCACCATTTGGGGTATATAAGTTCATGTACTCAGCATTATTTCATGCATATATATTTTCATTTAGCTGTATAGAAGTCATAAGTCCCCTCCCCCAGGCATCATTTGGCCCCAACCTGGTGGAACAAGCTCCCACCCAAGATCAGGGGCCCGTGGGATTTGTTACAATTCCACAAGGCCTGTAAAACGGAACTGTTCTGCTGGGCTTTCGGTTGAGGTGACGGACATCCAAAATCCACCTCTGAAATCGCTGGCTTCTGGTCAGCCTACACTGAGCATAGCTACCAAGACTTTTGCTGTTGTTTTTATTATTGTTTTAAAATGTTTTAAAATGTTCTTTTTAATTAACTACTTACCTGTTAATGTTTAATAGCTACCAAGACTTTTGCTGTTGTTTGTATTATTGTTTTAAAATGTTCTTTTTAATTAACTACTTACATGTTAATGTTTAATTTTCTAATTTATAGGTTACTATTGTCACAAATTGTGTGACCGTGTAACCCGCCCTGAGCCCATTAGCGAGAAGGGTGGGATAGAAATTAAATAAATTGCCTGCCCTAACCTGGGGGAGAATCCATTTCACTTACTGTGCAGGTGCAAAAGTGATTGCAAGTTGGAAGGGATTGAAACCACCACCACAACTATTGCATAGCTGCAAAGCTGTTCGACATGCTACTCAAGTTAGATGGCAGTGCAGCAAGGGGATCTGAGGCTTAGCTCAGAAATGATTGTGGCTGTCAAAAATTGTATTTTTGCCTGCTGTACATGTTTGCTGCAGAGTTCTCAGCAGCCTTATGTAATGGGATAGATCCAACTATCCTCCAAGGATGAGCCTCCCGCCAACTTAAGTGGCTCTACCAGAACTTTCTTCTGTTTGCTCAAGGGAATGAGAGGATAGAGTTGGATATACCCTATGGCAGGGGTGTCAAACATGTGGCCCAGGGGCCGGCTCCGGCTCCCAGAGGGCTTCTATCAGGCTTGCAGTGGAACTGGCTGTCTTCTGCTTCTTCTTCCAGTTATGCTGCTGCTGCGTCATTGTAGGTCTCCAGCTTACAAATACACACCTGAGCAGCATAATCAAGATTGCAACAGCACAGACATTTTTGCAATAATTCAGAGCAAGGGGTTGTCAGTCTTCAGAGACTGTTAAATAAAATATTGCAAGAGTGCCAATGTTTTAAGCATGTTTTTATTTTAAGTAAAAAAAAACACCTTTGTGTTTGTGTCGGCATAATGAATTTAGTTGAAGAATGATCTTTCCTCTGTGTGTGAAAAAGCATTCAGTAAACATTGAATAATCCAGCTTCAACAGCCAAATCATGTGTGGCATTGTCCAGTAAACCACAGATAATGACTTTTGTATTGCAGAGAGCAGATGACAGGTTAAAACTCTCCTGGGATCAAATTGTTATAAGTCTTAAAATACTACAATGCTACATTTCTACAATGCTACATTGCTGAGCTGGCTTTAATTTGATAGTCATATAAAACAAGTGATAAATGTTCCTGAAGTGATAACAAGTAATTGTACTCTCACGTGAAACAGTGATAAAGATTAGTGAGCACTTGGTGATGTTCTGTTAATTAGCCTACTGGAGTATTAACCCAGAAATTTACTATCATGAGAGAATGCCCTGCTGTGAAATTAAGTGATTTATGAAACGCGGAAGTTGATTGTTTAGAGTAGCCAAAGGGAGTTTGAATCTTTGTTCAAATTATGATCTTGATAAGTGTGCTCAGACTGAAGAAAATGTAATCTATTTACAACTCAGCAGTTAATTTTTTTCTGCTGTTACACTAGACAAAATATTTCGTTAAAATTCAAGTTCACTTCAGGCTATATCAAAAAGGTATCTGGAGAGGCGCAATATACATTATCCTAATAAGAATAATGAAGTTTTTTTAAAAAAACCTCAAAATTGTTAAAATTCTTCATTATACATCTTTTTAAAAGTTGAAGTGTGCTGTTATTATTTGTTGATGGATTTCAGTAGTATTAAAACCTGACATTTCTGAGAAGGAAATACATTTATATCAGTGAATTCAGATTGTCAGTCAATGTTTCCAAAGTACAAATGAGCCTAAGATTGAAAGATTTCCTTGATACATAATGCATTATTCTAATCATAGTCATTCTAATGAGCTCAATTAATGGAAAATCCAGATTTCTCTTTCTCTAACTACTATTGGCATTCAGTTTTATTGGCCATAACAATGTGCTTTTAGAGAACTGCTCCCCTGTGGAGTTTAATCAGTTGTACCCATTACATTGTTTAGTTAAATTGGCTTGTTTGAGATCTAGGGTGGTCTGTTTTTATGGCTATTGTTTTTATGACATGTTAAGATCATTTATCTCTTGTAATATTTTTTATTTTGCCCTGAGATGGATGGTGTAGGCTAGCCTGATCTCGTGCCATTCTGGAAGCCAAGCAGGGTCAGCCCTGGTTAGTCTTTGGATGGGAGACCACCAAGGAAGTCTAGGGCAGAGGTGTCGAACTCATTTGTTATGAGGGCTGGATCTGACATAAATGACACTTTGGTGGGCTGGGCCATGTGTGCCATAAAATGTAATGCCAGGTACTGGAGATATAAACTGTATAAAGGAGAGCAGCTGGTAAGCTCTGAGTTGGTGTATCCTCGCTGCAAGGCCCCATGGGCTGGGAGCGGGTTGCAAAGGAAAACCCATATGGGCGGACTGGAGAGCCAGCGGTGCAGCACTTGGCGGACGCTCCCATGCTGCTTGACTGCAACAGATGAGGTTGTTCCACCATGCTGAGGCCACGATCGGAGTGGCTCCACCCACTCCCCTTGAGCAATCTGGTGTTCCCTCCCTTGCACTAGTTGCTCGTGGGCTGCATAAGAGCCCTGGATGGGCCGGTTCTGGCCCCCAGGCCTTATGTTTTACACCCCTGGTCTAGGGTTTCTGTGCAGAGACAGGCAATGGCAAACCACCTCTGAATCAGTGTTTCCTCTAAGCTGAGTTACTGTGGGCTAGCTCACAGTTTTTTAGCCTCTGGATCACATATTTTTGTCTTAACTCAGGAAGGATGGCTCCAGAGCAAACTAATTTATGCAGTAGCCAAATCACTTGCTCACAACTTTAATGCCAGTAGTTCAGAAAGTAGAATTTTTGCTCCCAGGACTCCACAGCTTAGAGGGAGCATTGTTCTGAATGTCTCTTGCCTTGAGATATCTACAGGGTCGCCATCAGTCGGCTGCTGAGATTTGACAGCACTTTCCACCATCACCAGTATATTTTGTTTGTTCAGAAGTTTGTTCTTAGACTAGTGTGCTCAGGTCACTCTTGCAAAGACTCTAGAAGAAATCTTTTAACATTCTCGCTAATGGGCAGCAGAATGTATAATGGAGTAAATCTTCAATGTTATCTGTTCCACAAACACAGAACTGCAGATATAAAGATGTATTTCAGTGAACTGCCATCTAAAATAGAAGGCATTACTTGAAATGTAATTGACAAGAATTATTTTTCCCCTCAGAGGAAATGTAGTACTATATATTGAATAATCCCCCACTACATCTTGATATTTGAACATGGGGTACCAGAGAGTTATCTCAGCAATGATTATGATAAACCTCATGGAACAAAAATTTCTGTTCAGCCTCCCATAGTATCGTAGACAAAAAACAAAACAGTTTATGAAAAAGTTGAATAAGGATGATGCTATCCTGTTTTATGGAGCTGCGGTGGCTCAAGTGGTTAAGACGCTGAACTGCAGGCTGTGGAAGGTCGGTAGTTCAGCAGTTCGAGACCCGGGTGTGCCGCATGACGGAGTGAGCTCCCGTCTCTAGTTCCAGCTCCTGCCCACCTAGCAGTTCGAAAGCAAGAAATTGCAAGTAGATAAATAGGTACCACTTCGATGGGAAGGTAACAGCGTTCCGTGTGCCTTGGTGTTTAGTCATGCCGGCCACATGACCACGGAAATGCAGTATTAATGGAGCTGCGGTGGCTGAAGTGGTTAAGACGCTGAACTGCAGGCTGTGGAAGGTCAGTAGTTCAGCAGTTCGAGACCCGGGTGCCACAAGACAGAGTGAGCTCTCGTCTCTAGTTCCAGCTCCTGCCAACCTAGCAGTTCGAAAGCAAGAAATTGCAAGTAGATAAATAGGTACCACTTCGGTGGGAAGGTAACAGCGTTCCGTGCACCTTGGTGTTTAGTCATGCCGGCCACATGACCACGGAAACGTCTTCAGACAGCGCTGGCTCTTCGGCTTTGAAACGGAGATGAGCACCGCAACCCTAGAGTCGGATTCGACTGGCTTTCGAGCAAGCGAACCTTTACCTTTAAATAGGTACCACTTCGGTGGGAAGGTAACAGCGTTCCGTGCGCCTTGGTGTTTAGTCATGCCGGCCACATGACCACGGAAATGTCTTCGGACAGCACTGGCTCTTCGGCTTTGAAACAGAGATGAGCACCGCAACCCTAGAGTCGGACTCGACTGGCTTTCGAGCAAGGGAACCTTTACCTTTACTTTAGCCTGTTTTATGCCCTGAGAAGCTGAATACAGAGCTGATCTTCAAAGAAGCATCTTTGTGTAGATCTCTGTACAAAAACAACAGACAAAATAGAAATTATTGGCAGGCAGTGGAGCCCAGAATAGATCGCTGTAATTTCAAAATACATTTTTCAGATCCATGAAAGCCACCCAAATTCAGATTTTCCATATGCTTACATATTTCAATGGGACCTGAGCTGAGGTATAGTAGTTATTAAATGCAGAATAGCAGATTTTAACTCAGCAGAATCCAACTCAGCATGTTCTTTTATAAAAATACTGTTATCAATAGCCCAGATTTCAAAAATATGCCACCATTTATATCTTTATTTATTTAAGAGGCATGTGCATTGTGTTCAAAGAGGCTTAGAATAACTTCAGTAAACAAATAAAAGCAATTAATCTTTTTAATAACAAGAATATCAGTTTAGGCAAATCATAGGAGGCAGGGCAGGAAGGGATGAACCAGTGCTTGGCTCTTGTGACCCTTTCCTATATGTCCAGGGTAATGGCCAACACCAGTTTGGTGTAGTGGTTAAGTGTGTGGACTCTAACCTGGGAGAACCGGGTTTGATTCCCCACTCTTCCACTTGCACCTAGCTGGATGACCTTGGGGAAACCATAGTTCTGGCACAGCTGTTCTTGAAAAAGAGCAGTTTCTGTCAGAGCGCTCTCAGCCCCACCTACCTCACAGGGTGTCTGTTGTGGGGAGGGGAAGGGAAAGGATTTTTTAAGCCACTCTGAGACTCCTTTGGGTAGTGAAGGGCGGGGTATAAATCCAATCACGTCTCTTCTTCTTCTTCTACTTTACAGTCAGGAGGAAATTTTCCTCCAGGACAGATTGGCCCAGGGATCCTGGAGGGCTTTTTATCTGCCTCTGTGCATAGAGCAGGGGTCACAGGGGGAATGAGAGGGGGTAGCTGTGAATTTCCTGCCTTGTGTACGGGGGTTGGACTAGATGACGCGTGGGGTCCCTTCCAGCTCTGTTTTTCAAATTAAAATACCTGCTTAAATATTAAGTAGATACTATGCAGGTAATTTAACTCTATGATTAGTACATCTAATTGGATCTGTGGTTTTTTTTGTAAAATACATATTTGTCTTTCAAAAACAGGTGCAACTATGCTCAAATTCATTCCTGACCGAATTTTCCAGTGACATTTATGTGAGCAGAGCCCTTATCCCTCCCAAATCAGGACTAACCATCCTGATTTTTGCTTTCTGTCCAGTATTAATTCTAGTGTTTCCAAAACCATCACTGGGGGCCAGAAATCTGAATCATATATGCTACAATCAGATCTGGTAAAAATGGACAAAAATGCCTGTGTGGCATTAAAAACAAATGATTGGATCTGAAGGTTTTCTTTTGTTAATGGTAGAACCTTCTTTGAATGTCAGGAGCATTCCACTGGTGAAACACACACTTCCTCCACCTGCGCAAAGCTCCTTGCTCTAGAGGAAGGTTCCTTCTGTTTGAGGAAGATTTATGCGATCTGAGGAGAAGAGTGTCCTGTTAATGGAATGGATCCCATTGATGAACTAAGATGAGACTCCTTTCCTAGCTAATTTTCAAAGTTAAAGCTGTCTTTAGTTGCAGTTGCTGTATGTAAGTGTCATCACATGGGCTTTTGGAAAGCAACCTTTTTCACTTGTAGAAAGGTCTTATGTAACTTTTTCCCCTCTTTATACAGGACTGTAGATTGAAAATGCTCATGCTTAATTTGCCTAGCAACATATTGAAAATCAAGTCAAAGAGTATTGATATTCATGGAATACCATTTTGCGCAGGAATTAATTGTGGAATCACTGAATAGAAGGCAAAAATATCCTCATGTGTCCTCAGAGAAAAGAGGTTGCCCTACAAAATAAATCAGAGTTCCATGCTGTTACAATTGCCTTTCACCAACATACTCAGAATTTTAAGAACATTGCTAGAAAATTAAATAATTAGTACTGGTAGACTGCCCACAGTTTTGTGGGGAGGAGCATAGTGTATGAACTGATGCTCAGGTTATATGTTCTTTCTCCAATTTCAGTGACTGGTGGCAGCTCTAAAAAGTACTACCATAATCACAGAACCCCAACCCGAGTATACCTATGGAGTGCCATTATGAGATCTTTTTAACTGAGGATGGTTAGGAGTCCATTTCTACGAATTAGGCTTTGCTTTCTCAGAAAAGATTTTCTGGCAGGCATTTCTGCTGTATTGATGTATTGTGCATGACTCATCTGTGGAGAGTTTGATTTATGTCCTCACGTACACATCTTTTGTATTCACATCTAATACTTCCTCTGGGTTTTGAACAGGCGGAGATCCTCAGTGTGCTCAGCCACAGAAACATCATTCAGTTTTACGGAGCTGTTATCGAACCCCCCAACTACGGCATAGTTACAGGTGAGTTACAGTTCTTTTTTCCCTTCTTGGTTTGTTTTACATTCAAAGAGATTTGCTTTTTTGAGATATGCCTAGGCATTTCTTTTAGTTGAGAAGAGTCAATGCGCTGCCTGCTGCCGTATGCAACTTTTGTGATCAAAAGACTCCAACAATGTCAAAATCAGCTCAGTGTATTATTTATTTATTTCAATTTACATCCCACCCTTCCCACAAGTGGGCTTAGGGAGTTCACAGCAATAAATGACAATTAATAAATGGAGAAATAAATATCAAATAATAAAAACAGTTAAAAACAATTAAAAGGTAGGCATTACAACAATTACATATTCAGCCGTCCTAATAGCTGGAAACAATTGGGCCCTGGTCGAGCCATAGAGATCTTATTAACAGCAGCATAACATTAAGAGACTGCAGCAGGGAGGCCAATTGATGGACACCCACCACCTCAATCGAAGACCTGGCAGAAAAGCTCCGTTTTGCAGGCCCTGGAAAACTGTAATATCCAGGCGGGGGACAACCAGCAAATGATGATCCGTGGAACACAAGGCTCTCCGGGCATATATGGGGAGAGGTGGTCCCTTAGATATGTTGGTCTCAGTCTGCATAGGGCTTTAAAGGTCATCACCAGCACCTTGAAACAAATCCAGTACTTGATTGGTAGCTAGTGCAATTGACGACACATCAACTGAATACGCACCTGCACAGATGTTGCAGTCAGCAGGCCTGCTGCTGCATTTTGCACCAGCTGGAGTTTCCGGATCAGCCTCAAGGGTAAGCCCGTGTAAAGAAAGTTACAGTAATCAAGCCTGGAAGTGACAATTGCATGGGTCACTGTAGACAAGTCCTGGGGGGAGAGATCAGGAACCAGCTGCCTGATCTGCCAGAGATGATAAAAGGCACACCTGGCAACTGTGGCAACCTGGGCCTCCATGGAGAGTGAGGGATCCAGAGTCACTCCTAGGCTCCTCACCTTCTAGGCTGGCACCAACTGTGCCCCATCCAGGGTAGGGAGCCAGGTTCCTGAGTCTGCCCCCCACCCCAGCTCAGGTACAGGACCTCCGTCTTTGTGGGATTTAATTTCAACAGACTCTGCCGTAGCCACCCAGCCACGGCCTCCAAAGCCCTGTCCAAACTCTCTGGGGCGGAGTCTGGGCAGCCATCCAACAAGTAAATAAATAAATAAAACAGAGCTGGGTGTCGTCAGCATACTGATGGCAACCCAGACCAACCCCCCAGACCAACTGGGCAAGAGGGCATATAGATGTCGAACAGCATTAGCGAGAGGATTGCCCCCTGCGGCACTCCACGTTCTAGTGGGTATCGCGGGGAGACCCTCTTGCTGAGCGCCACTCTCTGTCCCCAACCATGGAGAAAAGAGGAAAACCGCTGTAAAAACACATCACTACTGTTTCTAATATTTAATACTGTCAATAATAGATCTTGTGTAAAAACTTGGGGGGGGCTGGTAACTGGATTTCCATATTTAGAGTCCTAGCATATTGCCTGTATTATCTGAAGGCCATCTTAAGAGCAGCAAGTCAGGTGCTCTTGGAAGCAGAAACTAGGCCCTGGTGTCTTCTGCCTTCTTTCCAACCACTAAACCATCGTACTGGAGCAGGCTGGGATTGAGGGCTTCTATGCTTGTGCTAGTGTTTATGGAGTGGAACACATTAAACTCATGTTCACCTTCAGTGAGTGCTGGAAGTGGTGGTGGTGAAGAGCCCTTGGTGCAGAAGAAGTCGCTGTCAGCGTTACTTGTAAAAATTGCTTTAAGTCAAAGTCATTTCATCAAGGACAGTTTTATGCATGATCCCTCTCTAGAATGATTTCCATGTTGTGATTATATGTGCATATTTTGCAGTGGTCAGCTATCGTCTCTCCATTATTGACACTGTACGCAGAAGAAAAGGTGTTGGGTTCAGCCTCTAGGCTGCTTTCTCTGGGTGCTTCCACATGCCCCTAGACTGCTTCCCCATCCATCTGCCTCAGAATAATGGAAGAGAGGTTTTTGCTGCACCTTCTTTCTTGTCCTCTCCTTGACTCCTGTTGTCCTACCTGGATAGACAGTTGAATCACTTGTCCTTGACCTACCTTTTTATACCATATATGGTGAGCTGTGGAATGGTATAGTATAGTGAGACCTCATCAGATCTTGGAAGCTAAGCAGGGTCAGTACTTGGATGGGAGACCACCAAGGAAGACCATACAGGGGAATGCGGTGATAAACCACCTCTGCTTAGTCACTTGTCTGGAAAACCCTATAGGGTCACCATAAGTCTGCTGTGACTTGACAGCACTTTACACACGTGCATGATGACCTGCGTATGCTTCCTGAAGATTTCTACTTTCTTGCAAAATCAGAATCTCTTGTGAGACATCAGCGTCCAAAGTATCCATTACAACTGCAGTTGAAGCAGGCATCAGGTAGCTCTAACCACATGTTCTTGCCAGTACTCAACACTGGCTCTGCCTGCCTGGTGGTGTGATTCTGATGGGTAGTGATTGTAGAAAGAACCAAGCAAGCATAGAAGAATGGCCATGCCCAGACTAAGTTTGTTGAAAGAGATCAAATCTGTTACGTTTCTTAGGAGATGAAGTACACTGATTAATCATCTTGTTTGTGAAGTAAATGAAGTAAAAAAGAATCCTTTTTCATAGTCTTTAAATGGTTACTTACTTGAGCTGTGTTCAAGCCTTTCTTTCCAATTATGATCCAAAGAATTGCACAAGCAGTACTTGGATAAAGAGTATCTTAAGCTGAAGCACATGATGTGTACAAAACAAGACTCATTTAGAAAAGGAAAGCAGTGGAAACATAAAACTTTAAAAATGGGACAGGTAACTCAAACTGCAGAAGGCCAAAATATGCATGACAAAATGTTTGCAGACTTTGATACGGTAATACCATTTGCTGGAATAATAATTGCATTCATTTATCATATGCAGTGTATTCTATGAAGCTGTGAATGTAGTAATTCTCTTGATTGAATTGTATAGACTTTGACATCCTTCTTTGGAAACAGAAGCTTACAGTTACATGCACTGCTAAAACATTAATGTTTTGTTCGTGTTCCATAGCATGATAGAATAATAAGAATTCCTTGTTTGAAGCAGGAATAGTTTTAGTATGCCAGGGTTTTAATAGTTCTCCCACTCTGTAGAGCTTGATCAGAACTAGCCAGACTTAACGCTTGGAGGTGAGGAGGCTGTAGTATACTGTATATCTTGCAGGTTGAATGCATACTGGCAGGCTTTGCTGCAAGACGACTGTAGAGCTGGTGTATTTATTGGTTAATCTCACAAAGTATTCTGGAACAAAATGTAGGGTATACTCATGGTTCAAACAAGGAGTTGACCAATCATGTTACCCTTGTGAATAGAAATACCTTTCAAACACATCAAAAAATCCAGAGATCATCTTTTATTAGTAAATGTTCATTAGTGCTACAAGGTTGTCTGGAGCAGAGGAGAATGGCTGTATTTAAGATGAAATTTCTTTCAGTGACAACCATCTTAGTATAGGCGTAGCTGAGTTGGCATCTTTGGGTGATCTCTCTAGAATGCCTCGAGAGTTCTGCTTGTGCAGAATTTTGAGATCTTTTAAGCTTGCCTGAGCAGATCTCTCCAAATTAATTTTCACGTTCTAGATCAATTAGATTTGACAGCGAATATTTTTGCTTTCTGAGCATGGAGAGAATTCTTTACTGTAGACATTTAGTTATCTTACAGAATTTCTATCCAAACTTTCTGTCCTCACAAGGACCTCCAAGACAGCTAATAAATTAAAGCGTACATATTAAAATGGCATTTTAAAGCCATTAAAACCAACCACCCAAACCCCAATACACAATTAAAACAATTAAAACCAGAGCTAAAATCCCTACCAAAACATAAAAACAACAATTAAAACTTTGGTTGGGAACTATTGGCCTTTAGTTGAATAATAATTGTCTATATATGTGAGGGGGTTTGCAACTTCTTCATAATCTCAGTGCTCCCTTGTTATAGGGATGGTGTTACTGGGTAGTACTTAGTTTAGGGAGCTATCCTAAGCAGATCTATTCAGTGGGGTTTACTCCTAAGAAGTGTTCTTAGGGATCGAACCATTGGAGGTAGTTTAGGTGGAGCAAATTGTGGAAGATTAGCCTGCCATAATGTGGTTTGCCAGCATGGTGCAGATGGGAAAGGTATCCTGATATGAGAGCATGGAAGGCTGGAACGTAGCCAGTCTTGTCATGTTGTGGACTACAGTGAAAGAAACTTAAAATTATTTAAAGGAGTCCTAGAAATTGCTGTACATGGAATACGCTCACCAAGCAAAATATTTTCTTGATCCCAGGCCATTTATATCCCACTGTCAGCAAAAGATTTGTGTAGAAATCTCATTGCTCCTATACATTGGTAAATGTATTGGTTAGGTGGCTTCATTGGAAATTCCTGCAGATTTCAGAGTGGAGCCTGGGGAGGGTGGGATTGCACTGTAGCAGAGTATAATGCCATAAAATCCACGGTCTGAAGTAGCCATTTTTTTTCAGGGGAAAGTATTTATATTGTGTGAAGATTAGTTGTAATTCTAGGAGCTCTCCAGGCCCATGTGAAGATCAGTTGTAATTCTAGGAGCTCTCTAGGCCCCAGCTGAAGGTTGGCGATCCTTGGTGGCAGGGTTTTTTTGTTTTGGTTTTTTTTGCTGACCAGTTCTCTTTGTAATTGATTTCTTTCTCGTTCACTTTTTAATATCTCTACTTTAAAAAAAAAGTTGTATATTTGAATGTATGCCTTGGGTGATTGATACATTGCTTAAATAGGTTTCCTGAAGGCAGAACCAAAATTCATATTGCTTAAACACTCTAAATAATGCGGTTCCACCGTGTCAAATGCCTTCTCCATGTCAACTGACAAAATAAAAGACCGAGTTGGCATGTTTTTTTTTTTTTGCAAAATTGGATAATGTCTATGATTTTTCTAGTATTATCCGAAATATCCCGTCCAGGGATGAACCCTGTTTGGTGAGGGGAGATATACATTCCAATCAGCTTATTGAGCCTGGCAGCTAATGTTGCAGTAAAGATTTTATAATCAGTACTCTGGTAATGATGATCTCTATCTTTTTTGGGAATGGCTATGATTTTGGTAAGACTCCCAAGTAGGGGGCATTATGCCAGCTTGTAGGATATCATTGCATGTTTCAGCAAGTTGGGTGGATATGAGATGATTATATTTCTTACAAAATTCAGCTATGGAAGTTTCAAAAATTCAGAAGCAACTTCTATATGTAAAACAAAAATATTGGCTTGTAGGTCCAAGAACTCTCAGACTGCTAGCATGGAAACTGCAGCAAAAAAAGGCAGATAATATTCGGCTTGCAATTCAGGATAAAAGTGGCCTATTAAGATATGCTGCTAAAGATATCAAATAAGCTTTTTTAAACTACTATAAAACACTATATGCTTCAACAAATCCTGCAAGTATAAAGATTAAAGAGTTTTTTCACAACACCCCTTGCAAAAAGTCCCGTCCCAACAACACACAAATTGGCTTGAAGAACCAATCACGGCTCTAGAAATCCAATCCACCATTAAATCACTCAAAAATAATAAATCTCCGGGCACAGACGGCTTTACGGCTGAATTTTTTAAAAGTTGTATATGATATCATGTGGTCCTTTAGTTAAAATTAATGCTTGAGAAATTAAATGGAACTCTGTGTTTTACAGTGTGCTATTTGGATTTATTTTATTCTAATTTAATTTCTGTTGATTTGGAAGGTAGGATTGGAAATCATTGTTGGGGCAACCTTCCTCCAGTTTTAGAAGCAGCCGTGTTAAATTTTCTTTGGTGGTTGTTAGCTTATTTTGGATTGTGAACACCTCTGAGTGATATTTCATAGAAGAATGTAAACCTAATAAGAAACCTATTTTATTTTTTTATTTATTTAACAGAATATGCTTCTGCTGGGTCACTGTATGACTACATAAATAGCAACAGAAGTGAAGATATGGATATGGATCATATAATGACCTGGGCAATGGATATAGCTAAAGGTAAGAGAGATCAATTTATAGCACTAGGTAGATTTTGATGATAGGTAGTTTATAAAGGGGCTGATTCTACTTGCGTTCAATCCAGAAGGCATTCTGTTTTTCACACTTAGCCTTAGTGTCTGGTAGTTTGGTTGCCTTCCATGAATGCTCAGATATGGAAGGCCAGGTGAAGTCAGATACAGAAGGTTCTGTAGAAGATACATGTTATTACTGTATTAAAGATTTAGCACTTATAATAACTAATTTCTTAGCTTTTCCTCCCTAAATGTCCATCATCTTCTATCTAGATTTAAACTAGCTAAAAATATAGACTTCTTAAGGTTGTTCTGACCATCGTAAAACACAAAAACAGGATTAATAGTTTCCGATCAATTACTTCTTGGAAGACAGTTGAAACCATGGGTTGGAGGAAGAGGGGTGATATTTGCAGATTCCTCTGTCCCAGGGCAGCCTTCCAATTCCTTCCTCATGTTGCTCCTGGGGGAGCCCCATTTTGGTGGGCTGTAGCAGGGTGGGGAAGGCAGGGAAGTCCTTTCATGCACGAGCGCTTGAATGACACAATAGTCAAAATGGGCCAATAGGAGGGAAGGTCCAAATTGGCTATTTAAGGAGCCATTGCACCCCCTCCAGCCTCTTTGTTGTTTTGTTTTAGATTTTTTTTTTGCTATTGGGGATTTTGTAACCACATTTGGAGGCTCCTGAAGTGCCTTGTAATGTCTTTTCCTATGCTCTGTATTACTGTTCCATTGTACACTATGACAAACTTTGATTCCTTGCAAGCACAGGCTCTCTGTATATGGAAATGACTTGTCCATTTATGTGAATAAGGAACCTCTAGTTGTGTGCATATTTATTTATTTATTTATTTAGAATATTTCTATGCCACCTCTTTAGAGTCCTGCTCAAGGCAGCTTCTGATTAAAACCCACAATACTAAAACACATGCCATATATGGGGTAAAGGGATGTAAGTGGTAGAAATTAAACACATGAAACTGCCTTATACTGAATCAGACCACTGGTCCATTAAGATCAGTATTTTCTACTCAGACTGTCAGTGGCTCTCCATGGTATCAGGTATCTTTCACATCACCTAGTCACTGGTCCTTTTAACTGGAGATGCCAGGAAGTAAACCTGGAACCTCCTGCAAGCCAAGCAGAGGCTCTTCCACTGAGCCGTGGACCCTTCCAAGTCCCAGTAATTTTGTGTGTGTGCAGAAGTGAACCTATGCAATTTTATATTTGTGGCTAATGCAGTATTAATGGAGCTGCGGTGGCTCAAGTGGTTAAGACGCTGAACTCAGCGTTCCGTGCGCCTTGGTGTTTAGTCATGCCGGCCACATGACCACGGAAACGTCTTCGGACAGCACTGGCTCTTCGGCTTTGAAACGGAGATGAGCACCGCAACCGTAGAGTCGGATTCGACTGGCTTTCGAGCAAGGGAACCTTTACCTTTACCTTTAATGCAGTATTATTTTAAAATCAATTTATTCCTACATTGACAATGAAACCCGTTGCTATGGACCCTCAGGAGCTTGTCTTGGTGGTTTTGGGGTATGTTTCAAATCACCATATAGATTTTTAAATGACATTTCTGACTAGAGTCCATTTACCTTCCAACCAGGTGTCTCAAGAAGTAATAAAAATGATAGAGACAAGTGTTTTTTAAAGCTCTCTCTTACATGATAGCATGCAAAGCATCTTCTTTGTAAACGTTTCAATGCCAGTGAAAAACAAAAGAAACGCTAAGACATTTGAGAAACTTGCATTTCTTGTCTACCAAGAAAGCCTATCCTAGTTCCAGTTATGGCACACCAAATAATAATCTGTTTACAATGTGAAATACATGGATATAAGCCAACTGTTTCCTTTTGAAATCAGTGGGAATGAATTCATCCCAAGCTTGCGTCAATTGTGTACTGAATTGTTTAATCTTCCCCTGACAATAATTTCTCTGTTTTGATCATATCTAAGCTTTGCCTGTGTCTATGTTTATTTGTATCAGGAAGTGCGAAAAAAACCAAAAACCATGTAATGTATATTAAATGTATGTAAAGGCTTCTGTCTCTGAATTTTCATTGAGCTGTACATTGTGGGCCTGTTTACCCATTAATTTCTGTAGGTAAATATTTTTCTCATATGAGGCTTGAGAATGAATGTACCTGTCTTTCACTGCAAAGGAAAAGAAACAAAGAACAGATCTGTAGTGTGTGTATTTAAATATACCATCTCCCTAACCACCCAGTTGAAAGCCCGTATTCCTTCTGGAGGAATGGATTTGTACGACTGGCAAACAAATGTAGTACAGCCTGGATCCTTTGTTACTTTTCCCTTTATGTAGCCGAACATGGTCTGTATATGCCCAAGACTCGTACAAGGTTGAGATTTCTCCCTGAAAACTAGTGAACATGAACAGCTTCATGTTTACTAGTATAGAACAGTCAGCCTGGACACGAAGATTTTGGTTTGTGCACAGGAGATTTCTATTCAAGGCACACAGTATGGCACTGATTATGTAATAGATAATAATACAATAATATTATAATATATAGTAATTGTAATAAGTGCTCATAGTATAATAAAATGATTTTTTCCCCTCATGTCCTTTTTAGGAATGCATTATTTGCATATGGAGGCTCCGGTCAAAGTAATACACAGAGATCTGAAGTCCCGAAATGGTAATACAGCCAAGAATGTACATGTTTTGCTTTGTTCCATTGGGGTTTTAATGTTAGTACTAGGAAGGAGAATACAACTCAAGCAGTGGCTAAAATGTTTATAAGTGCTATTCAGACAGACAGCCCTGCAAAATAACGATTTAATTTACTTTTTACCCTATTTGTCCTCCAAGAAAACTTACTTGGGTCCTTTTCCTTCCAATTTACCTTTGTGTAATATTGCTCTGAGAAACATTTGGTTGTTTGTCTTGTAAGTCCCTCCAGCTTATGGCAAAAAAATCAAAATACGATTCTTTGGAAGTTGCATCACTCATTCCCTCTGAATTAGCTCTATAGTTTCTGCGTATCTTGAACGTTTTTCTTGAACTCTCACATTATTTTGTTGTGGTGGTTTTCTTCAGCATGAAGGTGGTGAGCAGTGTGATACTTACTTGCAGATAAATCGCAGTCAGAATTTATGCAGAGGGTAGATTCGAGTCCAGCAGCACCTCAGAAACCACAAGATTTTCAGGGTATGAGCTTTTGAGAGTCAAAGCTCCCTTCGCTGAAATTTCTTCAGTTTCTGATTGTGAAAGGCCCAGACAATTTCATTATGCATCCTGAATCTGCAGACAGAAGCATTCTGATCAGCTGGAGAAAGGGTTATAAGAATTTCCTCCATTAAGTTTAATTAGTGGCCTACTAATTACATAGGGTAGAGAACAAGATAATCTGTTGGCACCTTCTGTGATCCGCTGCTTTTCGCATTTATGCTACTGGAAGCGGCAAGGGATTTGCAGCGTCATGTCAATGAATGTTGCGCTGCTGTTTCCTTGACATAGTAGCAGACCCATTCTGCTGCACGATTAGCTAAAAGTTCAGCAAAGAACTCCGGTTATTTCTTATGTTTTGTGCTCCAGATGTGGAGTAGCTCAACCGAGGTCTGCAGTTTTCCAGCTGTTCATAGTTGGTGGTAATTACAACTCATGTTACTTTGTGACTGTTTGGCAGAAGGGAATTACTTTATGCCAGCTTGTCAAATGGGATTAGTACTGTAGGGTATGCCCAAAGTCGACGTGCCAAATGGGAAAAAAAGAGATATTTTTTCATAATGGTGACATTGCTGATTGTTGCTGTTGTTATAACTTAGTATTTTCATGTGCTTCATTTTTTTTGGGTGATGTTTATAGTCAGGGAAGTCCACAATCAGTTTCCCACTCTTCCCAACCCATATGTAAAATACATCTTATATTTGGTGACTTAAAATGTGGTCCTAAGAACAGTTTCCCGGGAGTAAGCCCCACTGAATAGACCTGAGTAGGGTTCTGAATAGACCTGCTTAAGATTGCTCTCAAAGTCAAAAGACAATGTTGGCAGCTAGGTGTGCAGTTGACTTGCCAAGCATCAGATGGATTCAATAACTGTTACGACCACTGTTTTTAGACGTTTACTGGTGAGGATTCTAGAATTTTGACCAGTGATCTCAAAATTGTTTGCTGATGTAAGAACAGAATAATTGTAGGATCATTCCAACAGCAAGCAACTGGGAAGCTTTTTAAAAATATATTTTTTCATATAACATTTGTCTTTAAGAAAACCTGTAGAATTGGAAATAAATGCAGACATTGACATGGACAAAATAACGAGAGCAAAATAAATATTCATTACGCTAAAACTGACACCAAAGCAAAATAGATATTAGTTTCTACAACATCAGTGTCAAAGGTATAAATTAAAGTAAATTATAGACCAAGAACGAATGATTAAGTTGCTAGCGCTGCAAGCACATTAGGTAACAAGGCAAAATCAGAACATGAACACAACAGCAATTCAGCTGTTGCTTGTCTCTAGCATCTGTGCAGAGGTATACTGGTCATGTATAGTGATGTTACACTGAACTGTCATGGCTAACATGGACTGTGTTCACCATTATCCCATCTGAAAGCCATCTAAGCGACTAATTATCATTCTATATCGCAGCTATGTATTTCATAATTTAATTAAACTTTGTATAAAGAATGACTTATATTTTCTGTCTCTTACAGTCTATCAACTGGGGAACCTCTAATTCTAATATTTTGAGAGAGGAAGAATAATTTCTTATAGCCCTCTTTCTAGTAATATCCATAATTTTATAAATCTCTTAACATTCTTAATTATCTTTTCCCTAACCTAAAAATGCCCCAAATGTCTTTCCTGTTAAGGAAGATGCTCCATCCCTTGATCGTTTTAGTTACCCTCTTCTGCACCTTTTCCAGTTCTGCAGTATCCTGTTTCAGTATTCCAGATGTGACTAATTACAGATTTGTACAGGAGCATTACAGTTCTTGGCAGGTTTATTTTCGTTATCTTTCCCAGTTATTCCAAAAACTAATTTTCCTTTTCCTCTTTCATAACACACTGAGCAGACTTTCCCAGCAAGCTTTCCATCATGATCTCAAAATCTTTCTATGGTAGTCACAGCCAGTTCAGTGTGAACAAGGTTACAGTTGGTTCAATTTAGTGTCAGCCATTCCAGTCTGAGAAGTGATTTGAACTGTGCTTGAAAGTATATCCAAGTCTACTGTCCAGGAATTATTTATTTAAGGGATGTAAATTGTTAATACTTGTAATGCCATTTTCTGTTGTTTCTTTATTTCCAGTGGTTATTGCTGGAGATGGAGTATTAAAGGTAGGAACATTTCAGTCATTTATAATGGATATTTACTGTTGAACCTTTTGTGTTATTTTACTCACTTGTGTACTGCTTTGTCTAGATCTGTGACTTTGGTGCCTCAAGGTTCCACTCCCATACGACACATATGTCTCTAGTTGGTACCTTTCCTTGGATGGCCCCAGAAGTTATCCAGAGTCTTCCAGTGTCAGAAACATGTGACACCTATTCATATGGTGTGGTGAGTAGTTTGTTTCTCTACATGCTGTAAGCTGCCAAATATATTTAACGAAATAAGTTAGGCTGCAGTCACACACAGTAAATAATCCACTTTCAATCCACTTTCAAACTGGATTTTTACTTTGTGAAATGGCAAAATTCAGTTGGAAAGTGCATTGAAAGTGGATTACTTAGTTTGTGTGACCGCAGCCTTAGGTAGGCACAGGCCCAGTTAGACATCAAGCACAAAGACAAGGACAAAGATCTTAGCTATTTTTCCTTGTAGATGAGGTTCATAAAACTACCAGCAGTTGCTCAATATTTAGCTGCATTGATTGCCTGTAAGAGGACTGGCGCTCAATCTGTTCAAGACCTTTGAGTCAAGAAGAACAGTAAGATAAGAAGAAAAGAAGATCTTAGATATTCTTCCAGGTCTATGAAGCATTCAGTATGTACTACACAAAGTGTATGCCTGTCATATAAACATCTGTATGGAGTCCTTTAGTGCTGAGTAAACTGCTAGTATCCTCTGTATTTCTGTGTTACATGCATTCTTTCTCTCTCACAGGCGGGATGGGCAGGATATAAATGCAAATAATAAATAAATAAATAAATATTTATATTGCATTATCATTTCCCCCCTTTTCCAAATGGCCAGTGTGGTGCCAGTTGTGTTTTTTTCAGTGAACCTATTTGGACATTTCTCTGCACTCTTCTCCATACTTCCAAGTTCAATATCTAGGGGAAAGAGGTATCTAATAGATGATGATGATTGTTGTTGTTGTTGTTGTTGCTGCTGCTGTTGTTATTGTTTTTGCTGTTGTTGTTGTTGTTATTTACAAAATTTTTATCCTGCCTTTCTGCCCTTACAAGGGCCACCAAGTTGGCCAACAATTTAAAACATACAGGATAAAATCACATTGTAGAACCATTAACATCAGCCCCCCCAATGTACATCATTAAAACAATTTAAAAACTGAGTTAAAATACATACAAAACATGAAAACAGCAATTCAACTATTGGCTAGGAAAAAGGGATCATTGAGGGAACACCAACTGTAACAAAAAAGAAGTCTTCACCTGTTGGACCAAATGAAACAAAAAAAGTCTTCACCTGTTGACAGAAAACTGCAGCAGAAGAGGACAGATGAATCTCCCTGGGGAGAGAGCTTTGGTGCCATGACCAAGAAGGCCCTCTCCCAGGTTGCCACCCACCTAATCTCTGAAGGTGGGGCTCCCAAAGCTGGGCCTCTGAAGATGCTTTGGAGATTAGACATTCCCTTCTGTTTGCATAAAGGGGAATGGTGATGTTTTGGTGCATAAACATTAGAACCTGAAGTCCACAATCATCACGTTTTAGCATGGTGGCATAACGGGGAGTACCATTCACACAGGCTGATAGATGCACCCTTAGGCCATGATGGTTCACAGCGCAGACACTTCTTAATTCTTTCTCATCCTCAGTCACACACACACACAAACAATTCCTTTAATGGCATTTCACAAAAGTAGAAACATAGTATCTGAGAAATAAACATTCAGATTCTGCATAAAATAGAATTCCGTTTAAAAATTGCTACGTATATCATCCTCAGTCGTAAAGTGTGAGTTCTAAAGTTAACCTTGTTCTCTCTAGTAGTGTAGATTTCATCTCACCAAGAAGACATTCAAGCACAAAAAATATGTTTCTCACTTAAAAATGATGATCTTTACCACACTTTGTGTCTGAGAGCTGAGAGCCAGCGTGGTTTAGTGGTTAAGAGCGGTGGACTTTAATTTAGAGAACCACATTTGATTTCCCATTCTTCCACATTGAACCTGCTGGGTGGCCTTGGGCCAGTCACAGTTTCTCAGAAATCTTTCAGCTCCATCTACTTCACAAGGAACCTGTTGTGGGGAGAGAAAGGGAGATTGTAAGCTGCTTTGAGACTCCTTTGAGAAAGGGAAGGAGATTGTAAACTGGTTTGAGACTACTCACAAGGAGCCTGTTGTGGGGAGAGAAAAGGAATGAGATTGTAAATTGCTTTGAGAAAAGCTTGGTATAAAAACCAATTTTCTTCTGGTATAAATAGGCTGAACTGCTACATCACCATGACGAGTAATTAAAAAGAGGAGGTTCATTTCTCTTTCTCAACATGATTTTCTCCACTTTAAACTGTGCAAAGAGTTAGGAAAAAGTTCTGTGAAAGTATGACATATATTCAAAAAAGTTTGCCATGTAGGCTATATATTCACTAGCAACCTCAATATTAGTGACAACATAACCTTGAGTAAGTGAAAATTCAGGACATCGATGCATAAGTTAGGTATTTGTGGTTCAATAATTATATCCTTGTGTGTGTTTGAACTCCTGGGTCATTGTTCCAGTTAAGTGCATTGGCTCAGGTTCTCTAACCACTGGCTTCAGTGAAGATTTCAGTTTAGCACACCTTCAAATTCTCCTAATGCAACAATGCCAGCAATTAGTATGCTTTAGAGATAAAGAATAAAATCACTGAAAACGTGAGACTTAATTTTCTTCTTTTAAAACAATCTCATCTATAAATACAGGTTTTTGAACAGCCTAGTATCACAATCTAGAGCACTTACAAGTGGCTTTTGTGCTAGACAGACATCTGCTTTTCATCCGTTGAAGTGCAGCTGAAATTCTGATAACAAAGAGCAGAATCCTTTTCAAATGTAAACGAGTAAGATGTTGAGAAATGGCATTCTGTTGGCAGAATCCATGGCCTTTCTTTTCCCAGGTTTTCTGTGCCAGAATGGCTTGTATTCATTGACTATTACATTGTTTTCTGTCTTCTGTTTACTGTGTAAAGGGGAAAGTGCATTTTCCCACCATAGTACAATATATGGCTGTCGACCCAAAGGTCCAAGTTTTTCCTTGGTCAAGCACAAGTTGCCTCTTCTGAACAGGTCAGATGAAAATGAGGAGGGATGGCAAATATTTTATACTCCTTTGTTCATCTTCATTCTCTTACTTTCCCGTTTGTTTCCTCTTCCTTTGTCAATTTGAGATTCAGCAAATACTTTTAAGAGGGTGAGATGCTTAAGACTGCAGATCAAATGTACCATTCCTTGAGAGTAGGTCCCATTGAAACCAGTTGGGTTATGGCTGAGTATAAAAATGGACAGGAAGGTTTAGTTGTAAGTGGTTTCCACTGAAATGACTGAAACAGACCTGTGTTAAATGAGTTTAAAATCAGAGTTTAAACTCTTTACTAAAGAGTTGGCTGACTTCTCCAGCTAACAGCTCAGATCTCAGGATTCTTATGATCCACTCCATAATTCCTAATCTAAAATGTTGGTGCTCCAAACAGATCTAACCAATATTTCTCTATAGTTAGGCATATTCAGCATAAGGTAGAAAATAGTATGTACTCTTATATATGATAGGAAGGTGCTTATAGGATAATGGTAATGCTGAATAGTTAGAGTTGAGCTCATAAAAAGATTCAGTTTAAATAATAGTTCATCAGAATTCATTTTACCAATTCATTTTTATGTGTGTATTAATTGTAGGAGGGGTTTGCATTAAATGTCATTTTGGTAGTAAATTCTGTTAAGCTGCATTGTTACACTGAGGATACATATTTTCTCTATTCATTCAGTGAATGAGAGAGATACTTGTTTTAATCCAGGTTATAAAATAGGTGTTCTACTATGTCAGGACAAGTGTCTTTATTACTGATATCCAAAGGCTATCTTAACCAAAGTATACAGATCATATGCAAAGCATCAATGTTTCTTTGCTTATTAGAGTCACAATGCAATCCTATACACAGTTATTCCCATCTAAGCCCATGGAAACCAGTAGTTTAGACAAGAGTAACTCTTCATAGAATTGTGCTGTCCACTGAAATCCAGTAAGGCAATAAAGTTCTTCCACTGTAAAGTACAGAAAGACAAAGAGCCCCAGGGTATTTGAGAAACACTAGGTTTCATAGTGAGCAGTGCTGTAGGAACTTTATTTGCATTTGACAGTGTAATTTTGGTCAACAATTAACTTTTAATTAACAAATTTTCTTCTTGCTTATCAGATTTCTACCCCCCCCACCCTTTTCACCATAGTCTTCCAAGCGTCTCACACCATTTGTAATGCACTATAATTTGTGTACTAAGTTCCTGGATTGGTAATATTTTCTATTTAAAACAAAGAAACAAATGTGGTTTTGTGTCTACAATAACTCACTCGCTCACATGTGAGTGTTTCTAGTTGCATTGCTTTTGATCATTGCACTAGGATTACAAGCAGGCATCACAGTTACATAGGAAGTGAGCTATCCCATGCCACAAGTTTCATTGGTATGATTTCCTTCCCCTTTCTTGGTGGTTTTCTTTGTTGGCCATTATCATAGTTGGCCTATTTTGAATGGCATACCTGAAGTGATGCAATTGCATTGATATATGTTCTTAGTAGTATGTATGGGGGACCCTCCAAATAGCTACACAGGTACTTACCAAAGCAAGGTAGGCAATCCCAATTTTGTAGCAGTAAAAACAAATAAAAACAGAGGTGAAAAGGCAAGCTAAAGAACAAAGGACAAACCAGTTTGACATGAGGCAACCATGTTAAGCTTGAACACATTTAACAGTGGATGGAGAACCTCATCCCCTGTTCAAAACCTAGCTAATCTTAACTGTGTTCTTTCCAAGCCTAAGCAGTATTCTGTCAATATGTTTGTATATTCCTCATGAAGTGGCCAAAATCCATAAAAATGTACATGGACAACTTGAATGCCACCCAGATTTCAGGGCAAAGGGTACTTAAGCATTTTAACAACAGGATCAAGCTTTAAAAAAGATTAGTAGGCTTTTTATGTCAGCTGCACTAAACCGTATATTTTACAACCTATACTCCTAGAGGTATGGAATATCTGTCTAGGGAAGTCTGAAGTCCATAAGGTTATAAAGATCATTGCCTAGTTGAATTCCAGCGTGCTCTGCATAGAAACAAAGGATGCTATCCTTGGTTTGATAGACCACATCAAGTTTTGTATAACATTGAACACCATGACATGCAAATCATTTTGAGACCCCACTGTGCCAGTAAGAGTAGGTTGGCTCCATTTTGGTGAAAATGTGGTTTGCATAAATATTCTTTATGTCTTCTCTTGGCTAAGAATGAAACATGGTTATTAAATAGTTAAATATAAAAGTCTATATTGTGATACTTTTTGGATTGATTCCGAAAGATTTTGGAAGGTGGAAACCATTTTTTTATGCTTGTCAGAAAGCACCTGATGTTTTGAAGCATCTCTCTCTTTTTTTCCCCTTACAGACGGGCCCAAGGAAGAAATAAACTCTTAGGATTAGAGATTAGTTCCTAAAGAACAGGGTTTGTATGACATAGTAGATAGTGTAGGTATGTTGCGGCAATATTTCCTAGCATAGTTTGAAAAGAAGAAATGCAATAGTTGACGTTGCTCAACCATCAAACTTGAACGACTAAGGAACAAAAGAAGATTGTAATCTTGAATATTTCACAAAATCCAGTTCACCTCCTCTTGATAGTTATTAAATCAGCATTTATCATTAAAAAAACAGAGAGAGAGATTAAAAAATCATTTAGCATGGGTATCTTAACATACAAACATATACCTACGTTCCTGCAAATGCGATCTGGTTGCCTAGTAATTGGATACCGATAGTGCTGTTTCACGGTTTAATAATGTATTTAAAATACAAAGTACAGAAATAAAAATTCTTTTTTTTCCCCTGTTCCAGGTTCTCTGGGAGATGCTAACAAGGGAAGTCCCCTTTAAAGGCTTGGAAGGATTACAAGTAGCTTGGCTTGTAGTAGAAAAAAACGAGGTAAGACTACGTTTCTACATTCAGGTACATAGATCAGAAAACAGTATTGGGGTTTTGCAAAAGACTTTTTCATCTTCTTCAAATTGAAAGTAAGTTCACGCGTATGGAAAGATTAGCAGTAGGAGCTAACACAAAGGGTCAAAGTGATGTTATTCCTCATGAATGGACCCTTTACATCTAATTGTTGCAGCTTCACGTCGTGATGCTGTAGATCAAAAATTGTACAAGTACTGTACTAGTTTCTCAGTCTCAATTGTAAAACCTAGGGGTTTGTTCTTAGTGATGAAAGAAGCCATTGCGTCCAAGGTAGGGGAACAGTTTAACTCCATCTCCTGCGTTTAGGACATCTTTAAACTGGCCGGGAGTTGATATATCTGTAAGAGACCTTCAGCTACTTCAACTTAACTCTCCCAGCAGGAGTCACTATAGTACAAGAAACTGCCACTTAGATGAGGATTTCAAAAATAAAAGAAGAAAAAATAGTTTTAAAAAGAGGGAAATTACAGTTTTGCCACCTACGTTCTCCACTACATTGAAGATGAGCTCCTCACTGGTACTTGGTAAGGCTGTGCCATAGTAGCTAGCTTCCTCATGCGGTGTCTTTCCATTTCAAAGGAACTTCAGTGGCGTAAACACCCTTTGTACCGTGTCCCCAGCCTTGCTTTTCTTCTTCTTCCTACAAATTGAGGCTTTCAGGTAGTTGAACATGTGAGTGTGTATTTGAACACATGGCTCCTTGATATTAGAGGCAGGAAGTACATTTTTTTTTAGGGAAAAAAATATTTAAGGTTGCCACTGTAATGCACACAGGCAAAGTATGGAAATCTTTCCGCAGGCAGTCCAGTAGGTTGGGCGCCATTATAAAAGCAACGAGTTTTATACAGGATATAGCCTCTTTGTTCTTTTATATGGTTTGTTTCCCAAGCTGTTTTAGAATTTTTTTAAAGTGTGAGAATTAAACTATTGTCATGGCATGTTATTGCATTAATGTTCCAGTAGTATTCTGTCTTTTAAAAGTTATGTTTGAGCTTTAAATGGATTGAAATATGTTTGAACCTATGTGGAATGGGTCAACTTTCTTGAGAATGTTCCCTTCATCCAGAGTAGCTTTATACAGGTAACTTCCCATGATATAATGTAATTTTTAAAAATGTAGCAGGGGTCCATGGATCAAGAATTTTGCTTTTGTTTATTTTCCCAATACCATCCCAACCAAGGCAGATGTATGAAAAGGAAATCCTTGACATGTATCTGAATTCCTATTTCAGACGTATGAATCTGCTATATATGTGTAGTGGTATACCATATCTACCATTTAATTTGCTGTTGTACTCTATATGAGTCATTACTGTGGTTAATGTGGGCATGATCCAGCCACAATAAATTACTTTAAATTCCCATTGATTCCAGTGCATGGCTCTCTCTCATAGCAAGAAATGGCTCTTGAAGTGCTTAAGTGTGCCAGAGTATGTGCCATATTTGACTCCGGTGCAGGAGAAACATAAAAATACTATTTGAGGGCATCTATTTTTTAAAAATCAAAATGTTAAAATATAGTTTAAGAGATATCAGAAGTATGCCAATAAACATGGGAGATTGTGCAAGAAAAATTATTAATGGGCTTGATAATGGTCTCATTTTTTTTTTGTCCAGACAATCAGTGTGAACACTTTTTGGCCCGTGTGTTTTTAATCAATTCTTACACTGAAGTTTTGAATGTGATTCAAAAGCAGAGGTGACCATGTTGGTTTTTAATTAAATGTAAATTCAGATTGTAAAATGGCTGCTTTTGCCAATTGAGAAAAACCCTAATGCAATAGTAATATGTCTTGCAGTAACTGAGACCCAACTTCCCTTTAGTTGTAACTCTGCAAGCTGTGTTTAATTTAATCGGCAAAGAGTGTACAATTGAACATTTTATCCCAGGCTGGATTCCTGACTCATAAAATCACCAAAGGGAATGAAAGTTTCTCCTTGCATCCTGTGTTTTGTAGAACAAATGCATTGTGTGGATATGTTGGAGAGACAGTGGGTCTAAAGCAACTTGATAAGCTTTGTGGCTGGAAATTTGAACTCAGATTTCCTCCATCCGTGGCCAGTTATACCATCCTGGCTCTTAAATGAAATATTAGTGATTTCAAAGTAATGCCCTAAGAAGAGTTAACACCTGTCTGTTGCTTATTGACTTCAGTGGAGTTCGAAGGGTGTAACTCTTCTTAGGATTACACTGTTAAAGAGCTTGTATAGATTCCCTCCACCCCTTCCTTTCTCTAAATTTTCTTGGTGCTTGAACGTTTTTGTTTTTTTTTAAACTCCTCCAAGCACAATTTTAAGTAGAAAAGTTCGTATTAGAGATGTCATTATCTAACATCAAATTACCACCAAGAAATGTCACTTTTATTAGAGTATGACACTCTTAGGACCTGCTACCTATATATTACCTGACAAATAACATTCTGTTCAAGTAAGACGGATGTAAGTGATGATTACGTGTCTTTTAGTACCGCAGTTTCCATCTCCTGGAGTAGTGAGGGTTACAGACAAATGCCATTGCTAAACTATCAGATGTATTTTTAGGCAAATGACTTGACCAAGTATCAAGTGTCATTGCCACTTTGTTTATGCCAAATAGACTTCTTGAATATCCTTTTCGTACAGAAGCCCCCCCCTCCATATCTATAGTACTCATTGCAGATCCCATTACTTTGATGTGGTCATCCATTTGTGTGGCTTACTTTGTCTCTTGAAAAGACCAATGCATGTCAAAACAGCTGCAATGCAGCAAGTTGGGTAGACAGATATCTATTAACAGCATAGTATTTTGGATTTCACTGTTTTCCTGTAATTAGTTCATTTTATAAATCTATACAATTTTGCTGGTATTCCTCCCAAACAAACAAAAAGGTTAGTATTGACCTGGTTAACAGTACTACTGAAAAGTTAGTTGTTATATATAATAGCATGTTGTATATAGAAGCATGAAATACAGCTATTGCTTTTGGCACTATATTTGGGGTTTTGTCAGTAGGTATTCCTCTCCTGTTATTTGTTGCCTTTTCAGTCTTCTGTCAATATTTGTAATATACAAGAGCTTTCTTCCATTCTTCTGTAGTTACTTAGACACAAATCATTGTTAGAATACTTAATGAGGCTTATTTATTTATTTAGAAAAAAAATTAATGCTGCTTCTCCAAGAAGCCTCTCAAGGCATCTTACAAAATAAAAACAATAAAAGCATTTCCCCCCCCCCCAAAAAAAACCCCAGACCAATGGATTAACAGAAATGTTTTGGCCTGGCACCTAAAAGAAACAGCGTAGATGGCCTGTGAGCCTCAAGTTGGTGGGCATACCTTTTTGTATGACATGATTTTTAGCTCATGTCCCTCAGTAAGTGAAATATAAAGGGTGATTTATTATTAATTTACATTGATTTCAATGAATTTGGAAAGGTAGGATTGTACTGTACTGCAGGATTGGACAGTCCTGTGCAGGATTGTACTGTGAATTAATTTTTCTAGTCTCAGTGTATACAGTATATAAACACCCTTGTTTCTACTAAAACACTTGCCGTAATCCAGCATACAGTCTTCAAGAGCAAGAGAAAAATAGCTTTGATGCCCCCCCGCCCCGCCCCGCCCGGTATTCTCTTATTTTTATGTGCATGTGTGCGTGGATGCACCTGAAAGTCAGGGCAACCTCTGGTGACTGACCCCCCTACTGGGGGCATGGAGGATATTCAGAGAGGTGGTTGAATAAAGCCTGCCCTTGCCTCCCAGCGCTGGTATTTCAAGGAGGTCTCCCATCCAAGTTCTTGCCAGAGTCGACCCTGCTTAGCTTCTGAGATCTGACAAGATCGGGTTTGCCTGGGCTATCCAGGTCAGGGCATGTGCTTGCTTTCTGAGGAGTAACTGCATCCTCTATGTACCCCAACACGATGTAGAGTAGGGGGTATTCATTCGGCTGTATCCAAGCTGAAAAAATAGCTGGAAGATACCTTATATAGAGGGGGTGTATTTTTGGCTATCAAGCATAACTAATCCTGGATACTCCCGGAAATCGCACTGTGGCAATGCCAGCTCAACAAATCCAAGCCGGGGGAGGGGGTTTGCCAGTCTTCCACAGCCAGTGCATGTACAGATTGCCCAGCAGAACCAATGCATATACAGAGTGGCCAGCAGAACTAGTGGCACTGTGGCAATGCCAGCTCAACAAATCCAAGCAAGAGGGGGTTGCTAGCCTAGCACAGTCAGTGCATGTACAGAGTGGCCAGCGGAACCAATGCCACTGTGGCAATGCCAGCTCAACAAATCCAAGCGGGGGTGGGGGTTTTTTTGCATGCCTAGCACAGCCTTTGAATGTACAGAGTTCCCAGCAGAACCAGTTAATGTACAGAATGCCCAGCAGAACCAGTTCATGTACAATGTGCCCAGCAGAATCAATGCCACTATGGCAGTGCCAGATCAACAAATTCAAGCAAGAGGGAGTTCCAAGCCCAGCATAGCCAGTGCATGTACAGAGTGCCAAGCAGTACCAATGCAGTGTACTAATGCTCAGGAAAACCCAGTGCCTTCCCTTAAATACTTTCTTTTTTCCCCTTCATTGAAAACATTGGAGGATGGGGGCACCTTCTTTGAGCACTCTGTACATGTACTGGTTCTGCTGGGCACTCTGTACGTGTGCTGGCTGTGTTGGGCTTGCAATGCCCCCTGCTTAGATTTGTTGAGCTGGCATTGCCACAGTGGCACTGGTTTGCTGGACACAGTGGCACTGGTTTGCTTGGAAAAATCCTCCCTCCCACCTTCAGTTGCTACTGCAGAGACCTCTCTGGTTTGACATCAGTCCTTGTTTTTTTGCTGTTTCCCCCACACACACCATTGGAAACAATGGAGGATGGGGACACTTTCTTTAGGGGCCATAGAATTGGACCACCTGGTCCAGTCTTTTTGAAACTTAGGGGTCTTTTGAGGAAAGGCACCAGAAACTATGCTGAGAATGTGGTGCCTCTACCTAAAAAACCAACTTTCCCAGACCTCTGGATACCCCCAGATAGATTCACCATTGACTATACTCCCATAGAGTATAATGGAGGCAGAAAAATTCGGGATTTCAAAAAAACACCCTGAATCTGAATACCATAGCAGTAATGGGATTTGGGCTTTTTTTGGGGGGGGAGTCCCGGGGGGTTCAATATCTCCGAATCCGAAAAATCCCTTTTGTTTGTTTGTTTGCACACCCCTACTGTTGAGCAGTGAGATTGATCAGATCTCAGGCTGCTTCTTGATTTCATTTTTTAGAACTTAAAAAAAAAGTTTAAATCAGTTTCAAAAATATTCTAAGTATGGAGTGGAAAAGTAAGTAACTCATTATAAGAACAATCGAATAGGCCTCGTCCAGAGCCCTAATAGAATGTTCACAGTGTGTTGCAGTAGTATTGGGCATTCTTTTGTAGCTTATTTTAGTGATTCCAGGGTATACATAACCTATAGAACTGGTTTAACCACAACCAATGACATGAAAAACAAAAGGAATGTGTGTATTATGAGCAATGATAGCTCTACAATATGGCCTCTGAATTTCTGGGAAACTGTGCAGCTGAAGAGCCATAATTCCCTGAACAGTTTCCAACTCTCTCTCGAGGATAACGACTGCGTTTGCTTCACAATGCCATTCTTGATGATATTTTCAACCTACTTTATCCAAACGTTAGATCAGGATTATTATACACTGACTATGCACTTGCATTCAGATAATGAACATGAATTGGGAAATATTAGAATGTGTACAAAAACTGGTGAGAACTTACGTGACAGGCATAGTAAATAGCAGAGTGAAATCGCTGGAGCCAGTGCAAAGAAGAACACTTGGAATGATTGCATAGATGCTGACATTTAAAAAAAAAAATTGAACAAATGCATCTCTTGGGGGGCAGGGTTCTTGGTACTTGTCTGGGCATGGGCTTTTGCTAATTTCTAGTTCTTGGGTGACTAATTTCTTACATTCATTATAGAGACTGACCATTCCAAGCTGTTGTCCTGGAAGCTTCGCAGAACTGATGCACCAGTGTTGGGAAGCAGACCCAAAGGTATTTATTCTGGTAAAACGTCGTCATTGACAACAACATTTTGATGTTGCATGTGTTAATTCTATTATGTTATGTTAACTTTTTCAAGTGTCCTTAGTAGAACTGATTGCCAAGGTATCTAGAAGGAGGACTTGTTCGAGCAAGGCAAGCAGAGTCAAACTAGACTGACTCAGGGAGATACATGATTGGACCTCCACAGCAGTTCTAACAGTTCATTGCAGCTGTGCGCGATCGCAACGCAGACCAGGGTCATCCAGGTAGAGGAGTCATTGCTTTCATGTTGGCCCAGTTTTTCCTGCTTAAACCTAATCTATCTGTCCAAGTTATTAACCCTGTATGATGATGGGAACCTATCTTTTTTATTTCCAAGACTAGTAACAGCTGCCCTTAGCATGTTGGAAGGATGGAATATAAATATTTAAAATAAACAGCACTGGGGTACAGATTAATTTCAATAGGTGTGGGTGGAGGATTTAAATCTCTTCTGTCCATGAAGCTCTTACCTAAAGCAAGGGTGCACGTGACTACAGTTTTCTTCTTGAAAATACTGGGAAGATGTGATCAAGAAGATGAGAGCATCTTGTCTAGTTTGTCTCTGAATGTTTGGAATTCTTTTTTCAGTTCTGCACATTTTTAGCATACTTGGTTGGTTAATATTCTGTCTTGTTGCAATTAGATTGAATGGGACAAGATGGGTGTCCTCAGTGAAAAGAAAGTCAAAGTAATCTCATCACTGTTACCAATATAATAAACAAGCATTTTGTTTTCCTTTAATATTAGTTAAAGAAGTAAAGCACTGTTCTTTCAGTCAGGTCCAGTGGGGAGGATGGATAATAATCACATCCTTCTCAGAGATTTGTGTCAGCTCAGATCCCCCCCAATAAACTATCTAATAAAATATGCTTTGAGTAGGATTGACATATTGTTTTGTAACAGCAGAGATTCATGGTCTCCTTGGCGGCTTGTTTCTCCCCAAAAGTGGGTGTGAGGTGGGCTCAAAAGCTTGGGTATTGCCTCTCTAAACCTTACAGAAATGGCTCTATATATTTATTTTTAAAAATTAAATGATTCTTGTTGTTCCTACTTACTTCCTATCTTACCTTGATAGAGGTCAACGCAATCAGTCCATTCCCTCTACATTTTTGAATTAAGGCTGAGAGAAAACGGTTTTGGTCAGAATGTGAATCTATGGCTATCTGTTGTAAACATAAAGAGGCCTGACATGATACATAGCTGTGTGGAAGAGAGAATGTTGGTGGAAACTTGGCTCTGGAGATAGGAATACAAAAAAGAGTGTTTTGGGATATGTGCAGAATATACTAAGCAAGCACAATCAGCATCCATTCCCATCACATTAGGGAGGAAAGACCACTGTTTAGAAATGTGTGATTTCCAATGTCTTATTTTAGAAATTGGGTGCTAAAGACCAAATAGGGTTCCTGAAAGGCAGGGAGCTGGACTGATTTAGAGAACGTGCCAGTGTAGTATAAAGATTAGAGTATCAGATTAGGACCGAGGAGACTCGGGTTCAAATCCCATCTCTGTTCTGGAAGATTGCTGCGTGACCTTTGGCCCAGTCACACATGCTAAGCTTAACTAACCTCACAGCGTTGTTGTGAGGATAAAATGGAGGCGAGGAGATCAATGTAAGCAGCTTTGGGTCCCCATTCAGGTGGGGTATAAATGAAGTAAATAAACAGTCAATAAATGGCATTCTTAAAGGCAGAGCTGGATCTAGAAAAAGTGGGAAGGGGCTAAGAAAGCAGAAGAATGGTGGGGTTGGGGGATTTGAGAAAGGGAAAATTGGACAAGTATAAAGTATGGCTAGAATTGACATTTGGGCAAATTGGGGAGAGGACCAAGTATGTTTTTATACAAAAGACATGAGGGGAAACAGCATTTGCAGTGGAATCCTAAACAGAGTTAACATCATCCTAAATCCATTCACTTCACTGCTCTTAGAAGAGTGTAACTCTGCTTAGAATTGCACTGTTAGTTAGGAAATGTTTACAGAGAGAAGAAGATGCTATTTGGACAGGGAAAGTTGAATATGGTGCAGGGAGCCTATTGTTCCTATCCATCTTACTATGGAATTTCTCAGTGTTTGCTTTTGTGTCTCTTACAACTTGTACTGAACATTGCTTTAGCAGACAAGGGCTTGGATTCTAAGCCATGCTTTCCCTTGTCTCCTTCTTCATTCATGGTGGAAGCAGCCCATGAGGGTGTGGCTTAGTGGCAGAGCATCTGCTTGGAATGCAGAAGGTTCCAGGTTCAATTCCCAGCATATCCAGGAGGGATCAGGGTGTAGATGATGTGAAAGACCTCAGCCTGAGACCGTAGAGAGTCTCTGCCACTCTGAGTAGACAATACCAACCTTGATGGATAAAGGGTTGGTATAAAGCAGCTTTATATGTATGCAGGGTGTTTTCTTTTTATTCTGGGTGCTTTTCAGATCATTGGAAGATGCTGGCATTGCATGAGCAGAAGTTCTTCATGCCAGAGGAACACATTTGGAAAATCCACCACTGAAAAGGAGCAGTAGCAATTCTTAGGATCCAAACCTATACGCTAATGTACAATGAAGAGAAGAGAAGAGATTGGATTTATACCCCACCCTTCACTTGGAGTCTCAGTGTGGCTTAAAAACTCCTTTCCCTCCCCCTCCCCACAAGAGACACCCTGTGAGGTGGGTGGGGCTGATAGAACTCTGACACAAACTGCTCTTTCGGGAACAGCTGTGCCAGAGCTTGTGACTGTCCCAAGGCCACATCAGCAGGTGCAAGTGGAGGAGTGGGGAATCAAACCCGGTTCTCCCAGATTAGACACTTAACCACCACACCAAACTGGCTCTCATGATGACAATGATAGCGTCAGTAATGTGCTGTGATCCTTTTACTTCTTTAGCATTCTATTTCTCTCTTATATGCATTTATTTGTGGGACTCCGTTTCATCCTTTCTTTTTGTCTTAGTTGTCTTCTACCTGTTCATGACACCGGGAAAAAACATCCACCGTGTCTTGGGCAGCTCATTGCTTTATTTTGGCATTTTAAAAGATGCACTTACATAAAATATGAAAATATGGGTGGGTATAGGCTTATGCAGAGAAGAGCAAGTAGAGAGTCTCTGCCACTCTGAGTAGACAATACCAACCCTCCTCCTTGCCATTTTCCCGGCATGAAATCATCCCTAGGGGCATTGTGTCCCTTGATGAAACCCACATGTATCCTACGGATATCGTTTTGGCCCTACATGGATCAGTGCAACCTCACTTATACTGAACTTCATTAGCCATTTGTTGCCAAGTTGAAGCAAACCCTTTGGACCTCTTCATAAGCCTTTTGGCTTTTCATCCTCCTAAGTAAGTTGGGTCATTCTCAGCTTGATTGCACCCAAATTTTAGTTTCCTGTTCTTCAGTAGGGGCAGGTAAATGTTCCTTTTCATATTGATTAATAGTTTTTTTTCCCAATAGTGTCAGTTCTTCATTTGTCACTGGTGGTTTTTTAGGTTTGTTTGTCCTGTCTACACATAGTATGGTTTTTATGTGTAATTTGTGTGATAGCTATATATATAGTGTGTACCACACAATAACGGTTGGATCCAAAATACAGAGCAGGACATTCCAGGCCCCCTCTATTGCTCGCTGCACCTCACCAAATGCAGTGTGACAATCTAGAGTTGGAGGGGTAATCAGTAAAAATCCCCCCACCACACACACACACACATCAGTTGCAGTACTCTTTTGTCAGTGGAAAACAAATGTTTTTCCAACCCAAATTATACTTCACTGAGACACAAATAACATTGGAAAAAAGCATATATTTTACAAGAAGAGTTGGATGGAAACTAATATTCCATGGCACAAAAAATAAAGAATGTTTAATTCGATTTGTGTAAGGTAGAAGCAAAATTGAAAGGGGGTTATTAACTGAAAACTCCAGGGATGAGAAATTCTGTCTCTCACTTTTTTATTCCATCTTTGGACCAAAGACTTTAGGGATAACACATGGTCCTCCCCTTCTCTATTTCATCTTTACAGTTCAGTGAGGCCAAGGGAGAGAAACACATCTTGTAAGTTGAATGGCAGACTGTCTTTTATATTAGGGATTTAATGCACTGATTATTGAATGCCCCATTTTGTTGATTGTGCTGACTCACGGTGTGTAATGTGCCTTTGAGTCTAACATAAGTAAATGAATATATTTGAACTTGTATACCATCAATATATTTGTAACCAGTTACTGATAAGAAAACCTGATCTATTACCTGGAGATTAATCGTATTTGTGAATAACTTTCCAGTCAGTCACACAATAACCGCAGTGAAAATTCCATTGAAATTACAGAAGTAAATTTACTAGATCAAGTTTGGAAAACACAAGGTTAAATACCATGATTGGTGAATCTGACAGTGCCACAGTTTGAATTCAAGATAGGATCCCATGATCCTTTCCCCCCCCCACACAAGATTTACCAGCCCAAACATATATCCCTTGAAATTGCCATTGAATCACTAGGTGCCACTGTGGGTGCAAGGGAATTCAGTTTTTGTTTCCCCCCCCCATACCCTCATTCACATTCATCACTGTGAGGTTGTAGCTAGTCATTACCCACATGGGATCCACAGGGAGGCATGAACCACTGAAGCAGGCCATTAGGACTCTCCATTAGGAATCAATTATGGAATTATATCAACAGGTGGAAATGATATAGTGCCAAGAGTGCACCTGCTGTCATGCTGCTCTTTTACGCCAAGCTGATGTGTAGTCAGCTATATGGCACGTCCTGAAATGTGGGTTTCTGCTGAAGTCATTGGAGGAAATATTTGCATGTGAGCATTGGGGAGGTGCATATGACAGCGGGTGGGGGGATAGTATCTGCTCAGTAGTTGCCTTAGAATCATGTGCAGACGGACTGGGAAACAGCAGACACACACACAAAAAAGCCCTTCAGCAAATTGTTGAATAGTGCAGCTATTGCACAGAAGAGCACTTGTCTCTTTTTTTTTGTTACACATTTGACATTTTTTATGTTGCTTGACATTTGAAATAAAGAAATTGTCTCTCTCTTATAATGCGAAAATCACTTGGATCTGCCTGGGAGAGACACCTCAGCATTGTTCCTAATTGTTTTTGTGCACCCAAATTAAAATGCACGTTTTAATTGCTGCATCTGTAATTTTAGCAGAAATGGTATAATTACAGGCGTGATGCTGAGAAGAATATGCATCATCCCTTTATTATGTACCTACACTTTGGTTTGAACCTTTTGTCTCAACCTTGTCTGGGGTCTGTCAAACAGACTATCGGAGGCAATGCTCTTTCGAGAAACATTTTAACGGTGACTCCCCCCCAGTTTTCCACAATTATCCTACTCCCCCCCACAAGCGTAACAAAGGGAGCTTTAAAGGCAGGAGGAAATGCAAGGAAGTTATGACTGCTTTGGCTAAGTCAATTTTTGCCTTGAAATAATCAGGTTTTCATCAGTTGTATGCAGCACAGCCTTTCTGCTTTATTGCCAGTCCAAAGGCTGACCTTTGTTGTCTTGTAATCAAAATTCTAGTATTGCTTTAAGAAGAAAGGAGAGAGAGATGTCAGCAAATGCAAATCAACACTGTTTAAGCTAGGGGATTTTTTTGGGTTTTTTTTGGGGGGGGGGTTGAGCTGCCCGAGGGGATTTTTTAATTATTTTTTTAATACTACAAAAACGACAACAGAAGAAAAGGGAGGGGAAACTACATATACGGGATAAAGTAAAGAACCCACTGCTAACTAAAAGCCCAAGAGAGGAGATCCTCCAACTAGCTTAGTTACATCAAGACTTCCCATCATTGATCCCTTTATAAACTGAGTCAAACATTTATAACACTTTTCCTTTAAAGCTTAAATGTAACTGTCTAGAAACAGTACCCCCGATCATCCCATATCAAAAGTCTCAAAGGCACAATTCAGAGTCCTTCAGCCTTTACTTCTCCTTTCCCCTTCTCTTCCGCAGCTTGTAAGGACTTTTTGGGGCTGCTGCCCCTTGCTCAGACAGAGAGTCCTCTCCGGAAGAGCCAGAGTCTAGCTCGCCACTGGACTTGCTGTCCTCTTCTTTTTCCCCGTCCTCTGGCCTTCCCAGCTGAACCCTTAGAAATTCTTGAGCTTTCTGAACAGAGTCAATCTTTTCTTTTTTGTCTTTAATCTTGAAAGTGACGTCTTCTGGAAATAGCCATTTATATCCAATTGAATTTGTCTGAAGAAAAAGCACAAGTTCCTTGTACTTCTTTCTCCGTTGTCTTACTTCAAATGGAATATCCTTTAGCGTTCTGATGATATTTCCCCCCGCCTTCAAGGGTGTTCCAGCAACTGCTTTCAGGATTGTATCCCTCACATGCCTCTTCGAGAATCTTACAACAATTTCCCCAGGCAGATTATTTTTCTTTATGTAGCCTGAATATGATCTCTAGACCACATCCATGTTGTTAAGCAACGATTCCGCCTTCATTTCTGTCACTAGGGCTAGCAATTCACTCATCACATCTTTAAGATTCTCCCCTCTGTTCTCTGGCATGCCCTGGAAACGAAGGATCATGTTGGCCTTTTCCATTTGGACTTGCAACAGTTGATCTTCCATGGAGATTTGTTTCCTTTCCAGCTTTTGCACTTTCTTCTTCACTTTCTGTGTAGTTACAGCCACTTCCTTTACCTTCTCAGCATCTTGCTTCATTATTTGTATCAAATCGTTTATCTGGGTTTGTTGTGTAGTAATGCTTTGAGTCACTATAGACATCTGTTCCTTTAAGTTATTCAGCTGTTCCAGCAGAGGGGGCATATAATCCGCTATAGACTTTGCCACCTCACTGGTAACTTCCGGTTTCGGGCTCTCAGACCCTTTCACTTTTAAAAGTTTTTCTCTGTCCTTCTTCCCCGCAATCTTTATCGTTTGTTTACTTTCGCGAATTTTTAAAAAGCCTCTGAATGTGCGCTTGACCGCTTAGATTCGCTTTGGTAAGTACTTCTAGGCAGTTTCCTTTGCGTTTTCTTCCACTCCCCCCCTCAATCGCTCAAAAGTTAATGCGCATGGGAGGCGTCCCTCCCCCGCTCGTCTTTTCTCCGTTCGGTGGGGTGGGGTGGGGAGCTATCTTTTTCCCTTTACAAAACGCTTTGAAATTGACTCACGTTCATAATTGGTCGTTCGACCTCGCTTTCATTTCATTTCTGCTGCACGATCTCCTGCGCTTGCCCCGGGTCAGCGTCACTAAGTCCATTTGGTCTCACAGCACGGAGAACCGTCGGAACAAAGAGGTGCCTCAATTCTCCGGCATTCCGCCGTCGAAGAGGCAGCCTCTTAAAAGTTCCATGGCCAGGGTCCCTTCGCCGGGCCCCTGAGGGGGTTTGCGAGCCTGCGCACCCCCTTCTTCAGCTGGAGTGCAGCTTCACCCCCGGGAGGTCCGGGAGGTGAGTCTGCTAGCGCACCGCCATAAACCGAAAGTTGGGGTTTTTTTGTTTTTGAGAGGACCGAATTTGGACACATGGTAAGAATTTGTCATCTGCATAAAATTGAAATGTTGTAAACAATTGCACAACCTTCTGGGTAACTTGTGGATTAAGTTATGTATTTATTTATTTACAGAACCACTTTTACAAAAAAAATCCCTTAACATTTGTGTGGTTAATTGTCACAGAGAGATGGGTAACTATGCTAGTCTTTAGTAATAAAATAAACAGAAGCCCAGTTGATCTTTGAGGATTTAAGATTTATGCCAGCATAAGCTTTTGTTAGTTGGAGCTCACTTCTTCAGATGCATGAAGCATATAGTCATCAAGCAGATGCATTTATATTAAAGGGTGCAAACAAGTCATTTTGTGGCTGGCTCCACCTCCTGAGGCAGCCATTTTGTGGGGGGCTTTATCTAGGGTTGCCAGGTCCAATTTTTACATCGGTGGGAGGATTGAAGGGGGTGTTCTGGGAGTGGGTGGGGACATCATGTGACATGCATGCATCACCTAGAAGTGACGTAGGCATGCTAGTGGCATTGGGGATGATGCTCTGGTTTCGGGGCAAAACTCTATGGTAAAATCGCCCTCAAACCATACAGTTTTGCTCCAAAACCAGAGCATCACCCCCCAACATCACTGACACACCTACGTCACTTCTGGGTGACATCAGTGCATTCCGCACAACATTGCTGTTTGGGGGGGTAGAGGGAATTTCCTCCGGCTGGCCAGCTGGCCGCCGGTGGGCAGGAGCCTGCAAAAGCGGGGGAACCACTGCCCCCACCTGGGGAGTGGTAACCCTAGCATCATCAGATCCTGGAACCATGGCTAGTTTATAAATTCTTAGGATGGGGGAGGGGGACAGCAAATTTCTGTCCACACTCTTTCCCCTCAAATATTTGTTACTTACTTATGTTGCCTTTCCAAGGGCCTGCTTCAAGTAGTTCACAATGTAAAACATGATAAAATCATTAAAATAATTAAAGCTAACAAACCAATAAAAACCTAGCCATAAGTAAGCTCTTCATATTAATTCTGAGGGGGAGGATCAGGATGAATCTTGATATGCTGTAAACAGAGAGTATAGGTTTGCCAGAGTTGCCATCGAAGTATGTCTTCCTCATTAGTGCTGTTGGGAGAGATCTCTTTCCATTCCCTGAAGCTGAGAATCATAGAATAGTGCAGTCCTAAGCAGAGCTATACCTTTCTAAATCACTTGAAGTGAATGGGCTTAGAATGGTGTAACTGTGTTTAGGATTACACTGTAAGGGATCCTTCCATTATCATATTTAAATGAATGAATGAATGTGTATTTGCAGTCAAAGACCACTTTTCATAAGAAGATTATCATATTTTTGATTAATAATGAAGCTGCAGACAGAAGATCTGTTCAGGTCAGGCTTTTGCTATGCTACAAGTTTGTAACACTTTTTTGGGGGAGACAAAAACATATTTTTTTGAAATGCACTGCTAAATTTATTAATGTAAAAATTATTATTTTTTCCCTTGAGTTGTATACCTAATAATTATCTAGACAGCAACCCAGTATGTGTTTTCAGCTTTGTATTTGCAGGTTCCCTTGGAGAATTCTATTAATATTGTGATATTACAAATCATTATAAGAACGCATTACATACATTCCTCTCTTCCTCTCCCTCCCCCCCCTTTTCTTCAGAAAAGACCGTCCTTCAAGCAGATTATTTCAATCTTGGACTCCATGTCCAATGATAGCAACCTTCCAGACCAATGTAACTCATTCCTGCATAACAAAGCGGAGTGGCGGTAAGTCTTTCTGCTCATTTGATGGGTGCGTAAAATGATCTGAGAAAAAAGGAAAATGGTTGGTGGAGTACTTGCTTAAATGCTTGTGAGTGACCAGTCACTCTCCACACAATTAAAAGCAGCCCCCCAGCAGTTCTATAATCACTCCCCCCCCTTTCCCCTTTAAAGCAGGAGCCCGCTGGCCTTTCTGAGCCATTGGGCACCTTTGGAATTCTGTCACAGTGTGGTGGGCGCAGCCACAAAATGGCTGCTGCAGGCCCCACTGGTGGACCTCCTGATGGCACCTGGTGTTTTTGGCCACTGTGTGGCAGAGTGTTGGACTGGATGGGCCGTTGGCCTGATCCAACATTGGCTTCTCTCATGTTCTTATGAGGTGGAACCGGCCACAAAATGGCTATTGTTGCTTACCTTCAGTAAAACAATGAAGATCTTTGTGCTGACCTGATGGCAGCTGCCGCCAAAGCAACATTTTAAAAAATCTGTACCACAAATTAAATCTCTAATGGGCAATCAGAAGCCTTGCTGAGCAAAAGCTCCACTTGGCCCCACCGACTTTCTAAAGACACTCAGTGGGCACCAGAAAGGTGTTGGCAGGTGGTGTGATGTCCACAGGCACCACATTGGGGACCCCTGCATTAAAGCTACTGTAGCAGCTTCTCTCCCATTTCATGCAGAGGAGGAGGAGACATGCACACACACTCACTTTTGCCTTCAGAGGGAAAATGAGAGCACCAGCACCCTTTCCCATCAGCCTTTGCACCTTCTCCTCCTCCTTGCTCTGAATGGGAAAGGAACATGCTGTCGATTCTTTCCTTCAGCATCAAAGTTGCTATTTGCCTCTTCCAGGGAAAACATAGAGGTAACTGTATATTTCCCCCCCGAAGATAAATTTACAATGTGGGCAGAGAGGTTGCTTTGGGAAAACAGCAGAGGAACAGTTTCCCTGCCCAAGCACTGCAGACTTGCTCTGAAACTCTGTAGTTCAAACCGCCATTTTGTGACTGGCTTCATCCACCGAGCTGCCGTTTTGTGACCTGTAGCTTCCAAGGCTCTTTTTAAAATATCAAGTTTCTCCCAGACACATAAAGTGTGCCCTGCCTTTGTCTAGGCCTTTGACATTCAGGCAAAACGTCCCTTTTGACCTCCAGTGCCGTGCACGGCTAATGAGATCAGAACGGAATTCTAAATGTTGGAAGCAAAATGTAGCTTCCCCGAGTTGCCATTCATTTGTTCATTCTTCATTGGTATAATAGCTTAAGTGTTTATTGAGAGGTTAGTGCACAAAGGCAATCTTGGCAACCTAAAATTTTGCATTCGTTTTGGAAGCGTTTGCCCAGTTGCACACGTGTACGCCTGCAGGCCTGTCTTCCCTTTTATAACAGCCGCCAGACTGGTGAGCTTAAGCAAAGTACGCAGTGGAGTGGGTGGGATGGTCTTTGAGCAGCCTGTAAACTGCAAAACATGATCTGACTATCTACCAGTGGATTCCAGCCTCCTTGCTGCCAGGTCCTGGGAAATGTGGGCACAGATGCCCGTGTGCAAGTAGATATTAACCTGAAATGCATTGAGTCTTGCATTTTAATATCCTGCATTTAAATCATTCATAAGGGGTTCATACCATCCAAAAAGGGTTTCCGACTCTCACTTTTGCAGATGCTCATTCTCTACCATATATTTCCAAAATGTAAAACAGCCTAGCTTAGTTTGTTTTAGAGGCCTATTGAAAACAGAGCCTGTACAAGGCAGGGGATGGTAACCAGACGATCTTTGCAGTAGTCTAAATTAAGAATCTTTGGCCATTAGCCAGGTAGATGGGGGAAACACAGCCTAGTTATGTGCCTGTTTCTCTTCAAAGAAGCCAAAGGGGAAGAGAGATACCTAAGAAAAGTATAGTTTTCGGAGTTGTTAAGAATTGTTTTAAATAAAGACAAATAGGGTTTATCAAAACAAACTTCCTGAACTTAAGAGTATTTCTAAAGTGCACTGATAAGAAAATAATTTTATTGCATGGGTGGAAAAAGTGAGCACATGGTAGGAAGTTGGAGCCAGGTCACATGACAGGAATATATAAATAGCTTGTTTTAGAACTGACATTCTTCCACTGACTCAGCAGAGCACATAAGTAACTGACTGCGGCAGAGAAGATTATATTGCATTGCGCCATCTCCTGATTAAAACAGAGAACTGCACTAGAGAAGACTGAGATTTGATACAAAGGCGCACAAAGAAATCAAAAGTTTGATTTTTTTTAAAAAGGTAGTATTCAAATCAAGCCTCTTATCAAACTTTCAAAGCTGAAATAATGCATCCTTTGTACCAGGGAAATTCTTGCAATGGGTTGCTAAAGTCTTAAGAACGTCAGGAAAGCTCTGCTAGATCATAGAAAGGAAAGTCCAGCATGCTGTTTTGTCAGAGTGATCCACCAGCTTCCTCAAGGAAACCTAGAAGCTGGGCGAGAAGACAGTCGCTTTCCCCCTGCTATTGTCCTCCAGCAACTGACATTCACAGGCAGTTTATCTCTTAATATTAAAGTTTCACTTAGACTGATGGAGTTACCCTCTAAACAGAAAGGAAGGACTTCACAGCACAAAATACAAACCATAGAAAAGCTGTGGAATAAGATGCTAATCAAGGCAAAAACCTATGAACTTCAGAATAAATAACAAATGATACAGATGTGTGTACAAATTGTACATAAGTACAAATAGGTACAGTGGGTACATAAATGCAGGTAAGTTCTACAGTATGTACATAACGAAGGTTCAGGATATGAGTTCCGTTTCGACCGTCTTCTTCAAGGGTGCTTACATGTTAGTACACTTGTATTCATTAATTTGTATCTTCAGTCAGTTTTAGCATCCAGTTCAATTCTTGGATTTTCAAAGGTAACAATAATCTTCAGATAGGCAACCAGTCTGAAATTTCAAATAAACCATTCTATAGCATTACTGTGCTGATGTAGCCTCTGGTTACCCTCTATGCATTTGTTTGAATTTGAATTTGAATGGAACTTGGAAACAAACCAGCACTTGTATAACATTTTCAGGAAAGGCATTATATGTGCCATATGGCTGGCTCCAATAATAAGCAAGCTACTGCAGTCTTTTCTTTACTGTTTACAGTTTCCACACTGTTTTCAAGGGCAGCCCTGTGAAGAGCACGTTGAAATAGTCTAGACTTAAAGTTAGCCATGGCAGAAGAGGGGGTGATTGTTTTCACTTATTTCCCTCTCCCACTGTACCTCCCTCCCCAAATTCTGGACTTAAGGGTTTCTTGCCCCCCCCCCCAGAAGAATTCCAGGGGGCTCTGTGCTTCTGTAGGGGTGAGGAGGTAGGAAAGTCGTGTTCCATCAATTCCATTCCACTGGTAATAGCTTATGAGCTTTAAGCAACTAGCTTCTCTTTAAAAATGGAAACATTCTTTTTTAGGATACCTAAATGCAATTTAAACTTTTTCTGGAAGGGGGGGAGGAGCCTGACAGCTTGATCCTATCAACTTCAGCACCAGGAAATGATTATATCCACTGTGGTGGTGTAATGTCTCAGACTGTGGCGTTATATGGTCAACCTGTGCACAGCAGTATGAGCTGGTAAATCATGACCACCATCAGTTCTAGATGCAGAGAATGCAAAGCATGCAAAGCCATTGCTTTTGAGACAGCATTGTCAGAAGAAAAAATATGGTTATTGGGCAGATCTAATTTGCCTTTTTGGAAGGAAGAACTGAGGATAAAACCCTAAATTTTAGAATGTCTTGATACAAGTTCTCTTTGCAGGACATTGTTGAGGTTTGAGAGGACAAATCTTATTTTTATTTTTTTAAAAACACCAAAAAGCCTCACAATGTTTATTTGTATTTATTCAAATCCCTGTCTGAGCAGAAAAGCTCAATATTTTTTCTAAGTCCTTTCGCCTTCATTCTTTAGGATACTGCTATTTCGTTTAACAGGGACACAGTATAAAAGTACAAATATTAATTAGTCAGCTTTCCATCTTTATCATTGGAAGCCATTATGCATTGACTGAGAAAACAGAGCAAGTCAGGTCATGGAAAAACAAGCAAGGAATATTAATCTGCAAGATTACTGAAATAAACAGTACACATGACCAGTAATGTTATATGCAAATCGCTAAACTTATGGAGTAACAGACTCATTAACTGGGCAATGTACAGGAGCCTTCACTTTAATTACATTGTTTTATTATACTTTTTTTTTAGAATGCAGCTGTTTTTCAGAGTCTGACCTTTTATTATAAAGAAGTTTTTGCCTAATGAAGGGAGATAATTACAGTACATACACAGTATGAGTTTGACATATAGAAAGCTGTTGTTACCAAGACTTTGCTAGGGGAGAAATCTATTTAAAAGGAGACGGCATTTTTTTAAAAAGATTTTTAAATGGATAAATACATACAAGTAACACAAATAAAGACGACTGGTGTCTTTGTGCCGGGCTCCTTTACATGAGATTGTAGTGTTACCGGGTTCGATCCTAGGGAGCTTGTGCAAGAGGAAGTCCCTCCTGTTCCTTAGGAACTTCAGGTAGCGTTTAGCGGGAGATATAGGAGACTGAACCCAGGATCTTCTGCATGGATAGGTAAAGGTAAAGGTTCCCTTGCTCGAAAGCCAGTCGAGTCCGACTCTAGGGTTGCGGTGCTCATCTCCGTTTCAAAGCCGAAGAGCCAGCGCTGTCCGAAGATGTTTCCGTGGTCATGTGGCCGGCATGACGAAACACCAAGGTGCACGGAACGCTGTTACCTTCCCACCACAGTGGTACCTATTTATCTACTTGCAATTTCTTGCTTTCGAACTGCTAGGTTGGCAGGAGCTGGAACTAGAGACAGGAGCTCACTCTGTCATGCGGCACCCGGGTCTTGAACTGCTGAACTACTGACCTTCCACAGCCTGCAGTTCAGCGTCTTAAGCACTTGAGCCACCGCAGCTCCTTTCTGCATGCATACCATGTGCCTGATTCCTGAGACATGACCCTTCCCCTCCATGTCCCAGTTACCCTAAGGGTCAGGAAACCCTTGTGACCAAAGTACCACATAGCATCAGAACTGCAACATGGAGCAGGAATCAAGAACACTCACTCTTTCTAAAGTACACCAACTGGTAATGCTGCAGTTCAAAAAACGGCAGTGAAAATCTTACCCCATTGCACTCAGTTTCTGAAGAGCTGAAAGGCTTAATCAGTACACGCTGCAAAATTGTTACACCAAGATAGGTAGTTTGGTGATATTTTGATGAAATCTGCAAAATGACTCCGTTTTTCCATATAATTTGTCCTTCAGAGTCTATATTCTGTCACTTTAGAATGCAGTCCCTGCAAGCATAGACGTTAGCGGGATGTTTCAAAAGCCACACAATTGCCACCACTATGCATAACTTTCCTGCTCTCCAGCATAATATTCCTGTATGGATTAAGCTGGGCATCTGCTGTTGCATCATTGCACTGTGGACCCTGCCCTAGACTTGCATTATTGGCAGTCGCCTGTGTCACGTCTTGTGTTTTCCCAGACAGTACAAAGTCAAGAAACATGGAACCGTGGCGGCTTCATGGCTCTCGTAATGCTTAGTTATGTCCTTATCGAATCATGGCGGAGTGCATGACACATTGTTAAATAGGCTGCTTTATTTTACTTGGCAACACTGGAATTCAGCTAATGGGGCCGATTGCACATCAGACACCTTTGACATTTCTTGCCAGAGTGGTTCCTGTTGACAGTTGCAGGTCATCCTGGTGTCAGGCATATAATTCAGGGACAACGTGAGCTTGGCAGTGGATTGACGTCAAGCCTTTCTTCAGGCATCCTTTCTTCCCAAGCAATAGAGAGACTGAGGCAAAAAATCCCTGTGGCCTGACTGTCCAAAGAGAGATGGGGGGGGGGCCTTAGTGTTAAAAACCCATGAGCAGGGCTCCCTATTCAACAATAGCAAAGAGTCCTACTTCCACACGACATTGTGTTGAACAGTTAAAATGAGATTTAGAAAAAATATTACTGAGGGGTTCAGTTTTATCTCTTTTTCTTATGAAGGAAATCATGTTATGTGAAGCCATGACAGCTTTAACTTTTAAAAGTCCAAGGCTGATAAAATCTCCTTTTAAAGCTTTGCTTAAATCTTTGACTTGTTCATCCCTAAATTGCTACCAATTGCTGTAACATTATGATAATGTTTTTGTTAAAGGAAATCAACATACTGCTGTTCTAGCCTAGCCAGAGGTTTCAAAACAGCTTACAGTGCATAATGCCCTTCAGAAAGATAGTTGAAAAAATTTCCATACAAACTTCTGTCCACTGTAAAGATGGTAATGATGATCCTATAATAGGGTTGCCAACCCCCTGATGGGGGCGGGGTTTCCCTCAGATTTCCCCGCCATCAGAGAGTCCCGGCACGCCTGATGTGCCCAGTGCGATGACATCTTCCGGAGGTGACGTTATCACGCCAGGCATGTTGTTTGGGGGATGCTCTAGCATTTGGGTAAAAGCTCTATGGTGACCATAGAGTTTTAATACAAACACTAGAGCGTCCCCCGAACAACATGCCCAGTGCAATGACATCACTTCTGGGTGATGTCATTGCGGTGCGCGTGCCAGAAGAGTCCTGGAGCTGGTCTGGAGCCCCTGCTGGGATGAAGGTAAAACCTGGCAACCCTATCGTATAAGCAGGAGAAGGCTGCTGTGTGTGACTCAGGTATCCATGCATGGAAGGGCATAGAATATGCCGCTCTCCTTTCCAGACTAGAGATGGTTGTACAAGTTTCATGTTGGATTGGGTAGAGATCATAGTACCAGGCCCACAGTTCCTTTGTCAGCTTCATCGCTTTAGTGGAACGGTGGACTGCTTAGGGATCCCACCTTCCACACTCTGAATTAGGACATAAATGTTGGCAGAGCTGACAGAACTGCCTGTCTGGTCCGAGAGAGCCGTACATATAGAATGTCTGGATCGGTGCCGTATCATGCTATACACAGATGTATTTAGTTTGATCGCTTATGGCGTAAAAGCAGCAAGGCCGAAGGTTTCAGTTTCAGTACTACTGGGCCTTCAGTGAGTCATGAGAAACTTGGTTTCAGTGGGGCTTCGATAGCCCAGTTTTTAAACATATTCACCTGGAAGTAAGTCCCGCTGAGTTCAGTGGATCTTGGCAGTGGTGGACAGTGCCATCAAGTTGTAGCTGATTCATGGCAACCCTGTATGGTTTTCAAAGCAAGAGATGAACAGAAGTGATTTGCCATTGCTTGCCTCTGTGTAGCAACCCTGGACTTCCTTGGTAGCAACTCTGGCTTTCCATACAAGTACTAACCGGGGCCGACCCTGCTTAACTTCCAAGATATTTATTTATTAATTTATTATTTATTTATTTATTATATTTATACCCCGCCCATCCTGCAAGCAGGCTCAGGGCGGCTAACAAAGCGGTACCATGTACCTAATTGGTGTACGATAAAAATCTTAAAACTCTATAAAATCACATAAGACATACTCAATTCAACACATAAATTAACAATTCAGTAAAGTGCATACAGTAATGAAAAATTAGATGGCGTGCATTCCGGACAAGATGGGGCTAGGCTGGGCCATCCAGATCAAGGCCAATTACTCCTTAAACAAATGTCCATAAGACTTGAATTGGAGCCATTGAGAATATCCACTGGGATAAAACTATACACGAGTTAGTAGCTAAAGTATTTAGACCAACCTATGAACCATAGGCACACAGAGGTTTGCCACACATCTCCTGTTTGCCAGCACTCGGTCAACAAATGAGGTAGTAGAATGGACTAGAACTGTAGATATGAGATGCCAGTTTTGAATACTCTCTGTGTTTAATCTTGCTACAGATAGAAAACCGCCAAAAAACAAGAAACCACTATGATAAAATGACAATGACACATTTAATAAATTCTGTAGACATTTTGCAGTAAAACAGAGTCCAACTTATTCATTTTCTCAACAGAGTCCAACATATTCCTTTTCTCTTGTCTCGATGAGTACACCGGTTTTTACACTCATTTCAGCTATCTTCCTCATGAGTAATCTTATAAAGTTGGAAGATAGATAGAAAACCAGCACAGCAAGCAAGCAAGTTCTGTTTTTTGAATGCTTGTGATGTCTCTGTGTGCAAAGTGCTGTCAAGTCGCAGCCCATTGATGGTGACCCCAGCAAGGGGCTTTCAAAGCGAGTGAGAAGCAGAGGTGGTTTTCAGGTTGCCTCTGCAGAGGCTTCCTTGGTGGTCTCCCATCCAAATACCGACCAAATACTGAGTCATACAATACCATTCTACATCCCATTTATAATGTGGCAAGGTATTAAAAAATAGTTTCTCCCACCTATACTTTGAAATGTTATACCCCATTTCTGCTTCATTCTCCTACATTCTCCAAATTAATGATACTTATTTTTTAAAAAAAGGAAGGAAAGGTGACCAGGGATTTAACTTTCTGGTTCTCAAGGTGATCATTTGGGGGGATTTTGTATGGTGCGTACGTGTTCTGTTGTGTATATGGTTCAAAAAAAGGCCTTCTCTTCATGGTAATTAAATGTCCTGCTTGAGTTACCATTGTACTTTACACCCTTTCACATTTAATTAATATTCATGTGGAAAATTTTATGAACAATTTGTACTTGTCAGGAGAAGACGTGACTTAACAAATTGTCTCTCTGTGCAGATGTGAAATAGAGGCCACCTTAGAGAGGCTAAAGAAACTGGAACGTGACTTGAGCTGTAAGGAGCAGGAGTTAAAAGAACGAGAGAGGCATCTGAGGATGTGGGAGCAGAAACTAACCGAACAATCCAACACACCTGTAAGTACCTATGAGCTTACTCTGTAATCATTCGTTCATCACAGAAGAATCTGAAATTCCAACAGAGCCCAGAATCCAAGGAACTAATTTTTAGACCTGTCCAGTGGTGGTGGTGGTGGAAAGTGCCATCAAGTGACAGCTGACTTATGGAGACCCCGTGGGGTTTTCAAGGCAAGAGGTGTTCATAGGTGGTTTGAGAGGTCCTTTGCCATTGCCTGCTTCTGTGTAGCGACCCTGGACTTCCTTGGAGGTCTCCCATCCAAATACTGACCAGGGCTGACCATTCTGAGCTTCCAAGATTTGATGAGATCAGACTAGCCTGGGCCATCCAGGTCAGAGCATAGCCAGAGGATTGTGATGTATTCAGTGAGATTTTTATTTATTTATTTTCTTTCAGTGGACTTGTTCCATCCCACTCAGCTTTTGAAACTGCCTTTTCCGCTCAAAAGTGGTTTGTCATGCAGCATGTTGCAGCCACTGTTTGAGAAATGCAGCTGTAAATTTCCTTTGGGTGCATGTTAGAGATTGCAGACCTGACCTAGATGGCCCAGGCTGATCTTGTCATTTCTTGGAAGCTAAGCAGGGCCATCCCTGATTAGTATGTGGATGGGAGACCACCAAGGAAAATCAGGGCTGCTACGCAGAAGCAGGAAACGGCAAACTGCCCCTGAATGTCTCTTGGCGGGAAGACCCTCCAGGGTCGCCATAAGTCAGCTGCAACTTAACGGCACTTTCCACCACCAGCTAGTTGCCAAGTTCTTTGGATTCTTGCCATACTGTACAAAACCGAGGTTCTAGCCTCTACATATTTCATTTTCTCCATTATAAAGGCAGAACGGTGCATCCAGAGATCCTCCTCTGCTGGTAGAAGTAGTCAATTTTTGCTAGTTCACGTCTTCCCATTGCAGCCCTCCCCCGTTGCTTCCATTGATGTTCTTGGGTGTCTCCTGAACCATGGAGGCAATGTCTAGGGTGGGGGAGCAGACCTCAGTGGAAATGAGGAAGCTGGAAAATTTTGTTCTGCTAGTAGAGCATTACTTGTGATACTTTGGGTTCGAGCCAAAAAACACATCTTCTTTTACTTCTGGCTGTTGGAGGGAAAGACTCACAAGTCCATACGGTTCTTTCCATAATTTGTTTGTTTATTTGTTTATTTAGAAGATTTATAACAGGGCCACCAAGGTAGCTAGCAAGTAGTATTATAAGAGCACATCATAAAAATAATTAAAAACCAGAACAGAAGGGCATATACATGAAAACAGGGAGACATCAGTTGGAAACATAGGCATCAAATAAAGACATAGGCCAGAGAGGAGGGATTACGGAGGGAATGCTAGACAAAACAACAACAAAAATTCACTGGCTGGTAAAAGACAGTGACAGAAGGGGACAGGCAAATTGACAACAGAGTGTGTGTAGTGTGTATGAGTAAGAGAGAGGTCATTTAGATCAGTGATTCTTAAAACTTTGGTCTGTTGTGGACTTTCTAAATGTTTTGTACTATAATGCTAACTATATGCTTACAAAACCCTAGCTTAATGTTTCAGTTGCTGCATATGCTTCAGTTTGCACATGATGCTCTTGCACATGTACGCCACCAATTTTTTCTTGATGGGAGGGAAAGCAGCCGTGTGTGCCAGAGAGTACACAGTCTGATTGACATCTGGCGTGGAAGTGAATGAACTTCTTGCGTGTAACGTAGCTCCGTAGAGGTTTCAGAGCTTTTCCCCTTTGATAACAACATGCGGGATCATTGCCATTTACTTTCTTTAAAGTCTGCCATAAGACTTAGGATTCCTGTTACTGATTATGTGTCTGTCCCACTCTTTGTTCAAGAGTTACATAACTAAATGGATGAAAGCCTGGGAGCTCCAGGTAGGACCACGCCCAGGCTGTGATCTGCTTAGCTTTCAAAACGCATCAGCATTGTATGTCCTTATGCTGTTTTGTGGGTTCCTCCTTTCCAGAAAAAGTTATAGGTTCTGGTAGATAGCCTGGAAGAGTTCCATCTGCAAAAATTCGATTGAGTCCAGTAGCTCCTTAGAGACCATCAAGAATGTAGCTGTTCTGCTGTAGACCCACACGACTACCCTCTCTTCTAAACAGTGCAGTTCCATTCTTATTGGTTGGTGTTGTGAATAGGGCTGGCCCATAAAGGTAGTCTGGACCAGGATCTCTGCCAGTGATAACTGCCAGGGAGGACAACTGGGAACACAGTGGCTTAGATTCTGTGGAGGTTTTCTGTGGGCACAGGGATTTGCACTTGTGGAGGGCAACTTCCTTGCCTTCTCCTTCCTGTAGAAATGCACCCCCTTCCCCACAATTTTGTTCCTGGAGGACAGCCCCCCCCCCCGAATGGGGCATTTCAGGAGAACAGGAAAGGTGAGAAAGTTGTATTCCGCAAGTGCAAATATGCCCACCAACAGAAAACCGCCAGGGATCTAAGCCAGTAAAAACTAAAGCCAGCAGATATGTAGGAGATATGACTAAATGGTGGTTATATGCAGAGTGCAGTTAAAAAAATGGTTGAAACGAAGTGGGGAGAAAACATAAGTCGCCTTTTCTATGTAATTGTGAATGTCTTCTTTAGGCGAAATCCCCACTTGATTTTTTTTTTTGCAAGTGTTGGCCGTGTATTTTTAGCAGAACAGAATTACCTTAGCATTTGTGAATGTCTGCTGCAAGGTAAAATGCAAATCTTATGACTTGCATTAGTATTTGACTTCAGCCGAAATGATTGGCTAATTGCCTTTGCTCTTCCCCAATTAAAAAAAAAATTGAAGTACAACATCCATTTGAAACGTACAAGTCATTATTGCATTTGTTTCAGTACGCTGTCCTTTTCCGATTTACTTTTGAAATAGACATTAAAATGACTTTTTAAAAAATGTAAGTAATGATTCCGGTCTGTTCACTGTTTTGGGGGGGTTGGTGGTGTGTTTTCTTTTTGCACCTTCTTTCCGAGACACAGTTTAATGGCATCTCTGTGAATGACACGGCATGTGTATTCCAGCTGTGAACATGTAGTAGAGTATAATAATGAAGCACAAGTGTTTCCCAGAAGCAAGGTGCTCTGTGTTCCCAGTAGGTAGCTGCTAGGCTTCCTTTAATGTCTGCAAAGATCCAGTAGCTAAGATATGGGCCATCACCTACATGCTGCACAGCATGAAACGCAGTCCTAATGAGCCGATCTTTTCCACAAGCGAGGCCAGGGAATTTTTTTTTTTTTTTGGCCTGTGCTTGCTTATGGCTTGTCCTTTTCACTGGCTGGCTTTGCTGAAGGAAGGTGTTTGTGCTACAGTCTATTGTGCTTAGCATAAACTTCCTTCTTGTAGCATTAAGAAAATCCAGTTGTACCTTTTACTTAAAAAAAATATTTAGAGAGCATGAGCTGTCTATAGGACATTAACTGTATTTTCCTGTGGCAAAGCAAATGCATTCCATCAAAAGAGAAGATTAAAATAAGGTGGAAAATAGAGGATTTTTTTTTAAAGTTCTTACTTGAATGGCTGAAAGAGCTTCTGTCATATTTTTGAATAATGAAAAAAGTCTTGCTGTTGCCTGCATGGTTTTCTTGTACGCTGTTATTTTATTTTGTTGCTCTGTAAGAAAGTAGCTTCAGATCTTATACATAAACAAAATGAATCCTTGATCCGTGGCAACAAAGAAGGTCACGGACACACTCTGTGGATGCTTGTTGATGAGAAGTCTTGTTCCTAAAGATGGAAGTAAATTTGAAGAGAAATAAATGAATAACCTGATGTTGGGGGATTCTTCTTTTTCCTGTGTAACTTCTTTTGTGAACTCCGTATGACTGAAGGTAGTAAAAGATTGTTTTGAAGTAAGGACCTCTTAAAATGATAGGGAAATCCAAGTGCAGAGTAAATTTAAAAATGGCCATGTGCCCTGCAGGTCTTTCAAATGTATCAAACTCCTCAGTTTACCATGTATTATAATTAGATTCTCACTGGTTCTGGATTGGCCTGTTTGAGATTGCAGTTAGGTATTCTGGCTGTAGAATATTTCCCCATTTTTAAACGCAAAAAAATAGAGTAAGTAAATGATTTATTGATGTAGCCATTAGGCCATAACATCTCAACAAAATCTCCACAACATACAATAAATTCAGAACGAGATTAAAATGATCCATCATGGCAAGATAAATTTTACAAATTTATAATATACACATAACACAAAAAAAACTAGCATGCTGGTCAGAAGACTATGGTAGATTCCTTCTCCTCGATATTTAGTTTTCTGTCTGGTAGACATTTTGTGTGCCTGGAGGAATGTTCAGTCTGAAGTGGCACAACCGGAGTCTATCTGGATTGACCCATACACACACACACACACACAAGATGAAATACATAGATGGGGAATGGTGGAGAGGAGAGAGAGCTAGATGTCATACCTGTAGTTCTATAAATTAAAGCCAGTTGCCGGGTTCTGTCTGGTCACTTTGTAGTATGGACAACAAGCAAAACTAAGTTGCTGTGCCACCGAAATGATGAGGATATATATATTGTGGCCTGAAGAGCTGTCACTGGTTTGCCCTTCAGTTCCTTGGGACAAAGTAGAGCTTCATTTTAGGATGGAATAAAGTTTTGAGTCCAGGGGCACCTTTAAGACCAACAAAGTTTTATTCAAGGTATGAGCTTTCGTGTGCAAGCACTTTTGTTGGTCTTAAAGCTGCCCCTGGACTGAAACTTTGTTCTGCTTCAGACCAACACAGCTACCCCACCTGATTCTAGGATGGAGTTAACTGACAAGTGAAACCTGCCCCTCATTCAAGATACTTTGCTTTCCAGATGACGGGCAAACATAGATTTCTCAGGTTAAAGTTCCAGAATTCTTTTCGTGTCTCATTGGATTCCATAGGAGAGGCTACCTCATGCTGCTTGTTTGATATGGCAATATGATGAGTTACTATCTCTGTCTTCATATAATGTTATGACTCCGAAAACCCTTGGAGTGTATGTGAACCCAGCCTATTGATGTAAAAGCACCTACATAGCATAGAACATAGATACGGATGCAGAGATAGGGAAATCAACGGAATTGTGTGAGTTGCCTGAAACAAAATGCCGTCATCGGAGTTAACTACGGCTTTAAGCAGCATGGAAGATAATTTCTTGAGCCATTTTTAAAGAAGCCTTGAGAGATTAAAATGAGGGTTCCAGTCACCTTCGTCCCAAAGACTAGGCTGCAGCAAGTGGTCTGAATGTCCAACGTGGTATACAGCAGCTATGACAGCCAACAAAAGAGTAGTATGATATCACGTTGTGACCTTGCTGTATTGTTCAAGACATGCTTCAGCCCTGGAAAATGTGAAGGAATGATAGAGAGCTACTAAGTAACTACAGCCTAGTCTAAGACTGCAAGGACTTCATGGACAAAGGGTGTTTTTAAAATTTTAATTACCCTAAATAGAAATAACTTTAAAAATGCAACGATATATAACAGCAGTGGTAGCAAGTCTACAGATAAGCATCTATAAGAGGTTTCCAGATATCTAAAAATATGTCCATGCATAATTGTTTTCTATATGTTCAAACACTGATAAAGTTTTAAGGTCCTCAATCCATTGGATTACTAAAGGTGGGCATTTATCTCTCCAGTGTTGTAATAGAAGTCTTTTTAACAACGGTAAGGGCAAAGGGTTGCCCACACCATGCTTCCAAGCAGAGAGAGTTAAATCCCACCACCTCTAATCTGAGAAATTTTGAATTATTTCTGTTTTCTGGTTACACTAGGACTGCTGTTTCACTTCGCATACTTGCAGTGCAATCCTGCTCAGGATTGCTCCAGGTTAAACTCATGGATTACAACAGGTTTAGACTGGAGTGCCTCTACATAGGATTGCTACGGGTTTTTACCAGGACATAGAGGCCAGTATCCAACTATCTGTGCATAGAACATGGAGTTTTCCTGCATGGTACTTCATTCCTACAGCCTTTTCGGACTCCCAGGAAAGATGGGTCTCAGGACCCACGTGGAGAAACAACCACACAAGTTGCTGGCTTAGAGTGACGACTGACTAAGGGGTAAAATCATCCCCTTTTCTCTAGGATGCCAGGTCTTACCTGGCTGCTGTCAGGGAGGCTCCAGTCTTGTTCCAGGACTCTTGTTTACCTGGAGGTGACATCATTGTGCCGAGCACATCGAGCTGTATAGGTCTCTTTGGGGGCGGGGCTTCCCCCATTGGCTAGCTGGCCAGAGGCAGATTGAGCCTCCAAAACCAGGGGAACCCCCTGCCCTCATCAGGGGGCTATCAACTCTACTCCTCTCTCTTCTACAAGTTAATCTCTGCTAAGAGGAGGGACAATTTAGTCCCCTTATCCCTCCTCACTGCAGCCCTCCCCCAATTCATACAAGCTGTTGCTCCAAGTAGGTCCCGCAGCCCCAGAAACAACCTTTCCAAGGGTTGGAAAGGGGCTGCAGGAAAGCAGAAGGATGCCGGACAACTCTTCTGTGCCTTCAGTGCACAAAGGGATAGATACAAGTCAGTCAAAATGGAAGGATGATAACAGAACCATTGTGCAGGGATTACTTTAGTGTAGATTAATATCCATCCTGAGCCATTATTTGGTGCTATGCGAACAAACTTTCTGCTCCGTTCAGATGTGATTGGTTTGCAGTCCTCATCTGGATGGGAGGGAGGGTGCTAGCCATAGGGCACGTATTTAGATGTAATGGCAACCTGTGGTTGGTGGTGCTAAAGTGGAAGCAACAAATTTATTGTTGTGCACAAACGGAAGGGGCATCGCAGAAGCTCATTCACAGAGGACCAAACCATGCTTTGGCATTGCACATGGACTGTGTTTCCCTTTGTGGCTGTAAGCTCAATGCGATGTGGGGAAAAGGCTGCAATCAAATTGTACTTCTGCTTCAATGTGACTGTCGCTGTTTCAATGGCAGTTTGGTAATTTTAGCTTTGGAACGTAACTCTGTTATCAGTTTGGGCAACCATCTCTTATCTGAGGTGGAGGGAAAAAGGAAGAGATTATATTGATATGCCAAAATTAGTGCATACAACTTATGTCAGGAATTGGAAGCAGATGGAGACACATGCTAAGCAGAGAGTTGTCAAGTTTAAGGGGCCTCAGCAGCAGCTGCACAACACCTGCTCTGCCATTGTTCAAGCATTGTGGCGACATCAACATGGGAACTGAAAGGAGGACAATTCGAGTGGGTTTTTTGGTTAACTTATGGAAACTCTTCCCTCTTCGTCTATGCAAATAATGGCCACTTACGGAGTGACTGTGTCAGAAACCCCACGCCTGCTGCCAGCCATTGGTGAAAGTCACTTTCCATACGATTTCCCTGACATTTTGCCCATGCCACTACAAACACACACTCACATGCATTCTTTAAAAAACCCAAACAGGCAGCTTTCAGTTCCATGCAATACTTGAGCTGCCCAACAGTGTATTTCACATACATGGCTTGGTGCATGGAGCAAACTCCCCTTGAATGTATTATAAGCACACTTCATGATGTTTGTCACATATTCGGGCTGTTGTAAATAATTCCTCTGGAATCCAGAGTTGGCTATTTAAGGAATGGATGCCTGATCGTCAAGCGCTGGGTATGAGGGTCACATGGTTCAGTAGCAGCTCCCAAGTCCAGATGAGCCTTATCTGTACTTCCATTCATCATCATAGAGTTGTAAGATACCTCCATGGTCATCTAGTCCACCCCCTGCACAATGCAGGAAATTCACAAATACCTCTCCCCACACCCCCAGTGACCCCTGCTCTATGCCCAGAGGGGGGGGAACTAACAACAACCCTCGAGGGTCCCTAGCCAAATTGGCCTGGAGAAAATTGCTTCCTGACCCCAAAGTGGTGATCAGCATTTCCCTGGGCATGTAAGAAAAGGCCTCTGGGTTATCAACCCCAGCTTCAGCTAGAATCCTTTCCTGGCTTGTCCTTCTTGGGCAGATGGATCTGTATCTGCCTTGAAAGACCTTGAGTATAGTTAGGAATGGAATTCCCTAAAGTTTACCAGCTCACTTTATTTCCTTCCCCCTTGATTTTGTAACATTTTAAGCCTAATTATGGGGAATCAAAGGAGTTACTGAGCTTAAGGTAAGTGAGTTGAAAGGAGGTGGAGAAAATGCACCACAAAAGAAAGAGAAGGCATTACAAGCCATTTACTGTTAGAGATACAATGTAAGTTCCTGGAACAATAACTTTTCATTTGTCCCCAGCATGGCGTCTTGTCTCGAAGCTGTCAGATGAAAGTCTGTATAATGTTCCCAGAGCTTGGGTTGAATCCAAATGTCATTTTCTACTGATAGAATGGAACTTTCCTGTTTCCCTGTCCTTCTGCAGTTCATGGAAGCCCCCAAAATGCTAGCCTTGGGGAATGGGAACCCTAGCAAAAATGGGTAGGGTGGGTAAAATCCACCCTCACTGTCAGGAAATGACCTTCGGATTCAACCCTTTGGTTTTACCAACCCTATGTCTTCTCCCACTGTTTTTTGATCTTTTCCAAATGATTTCTTTGAGAGTATATATTTCTTCCATCAGTATAAATAGATTTTCAGTACAATGTTTAACTGTTTTCAACTGAATGCAGCCAAGCAATTTAATAAGATTGGCCTCTGAATATGCATAGTTAGATTGAATGAATAGGCAGGTTGCAAAAAGCAGGAACCAATTTAACTCAGCCACTGGGAATTGAAAACTAGCTTTTGGTGTGACAGATGTGTTACAGGAAGCCTAGCTGAGAGATTTGACCTAGAACAACTGTGTGTTTGGTACATATGCCCTAAAAACATCTCCCTTATAAATAAAAGCCGAATGGTGGTGGCACTTCTCTAGAACATTCCACATGCCCCCAAATCAGTTCGCTCTCTGATCTGTCATTCAGAGGGTCTCCCTATCCACTGGCTGCTTTGCCTGATTCCTGCCTCCAACTTTCTAAACATTTTGCTGTTCCTCTCCCCCCCATAGCCAGTCAGAACACAGAGGTTATTTGCATATGCAGCCTCATTGGCCTTTGCCTCTGAACACAGAGGTCGTTTGCATATGCGACTTGATTGGCTTTTGCCTCTAACATTCTAAACATTTTGCTGTTCTGAGGTAAAATGTGTCCAATCTCCAGGTGAGGGCTGGAGATCACTCAGAATTACAACTGCTTTCCAGATGGCAGAGATCAGTTTCCCTGGAGAAAATGGTGGGCTCTGTATCCTTATATGCTGCTGAGGTGGCCCCCAAATGACAGCCCATGTGATGCAGCAGTCAGGGCTTCAGAGCACGGGAGAGGCTGCAGGTGTGTGGGGGGTGAAAAGAGCGAGGGTGAAATAAAGGTAGGTTGATGATTGGCTGGGAAGGAGACAGGGTTGCCAACTCCAGGTGGGAAATTCCTGGAGATATGAGGGATGGAGCCTGGAGAGGGTGAGGTTTCAGGAGGCGTGGGACATCGGACAGGTACAAAGCCATAGACTCCACCCTCCAAACCAACCATTCCCTTCTGGGGAACCATCGTTGCCAATCTCCAGGTGAGAGCTGGAGATCACTCAAAATTACAACTGTTCTTTAGGTAGCAGAGATCGGTTCCTCTGGAGAAAATGGTGGACTCAGTGTCATTATACCCTGCTGAGGTCGCCATAGCAAATTGACACTGAGTGTCCAAGGCCGGGGCACCCGCCCAGAGCCTCTTTCTAGAGATCGTTGTATTTATTTCCACAACGGGCCTTTTTCCTAGTATTATAATACTCTAGGTTCTTCTTCTAGATTTTTTTTTTTTGCGGGGGAGGGATTGCTAAATGGACTGCCAAAATAACTTATTCAAGCAGTAGCTCATTTTAAAAGGCAAAAGCCTTTGTTTTGATAAAGTAAAAGCTAAAATGATTCCAAGTTGAGTGGTTTCCTTTGGTATGTCTTGTAAACATCCCTGACACTCAGACGTTAATGTTTTCAATGGGTACACACACATAAACTGTATATGTAGCAATTGCAGATGTGCACATCATAACGCGTGTGTGGGTTTTCATGCTGAAACAAATCTCTGTTGTGTTGTCATGTAAGTTGCGATGTGACCTTTAAGCCTCTTGCAAGCTCTTCCCTGCCACTATCAATATGAGGGCTGATCTCATCTTGGAGGACAGCCTCCATGGAATGAGAGTTTCATGTGCCTTCTCACTGTAACATCTGGAGTGCTGTACGATATGGGTCAATTGGTGCTGTTCAGGTAGGCTGTAAGCTATCCACAGCAGCAGGCAAGGGCATCAAACTCTCTGTGCAGTCTGTATTGTGCCTCTGTGGCATAGAGCACTTGCCACATGGAACCCAGTTTGTCTTGATCTACCTGGGGTCATTGAAATGCAGTCCACACTATTTATTGAGCTGTGGCAGGGAACGAGAGAACCTCCACTCTCTCGGGCATTCCGTGTGTGCACTGCAGCTACATTACTGCAGATCAGGAATCCAAGAACATTTATCAGCGAATTCCCCTCTGCTCCCCCAGTTGTAAACTTTGACAGAAGCAATTCATTAGCACTAAGATTCAGGTAAGGATTTGATTGCTTCTGCTTCCAATGAAATTAACCTGGGTTGATTTCGCACTAGAGCTGCCTCGATGTTGCACCGCCATTTGCCCCGATACTATTGGTCAATTTCACACCCGAAGCTGTGGGGCTGCATTTTGACTCGCAGCTTCGCCTGATTTCCCCCGCAGTTTCGTGATCCTGTTTTTTGAGGATCACGAAACTGCGGAGGAAATCGGGCGAAGCCGTGGGTCAAATCCAGCCCCGCAACTTCGGGTGTGAAATTGACCAATAGTATCGGGGCAAACGGCGGCACAACATCGAGGCAGCTCTAGTGCGAAATCAGCCCTGATGTCATTCACACAAGCAAACCTAATCTAGAGGTATGTTCTGCAGTGGGTTCCAGTTTTTTGACATTCTGTCAAATATTTCTTCCATTGCTAGCTTTTGGGATTTTTAAACATTAATTTTAAATTCACGTGCCATTTGTTTTTGCAAACAAGTTGTGTTTTGGATACTTTGGTAAAATTAAATGCATTCGTAAGCTAGGTCAGTGATTTCCTTCTATTAAGTGCAGAATGTCCGTTGGAAGAAGATCCCTCACTTAGCAGATATGGATCTTTGGATTGAACCCAATAATGCTATGACATATTTTCTCTTATACAGTAAGAAGCTTACATTTTCAGCTAGAGAGCTCTGGGCTACTTATGGTTTCTTGCAGATTCAGTGGTGGTGGTGATGCTGTCTTCATTTTTTAAAAAAAATAACTCAGCCAAGTATTAGTTAATTCTTACTTGGCCTGTATATTTAGATTCACTAATAATTTTACTTTCTATTTATTGCTAACTAATCTGGTGGTGTCTTTTGCCTGGATTTTAAATTGTTTCTAACTTTCCTTTTCCCCCCCTCTGTCCTTCCTTTCCTTTTTTTACTAGTTCTGCTTCCCTTTTGCCGCAAGAATGTCTGAGGAGTCTTACTTTGAATCTAAAACAGAGGAATCAAACAGTGCAGAGATGTCATGTGAGATCACAGCAACGAGTAACGGGGAATTAGCTGGCATGAACCAGAGTCTGAAGTCCTTGATGAAGGGCTTTGGGGATGTCTTCTCTATGAACCACGCAGGATCCGTCCTGCATTCTGGGATGCAGATAAATATGCAAGCCAAAAAGAATTCTTCCAAAACCACATCTATGAGGAAAGGGAAGAAAATCAACATGGCAGTGGGGTTACATGAATTCGACTTCTCAGATGATGATACCGATGACAATATTGATTTTGATGATGAACATGATAGCAGTGAATGAAAGAACTCTATTGTAGCATCTAAAAGAAAAGCGTGGGGGGGAGAAGAGAATTCTGTGAGTTTTATTTAAAATAACTTTTTAAAACACCTTTTTATTTTGTAGGCCAGTTTTGTTGCTTGTATGAGAAACAAACGATGTGACTTATGTTTTATACCCATCTAAATTTTCACTCAATTTTTTTTGAACACTTTCAAAATTAACTTGAAGAGTTTTTTAAATTGGATTTTCTAAGAGTTTTTTTGCTGCAACATTGGTTGCCTGAATAACAAACCTACTTCTGGTGCAATGGTATAATAAAACTCTGGAAGTTCCTAGAGGGATTTTATGTAACTTGTTGTTAAATATGCACAAAGTGCTGTTGTTGATCTGGGTTAGGTTAACAAGTGAAAATGTTTACCTTCCTACTTGGAATGCCCCTGTTAATTCTGTGCCCCTTATCCAAAGAATGCCATGTTCAGGAGCAGGCTGTGTGCAAGAACTGGTCCCTGTGTTCCTTCCCTGAATATTTGATCACCTGTGATGGTACGGATCACCTGTTTGGCGGAAAGGAAGCCTTACAGGGTGGCATGTCCAGTCTGCTCTTCTCAAAACAGGTGGCAAGTCAGAGGTGATAAGTGCTAATCCCATGCCCGTCATTGCTCATGTCATGCAGTCTCCACAGTCTCCTATCTCCATTTGAACGCAAGTCCCTAATTGAGAATGAGTGATGCATACATGGAAGCAGCAAGGTTCCATATATGGATTGTTCTTACAGGACAGGAGCTCAGTCTTCTGCTTGTATTGTTCCATTCAATTGTTGCTATTTCAGTCCATTTTGGGGTGATACAGTTTTTCAGTTAGGAAGGGAAGCATTGAATTCGGTTGACTGTCCCCTTAAACGCACAGCGGCAAAAGTAGGAACTGAACGTGAAAATTCATTGGCGATTTCTCCCCCCGCCCCCCAAGGCGTATGCAGCATCTTTCAAGCAGAGTTCCATGTACATATAAAGTTGTAAATGCAGGATGTTTCTTCAGTAGTCACAATGTTATATAATTATCATCCACAGCACAATTTAGTTTTTAGGTGGTTTGCAATGATAATTAATAATTTCTCTAAGGGCCTGACCTAGAGATATAAACAATCTGTAATGGTCTAGCATTAGGAACTGCATGTTCACTCTGTTGGCACCATTTGATACTATTTAATTGCCCAAAGAGCTTTTTTAAAAAAAAAAAATTGGTCAAAGGGCACTCCTCTAAATTGTAGTAACCCTGATAGTGCACTCGCTTTCTCTTGGGAGACTAGGCATGTGCAGGAGTGTTTTGAGAGCCCACTGCTGTGCCTGCATTTATGTGTGCATCAAGGTCTGTGGCTTTTATATGTACACTTGTATACAGAGCTTGTACCGATTTGCACTTTTTCACTCCAGTCTAGTAAATACACAGTTAATGCGTGAAAACCGATTTCCGGTCACTGATCCAGGTGTAACCACAGGTCACCACATATATTATGCATCCCCACATAGAAGTTTGTGCATATAGGTTTTCCCTAAACTGTGGCTTTATGCTATTCCCTGCCACTTTTTTCGCAATGTTCCCTCTAAGCTGCAGAGTCTTGTGAGTAAATATTCTACTTTGTGAGCTACTGGCACTACTGGTAGCAGTTTGGCTACCGCATAAATTAGTTTGCTCTGGAGCTATCCTTCCTGAGCTAAGAGGGAACACTACTTCCAAGTAATTTGAAATGGGCTCAGATTGCATAATACTCAGTTACTGCAGTGGCTAAAAGACTGAGCTTAAAATGAGGACACTCTCAGTTCAAATGTCACTTCTTCCACAAATGCACTAAATGGTCATAGGCAAGCCACTCTTTCATTCTTTTCCCTCTCCCATCCTGTGCTTCTACAGTATGGGGATAATATTGACCTACCTCACAGGGTTGTTGTTGTTTTCAGAAGTATAATGGGACAGAGTCAAACTGTGGATTTGCTCAGATTCTTTCTGTGAATGGTAGGGAACTTTTAATCCTGTTGATTTATTTGAAACATTTTTAAAGGTAAATGTTCAGTTTGGCCACGAAGCACACCTTGGGCCAGTGACACACACTCATCCTAAACTCCCACCCCAAGAAGGGAAGATTTCCATTCTTTGATGGAAATTGGGGGTTAAACTATGATAAATATTCATGAATAAATAACTTTTAAAATGAAAGCAGGTATGTAACATGAATTCAGATTTTGTGCCTGGTCCCGGCTAGCCCAATTCATCAGATCTCAGAAGCTAAGCAGGGTCGGCCCTGGTCAGAGCCTGGACGGGGGAAGTCCAGGGTTGCTACACAGAGACCAGCAACGGCAAAGCACCTGTGTTCACCTCTTGCCTTGAAAACCCTACAGGGCAGCCATAAGTCAACTGCAAGTTGACTGCACTTTCCACCAGCACCTTTAGCCATCACGGGCAAGTAAATAATAGAACAGAACCCTTCATAGCACAAGACAAACAGCCCATTTTCAGCATCTTAACTATGAGTCAAAAGCTCTTGGGGTTGGAGTGTGTACACTGAGACTTGCACATTTGTTCTTCCATTGTCTTTTGTCAGTCAGAGAACACTGAATGTTCTACATAGGTACAGCTATTCTCCCCATGCTAGAATACAACAAAGTGTAGGCTCCTGAATGTGTAGACTTGTGTGTGCACATCAAAGGCTCTGCATATATCCTAGAGCAGTTTGATCTGTGATGTATAGAGCTAGCCTTTTTTTTTTTTACTATAGCGGCATTTGGAAGCCATTTATGGTTGGAAGCAGCATTTAACAGATTTTGCTTAAAATGTACTTTGGGTGTTCAAAACTATACAGCTTCATTGCTTAAGAGATCATGGCTGGAATCCTAAGGATGCTTTCCTGGGAGTAAGCTGCACCAAATAAAATGGGACATACGTATGCACAGACCTTCTTAGGATCTTTCCTTTTGTGTTAAATACCATGTAGAACAAAAATTTGGTCATGTCAGAAAGCTGCAGGGCACTACATGAAACACTGTTAAGAAAATAGAAAACTGCAGGAAGGTTTTCAAAACGTCTAGTGCATATTTGACATGTGAGGATTAATGACATGGATTTGGAGCACAGAGAATTTAGAACTTCAGTTCCAACCGTACCATCCTCCGATGAGTTTGAAAATGCTGAATGTTTTCACACGCCCCCCCAAAAGAATTAAGTGTGACTTTTAAGCCAGCTTCTGTTATTTTGGGAATAAATTTGTTGGAATACTCCAAAACCAAATGTGTCATAAGTGGATTTAGAGAAATATTTAACATCTGTGTGAATATTTAATAGCATTTTGTAGCTCAAAAGAAAGTGTTTGGGGGATTTCCAGGGAGGAGAAATATAAGGCAAAAAGACGTATCTTGGTTGCATAAATTGAAAGTCTCATCAGCAATATTTTTTTGTGGAAATAGTGAGGGAAAAGAAACTGATCAGTGTAGGTTTCCTCCCTCAGTTATCAGTACCATCCTCAGCAGAGTTTCTTCCTTCTAAACCCACTGAAGTCAATGGACTTAGAAGGGCATAATTCTTCTTAGGGTGGATTATTTTAGTGCAATCCTAAATAGCTACACCCTTCCAAGTCCATTAAAATACATGGGCTTCTAAGAGTGTAACTATGGTTTGTTTTTATTTTGGAAACTACAGCAATTGCTGGTTATATGTCCAGTATAATTTAATAAAAATTTAATATGCATAAGCCGCAGTCCTAAGAAGGACGAGTCTGTATGCAAAGATATATTTCCAAAGGTTCCTCATGAGCATAACACAAGGGGCTGCAGGAAGACAAAAGTCACTGTCAGAGAGGAATGAAAAGGGAATCATATTTCATAGGGTCACAGGGTTGGATCCGGACGAAATTTTCCAATGGCAGAATGGAACTTTCCTGTTCCCCTGCAGCTGCTGCAGCCCGATCTTCATAAAATGCTGCCCTTTGGGCGAGAGGGGTGTCCCTGTGGAAGGGCATTGGGGGGTCTGCATCTGGAAGGGGGAATTGGTAGAAACGACTGATTTAGTCTGGATCCAACCCACAGAACTTTATGGAGTCCATTCTTCAGCCCTTCCACCTGTTAATAATCTAGTTAACAAGTAGTGATGTGCATGGATCTCTTGATTTGGGCATATAGATAATTATACATACACCATTATAGTCCTGCAACCAAACCAGTGATTCCCCCCCCCCCCGTCTCCAAACAGGCCTTTTTACCAACTACGATTATCTCTGATGCCTTCAAAATCGACTTCTGTGGTGCTCCTTCCCTCCAATCTCAAAATAATTTTCACTGAGGAGCACTGCAGTCCTAAACAGAGTTATACAGTTCTATGCCCATTGAATGCAATGGACTTAGAAGGGGGCAACTTTGCTTAGGGCAGGGATCATTTTTCAGCCTATGGGCACCTTTGGAATTCTGACAGTGTGACAGGCACAGCCACAGAATGCCTGCCGCAGCTTCCCTTCAGTCACACAGCGAAAACTCTTGTTCTGTGGTGGCAGCTGCTGCCAGTGCAATGTTTTTTTTACAAATCTGCACAGCCAATCAAATCTCCAGTGGCCAATCAGAAGCCTTGCAGAGCAAAAGCCCCACCTGGCCCCTCCTACTTTCCAAAAACACTTGGCAGGTGCTGGGAAAGGTGTTAGCAGCCACCACGTTGGGGGGCCCTGGCTTAGAGGACGGCACTTTGGGGTGTGCTTGATTGACAGAATGATCTGTGTCCCGTTCTGCAAACACATGCAGTGCTTGACCTGAAAGGTGTGTCGGTTCCTTGTACTACTTTTAAGTTATGAAATAGCTCTTTAGCACACATTTCATTTACTGTTTTAAAGTGGGGGGGGGGTTGTTTGTTTTTAACTGTGGTGAAAGTTATTCACTTAAATATTTATAAGCTAGTAAAGCACAATGTTTAAGAAGCTTCATTTCAGAGATCACTACATGCAGTGCTCTGTAACCAGGTGACACTGTGATGCTGGATATACAGGCAGTAGTTTTTAGAAACTTGAAAGTAGTGGATTCGTCTTTGCCTATGGCATATCCGCTCACTTTTCTACCCCCTTGTAGTCTCTAGTCCAATAGGTTTTGTAAGTTGTTGAAGTACTGCAAACACCAGAAATCACACTGAGGAAGAAACAATTAACACGTGTACTACAGAGAATTACAGGCTTGTTCACTCTGTATGTCCTTAGTGGAAATCTCAGCCTGGTAATGAATCTTAGGTTGATGTACAACTTTCACCACAAGGGTAAAGTAATGAGTAAATGGAGATTTATTTGCACAGTCACTCTCTGGCCGCCTGAAAAATTTCCTCCTTCCAGGGGAAAAGAAAGAATGTTCAAAAGTTGTAGTCGGTGAAGATTTCTCCATGAGACGTGAGTGACCCTAACTAGCTGTCTCATCTGCACAGTCTTACAGAACCTATTACTTGAAGGGTTCGCAGCACACAACTATAGTACCTTTTCCCAGCTTTGGCTTCAATAAAACAAGTCGATAATGTATGACAGCGATTGTTTCCAAAAAATCTGGGCGGGAAGCCCCCTTTTTTTCCTCGAGTTTAATCAACCCTTGCAGAGTGCCTCAAATTTTCTTGATAGGTGAGGAATGGTTTCCCAATTACCCTAGATGGCAACTACAGTAAACATTGTACACTGTGTTCAGAAATCTGAAATGCCTCTGTATTGAAGTCTGATATAATGCACGACTTTTTTTCCTGCTTCGCCTTTGCAACATTTAAATGTTTTATACTGACTAATAAGGAAACAATATTATTTGTATGCCAGACATGTATGAAATGTAAATGGAGAGTATTTTCACAGTGTTTAGAAAAGTTAAACCTCTCTTTTTTCTAAAAACTGCTGTGCGGCGTGAACTCCGTGCCAAGCCTACTGCAGTTTGTAAACAAAATATCTAATTTGTATGGAATGTGAAATGTTACACTCGCGCATGGCAAGACCTTTATAGTTAGTCTCTTCCCCCCCCCTTCATTATGGCACTTAACTATGTGAAGTCTTGCTTTATCCACATCATGGGTTTGCTTTTCTAGTTCTTAAGCGAATAACTTGCAATGTAATAGAGGCTCCCACCCCCATTTAGTGTCATGTGTTTCATTTGGTTACAAACAGGTTTCCTTTTCTCTTGATATCCATCTCTGACTTTACAATAAAGATTTTGACAGTAAACAAACAAACCGACACCTGTGGTCTTGCATAAATATTTTAGCATTTATGTTTTTTTGGAGGGGGGCTTGTGATGTGTCCATACTAGTTCCCCCCCTCATGCTGTGCCCCAGAATACACAGTGAACAGTGACACCACCATAATCCCTATTAAACCTCCTCTTAATGGGCTTTGTCCCGAGATGGTTACAATGCCTCATTTTTTAAAAGAAAAAAAGGAAGACAAACTTTTCCATAATGTCTCCTGTGGAACGTTCTTTGAAGTGGCATTTTGCTGCACCCTGCCTGGAAACCGATTCTCAGGTGGCCGTATAAAAATGGTGATTCAATCAGCAACCTGCTGTAGCTATTTATCTGTGAATTCACTGGGCAGAATCCTATGAGGGCTGGCGGAAGATCAGCTTAAATCCAGTCTAAGGAGCCTTCCTCAAACTGAAGTGGCTCTTAAGGCATCCGAGGAAGGCTTCAAACTTTGGCTACTGGAGCAGTGGGATAGCGGCCATTCCTGATTGGAGACAGCAGTGTGCCACGTTCAAGCAGCAAAGGGCAAGAGTAATGTCAGCAACTGGGCCATTCATACAGAGAGCTGTTGATCCACCTCGTACTCATTTGGAGGATAGGAGCCGTCAGAATCCCCGCCAAAACTATTTTCAAGCCTAAACCTGAGCACGTATTGGACTATTTTCCCCTTTAATTTCAAAGAAAGACTAGTGTTCGTCTTCATGTGGAGGTACATGGAATGCACAAATACTTTTTCCAGAAGAAAAGTGGTGATGCAAACTGAGTAAGGACTGCTGGGCCAGATATATACCCAGAGCAAAACTCCTTCAGCAGAGAAAAATGGGCTGGTCCACACAGAGGTCAACTGGGAAGTGAAAATAGTCCTGGCTGAGCGGCAGCTGTGGTGTTACAAGCCAGCAGTGCAGGCCTACACAATACAGTGGTGACAACAATGAACACTGGCTGACCCACTCCCTTGTTGTGTAAACTGGTGGTGGTGCACGGGGAGGAGGCAGTTGGGGAACTGACGCTGGTCTTTATTGCTGCTGTTCTAAGTGACTCTCTGCAGCATGGACAGAGTTGTTCGAGCTCGACTCTGTTCCTTGCTGCTAGTAGCCTTATAGAACAGCAGCCCCGTGGGAGATTTCCTTGTAAGTTCAATGGCCAGTCCACCCTCCGTCCAAACTGAGAAATCTTTGTCCGGTGGCTGGCTTCCTGTACACATGGCCAGAACCCATCTGGGGGAATACATTTGCAGCCACATGACGCTCACCCAGTCTGTACTGAAATCTTAATGTGTCTTATGGTGAAAACGCCACCTCTGATCCAATACATGTCACATGCAGCTAGATCTACATAATTAGAACGGGGTGTCACGGGGTGGTATAGAGCCAGTGCAGTGCAATGGTTAGCCTGTCAAGTGGGGATCTGGGAGACCCAGATTCAAACCCCCACTTTTGCATGGAACTTACTGGGTGATTTTGGGCCAGGTCACCACACTCTCCGCCTAGCCTACCTCACAGGATTGTTGTGATTATAAAATGGAGGCGCATGTACACCGCCCGGAATTCTTTGGAGGAAGGATGAGATAGGATCAGCCATCTAAGTAAAATGTGACAAGTCAAGGAACGATGCACTTTTAAGATCCTGTTTCTTACACAGCTGCTGCCTTCCTTCGATATCGTTGCATGGACTGAGGAAGATGTGGTAAGAACCCTCTCAATTATACTAGTCCCTTTTTAACTAATGGATTAATTAATTAACTAATGAAGAAGTCCCCTTTTGAATATGCCACCCTAATGATTAAGCTTAGCGTTGTATCACAAGCCAAAAGGCAATGCAGAGAGGGGGATGCAACACAACAGTGAAATACCAGGGAGGAGGGATACTTAACCCTTCTGGTGCTGGCAGCTTTCCCCCAAGACTGTCCTAAGTACTTCCCCCCCTCCCTGTGGAGTTCTGGCCAAAGTAAAAGCTGCTGCAGGGTCTGGGGTGGTGGTGGAATCAAGTGAAATACACATCTTTGCCTCTTCAGATGTTTTCAGTGGGGAAGTTGATCTAATGCTACACGCAGTTGTAATTTGGTCTAAACACCATCTTCCCTTCCTTACTCTGGGTATAGGAATTTGTATGGTTCCTCCCTCTTTTCAGCTATTTATACTGGTAATATATTACCAGAACGTGTACATGAATCTCGAGGACTGATATTCTTGTCTGTGTTACAAGAATTTTCTGACATGCTGATTATGTACCATGAATACTTTCGCAAGCTGAACAAAACCTCCTTGGTGGTGGTGGTGGTGGTGGTGGGGACTGACCGAAAAACAGTAGGAACGATCCCTGTTCAAGAAAAGAAGATTTTAAATTTAACGATCAACTAATGTGTAAAGTACTCAAACACACTGGATAATTGGTACCTTAAGTTCTATCCTGTTACACCAGCCTCAGTTTTAAAAGATGACAATGAAGGCCATGGTCTTTAAACCAATTTAAAGGGTGGATTGCACAAAGCGTGTGAATATTCTGTTTATGAGTTTGGCAGGAATCACTGTAGTGACCTGATCAACTTTCCCCCCCCCCAGGAGGGACATTTGGAAGTTGGAATGGAGGGTGGTGGGCTAAAGGCCTGGCACTAAGTCTGCCTATAACAGTTGTCACTTTGAACCAAAACAACACACAACATGATGGGAGTTTAATGACTGCAATTCTTGATGTGTAATTTGACTTTGTGAAACAGCTGTGGGGGGACCCATTGTGGATTATGGCAAGAGGGAGGGTTACCTCTTCATCATCATCCCCTGCACCAGTTCTGTAATCCAAAACTGGAACATTTTCCCTGTAAAACATAGGATATTGAACTTTCGTTCCCCAGTGAGACCATAAAGTAGTCTGGGGACATTTTTATTGGGAAAATGGACTGGAAGGGAGACTCTATTCTGAATTTCCATGGACCTGAGCGATATGAACCCTCTCCACATGGCTGTTTTAGAAACAAACAACATATCAGGAGTTCTGATCATGTAAATCTAGTGCCCCCTATATTTTGCCCTCAGTCCACATAGCTCTCTTGCCTCTTAATTGGCAGCCAGTAGAAGAGTGAATTGGGGAGAGCAAGTTCTCCTTAATGAGCCAAATTATGCCCTAGAATCTATATAATTCCTAATCTCCAGTGCAGGACCAATTTCATCCTGAAATGAACAACTCCTGTTCATTTCTTAAAAGTTAGAGAACTGTAATTTGTACATCTTGTGTTTTCGCATTAGCTGTTACCTATAAAGTTTATGCAACCTGGTTAAGTTTTAAAAGGCTGTTTTTTCTTTCTTTACAGTACTGTTGGATGCAACAGCTTGTTAGAAAAGGTAATGTTCTGTATGGGTTTAATTCACAACGTTGACCAAAACAGTGACCAATTCTATGGATTTTTAAAAACAATTTCTTGTTCCCTTAAGGTGATACGTCCGGTGAGATGAATGTATATGCCAATCTGTTTAAAGAACATCACATCACGGGCAAACGATTACTTGTTCTGGAAGAAGATGACTTGAAGGACATGGGGATTGTTTCCAAGGGCCACATCATTCATTTGAAGGTAACTGAATAGTAAATCCTGGATGATAACAGAACGGTTTAAGAGTTCCCCATTTTGTGTATTAAAATAATAAAAGAAAACTGGGATAAAAGTAGAAAAGAACAAGAGTCCAGTAGCACCTTACAGACTAACAAAATATGTGGCAGGGGATGAGCTGTCGTGAGTCACTGCTCACTTCTTCAGATACAGCTAGAATGGGAGTCCATCTGTCCTATTTATTGGAAAGTGGAATGATTTCAGATGCCAAATGACATTAGCAGGCAAATGACAATAGCAGGTGAATGACAATAGCAGGCGTGATTGGATTTATGTGAAATAAGCAGAGGGGTAATAGGCGTGGAGAAATCAGAATTGGTAATGATACAGGAAACCTAGGTCTTGATTCAATTCAGGTGGATGCATTGCCTTGAGCTTCATTATCAGATCCAATTCAACATGTTTGGCAGTCAAAACAACCCCAACTTATCAAATGACATTAGCAGGCAAATGACAATAGCAGGTGAATTACAATAGCAGGCGTGATTGGATTTATGTGAAATAAGCAGAGGGGTAATAGGCGTGGAGAAATCAGAATTGGTAATGATACAGGAAACCTAGGTCTTGATTCAATTCAGGTGGATGCATTGCCTTGAGCTTCATTATCAGTTGCAATTCAACATATTTGGCAGTCAAAACAACCCCAACTTATCACAAAACTCCAAAATAGCTAAGGGAAGAGTTGCAACTCCATTGCTGCTCTTAAGCTAGCCAGAAGTATTCCTGACAGTAGACAGAAGTGAATAAGTGCATTCCTTCAGCTGACTGGAGCTGACAGGAGACCAGGGACCAGTGTTCCCTCCAAGCTGAGTTAGTGTGAGCTAGCTCACAGTTTTTTAGTCTCCGGCTCACACATTTTTGTCTTAGCTCAGGAAGGATGGTTCCAGAGCAAACTAATTTATGCAGCAGTCAAATTACTTGTTCACAACTTTAATGCCAGTAGCTCTCAAAGTAGAATTTTTGCTCACAAGACCCACATCTTAGAGGGAATATTGTCTGGGACCTCCAGCGGGCAGAGAGAAGTGGGCTCACAGGATGCATGCCTCATGAGGTACTTCCCCAAGGTGAGTTTTCAACACCTCATCAGTAGTCAATTACCTCTTTGTCATTGTATCACATGTACAAGGCCAGACCTCAAAAGATGGCTTATTCTGTGAGTCCACAGTTCAAAAGGCCCCAGTCACAGTTCTCCATTCCTGTATTGGAAGAAATTTTAGGCTGGAGACAGGAAGAAATTTCCTTATTGGTTAATGCCTATTTGGAGACCAGTTGGACAGTGGTTGAAAAGACCTGGAAAAGTTGACACATTACTGAGGAAGATGCTTCTCGTACTTCCTCTTAAGATGGTAGTGAAAAATAGGAACTAGTCCATGTGACTTACAGCACAAACAGTCACCACTGTGACCGATTTCACATAAGCGTTTACCCCACGCTCACTGTTATGTTTCCCCCGCGTCTTCTGTTCAATTTCCCACCAGTAGATGCGCGGCCACATTTTGACCCGCAGAATCGTCTGATTTGCCCTGCATCTTGTCAATCCTTGTTTTCTGAGAAGTTTCCAATTTGCCCCGGGGGAGAAGCCGAAATGCACCCCCCCTTTTTCCACGCCCACTTGCCTGCCTTCCATCTGCCCCTCCCCATGGTGGCTCATGTTTCCGGGATGTTTTTAAAAAACCTTCTTTCTTACGTTATACCAAACTGGTGAGGCAGCGAAATATAAGCCCCCACTATCGCTTTATGCATATTATCCACATTTGTTGCACCTTTCTTTTTTGGGCCGTAGACTTCCTAAGTTGATTTTGTAATGCGTGGAAAATAAAAACGGCTGCTGCCTGTCGTGGTAGCTTACTCTTTTTTATATATAAACACACACACCCCGCGCTCACGTTACAACGAAATAATGAGGCAGCGAAATATAAGCCCTCTGAATTGTCTCATGAATAGTTTCCAACATTGCTCCAATATCCATTTGTTGGGCCATCGATTATATTATTTCAGAGCATTTGTAAGTGATTTCCAAGATAGGGTGCCGTGGCAGTAAATACTGCATCTACCATTTTCTGCCTGGAAGCCAGCTGGCAATACGCCCGGCATTTGGATGCTGGATCAGAGAATCTACCAATCACAGTAGACTAGTGGCCACCATGTTGACCAATCAGTTTGCAGAAAGAGCCACGGTGGGGGGAGACCCCACTGAAGCTGGTAATGTGAAATTAAATATGCGGGGCAGATGACGAACAGCTGCGGGCCAAAACCTCCAATGGGAAATTGAATGAAATGATCCGGGGCAATCTTTAGACGACAGCCCCCCACGGAATGAGAGGCAAGTGGCATGTGAGAAATCGGTCTGTGTTGGCCCAATTAATGTCTTATTTCAATTTCTGCCTCCCACGTGACGCACGTGCTTGAATGACTGTATATGACACTTGATGCACATTACTTTCCGCAGCATATAAGTCAATGTTGATGTTGGGCAGGGGAAGTGTGAAGTGCCCCCAGGCGGGCAAGACAGTTGAACCCTCAGCTCACATCTCAATCTAAGCTGCCTCTGTTTTAGTTCTCTCGACAATCATTGAATTACACTGATATAATCAAAGCTGTTGCTATTTTCCTGTCTCTTCAGGAATGGTATATTCTCTGACTGATTTATCAATGTGAATAAATACCTGCATATGCTACGCTGTACTTTCCATCCTATTTTTTTTATTTGTAGACTGCCATTGAGAAATTAGCTCAGGATTTCCTCAACATGTTTCACTTTCCACCTCTGACTAAGGTAAATGTGGTTTTTATTTCAAGAAGTAAAACCTTTTAGTCAAGGAAATGCTGTATGTTATTAGTTAGAAGTTAGAAATTTGCATATGTGGATCAGAAAGGCCTAGTTCTCACTGAGATGGTAAACCTGTCCCTGAAGTGTAATACTTCTGACTGTGGGTAACAGCTTACAGAATGGTATGTTCCTAAGATTACCAGCTCTGAGTTGGGAAATACCTAGATATTTTAGGGGTGGAGCCTGAGCAGATGAGGATTGGGGAGGGGAGGGACTGCCAGCCTCCAGGTGGGGCCTGGAGATCACCCGCTTTTACAGCTGATCTCCAGCTGACAGAAATCAGCTCCCCCGGAAAAAAATGGCTGCTTTGAAGGGGGGACTCTACAGCATTGTACCATGCTGAGGCCCCTCCCCTCCCCAAACCCCACCCTCTTTTGGATCCACCCCCAAAGTCTCTAGGTATTTTCCAACCAAGTCCTGGCAACCCTAGAGGGACTTCAATGGGGTATAGAAACCACCTTCCAAAGCCACCATTTTCTCCAAGTGATCTCTTTAGCCTGGAGATCAGTTGTAATCCCAGGAGATCTCCAGCCTCCACCTGAAGGCTGGCAACCCTAAACAGTCCATTCTTTCCAGGTAGAAAGCTAACATGTGAGGAAGAAAGGATCCAAGCCTAGCATTGTACCTGGAATGCTAGCTTTCTGTGTACAAGGACCATTCAGTCATGTGAGCAGCCCGAATGGTACAATACAGGCTGTGGCTCTCTCTGAATATCACATGGATATTGTGCTCTTGTGGTGCTATAGTAGTCATTCACAACTGGATTTTCCCTGTGTAGACAAGACAGGCTGTAGCCTTCCCACCTTACTAAGAGCCACACTTATGCAAAACAACTATTTGGGATGAGACCACTAGGCTGTGTCACAAATTGCAGTACCACTGTTTATTAAATTTATGCCGTTGGACCAGGGAAACTGCCCAGGGCAGCTTACAAAATAAAACATCACAAAAGCATAAAATGTTAAAAAGCTGTTAATTAAAACCCAGTATCAGAAACCCAATATGCTGCTGGTCCAGGGATCCCAGCCAGAGCATAAAACACAGCCAGAAACCCAGCTAGAGCATAAAACCCTAAATCACCACGCAACATGTATTAAACCCTGCAATAAGAAGTCTTATTCTGCCCCTGTGATATCTGGAAGCTTTAAAACATCACAAAAGCATAAAATGTTAAAAAGCTGTTAATTAAAACCCAGTATCAGAAACCCAATATGCTGCTGGTCCAGGGATCCCAGCCAGAGCATAAAACACAGCCAGAAACCCAGCTAGAGCATAAAACCCTAAATCACCACGCAACATGTATTAAACCCTGCAATAAGAAGTCTTATTCTGCCCCTGTGATATCTGGAAATAGGTAGGTAGGTAGGTAGAAATTTATTGTATATGACCAAAGGCCATTGCAATATAACAATAACAACAGCTGAAGCCCTGGCAAGTAAAACAATAAAAGCATAATAAAATTGAAGGCAATGCTATAACGTCTGGGGCCGAAACATAACATAAATTGCAACACATTAAGGCCTGCTCACAGCCTTAGCAATTATTGTGGCCAGGTGGAGAGTGGAGGAGGAAGCAGAAAACCCTGGGCAATTGTACACAGCACAGACTCAGCCAGGGGGCTCTCAGATTGTATGCCTCTTGGGGTTGCCAGGTCCTCCTCACCCACTCATGGGGAATAGGGGGTCGGGTTGCCAAATCCAGGTTGGGAAACTCCTAGAGATTTGGGGGTGTAGCCTGGGGAGGACCTCAGTGGGGTACAATGCTATAGAATATATCCTCCAAAGCATGCATTTTCTCTAGGGGAATTGATCTCTGTCGTCTGATGGGCTGTAATTCTAGGAGTTTCCCAGGTCCCACCCGGAGGCTGGCATCCCTAATTGCCTCTGTGCCCAGGATGCCTCCATGCCCTGTTGCTGGACCTCCAGAGGAATTGGTTGGTCACTGTATGAGTTACGATGCTGGACCTGATTTCAGCAGGGTTCTAATTATGTTATTATGCTTTCTGCAACCTGCCCCCATTTGGCCAGCTATACATCGGTCAGCTATACATTGTGAGGGAGAGAGGGCCAGCAGGCCTGATCATCAAGCTCCAATTTGGTCCACATAGCATGTTTAAAATAAGGGGGGGGGTGGAGGCAGACTGGCCATTCGGAGCATTCTGCCAGCAATTTTTCAGGTAATCTTTGGCTGATGAAGACATGGTTCGGGCCAGAATTATTTAAAGTTGTGAATTAGATATGACTAACAACAACAGAAAGATTATAAATGGGCAGTGCCAAAATGATAACCCGGTCTGTGGTATAAATGAGAACTGGAATAGAAATGACAATTTATTCTTTGTTTCCATGGTAGGACTCTGCCAGCGAAAACGAGGCAAGTGAGGAGAAAGTAGTGAACCTGGAACTTGTATTTGGTTACCATTTAAAGCCTGGAACTGGGCCTCAGGTAAATGAATGAGTTTGACAAATGCTATCATTTGTTTGTTTTGTGTGCTGTTCAGTAGATTGGTAAGAAGACTATGTCTAAAGTGCTCTGGTGAGCAAACGCAAATATGAAGTTAGTGTTTTTCATGATTGGCAGGTTGAAGTTTAATGCATCACAGGCAGAACATCAACATAGTACTATAGGGAGATTTCAGCCAGCTTCCATTGCTGCTGTTGGCGAATTTCTCACTTTTTCTTCAATGAACTATGCGAAGTGTGTCTGTGTGTGTCTGTTATGAGGGCCAGATCTGACATAATTGTTACTTTATTGGGCTGGGGCATATGTGCCATAAAATGTAATGCCTCCCCCCCATGTAGTGGCTTCTCCAACTGAGCTGTGGTCAGAGGAGGTGGGAGGGGGAAAACACCATGCCTCCTCTTTCTCCATCTTTGCTACCATTCCCCCACACACTATTTTACCTCAGCCTCATAGCCCTGCCCCAGCCATTTCCTTTCTATTTATTGACAGCTTTGACCACCCACAGTTTATCACATGTGCTTGCTTGCCTGCCCCCCCCCCCAGCAGCCTCCTGCCTTCCCTCCCTCACTCCAGTTGCTTACAGGCCAGGTAAGTGCCCTGGATGGGCTGGTTCTGGCCCCTGGGCCTTATGTTTGACACCCCTGATCTAGCATGTAAATGTTCAGGCATTTTGCACACGCAAGTCTTCAGTTTCCTTTGAGTCTCTCATGCAGTATCTGTACGGATGCGTGATCATTGTTAATGTGAAGGCAAAAGAGACATATTTCTAATCTAAGTGCTCGTTCTACCAATGCAGGTCTTACAGTTATGTTCCAAACATAGGCTTGGATCCCCAGAGCGTTTCTGCTGACAGCAGCATTTCCGCCCACACTACCAAACTGGTGTTGGTTAGGCAGGGTGGGGAGCAGGGAGGAAATGGGCGTACTGGGTGATGGGGGGGTGAATAGTCAATTGGAGAAGGGGGAAAGGGAGTGGGTGAAAAAAGACAAGTCAGAAGAGGAGAAAATGAGGACCTGTGTAGAGAATGGGATTTCCCCTCGTCTGCGAGTTCTTATGTGTTCCTCTTATGGGTTCTAATCAGTAGCCCAGTTTTGATGGTGTCCTTTACATTTTGTGGCAGGGAACTGTCCAAAATTGAGCTGTTCAGCTGCAGGCCACATGTAGAGTTATGTCAAAAGGGTTCGAGGACAATAGGCATATTTTTCAACTGTCTTCCCCAACTTAATTTCAAAGTTGACCAGCAGCCAGATTTTCCTGGAGTCTCTTCAACAATATATATAATATTTGAGATTATTTATGTGTCTGTTACAAGTATTTAACTGTTATTCTCCAGCACTAGCAGCACCAGAATATTCATCTGGAACTCTGACTCCCTTAAAATTCACCTCAATATCCTTAACTGTAAACACAACTCAACACTAGAATAAGGTGCCAGTTTATGAGGACAAGCATCTGTTTAGGATGTTCCAAATACAGGATATTCTTTCTTTAGGTTGGACCAAACAGTCTACAGTTTTATTATTCTGAAAGTCCTCAAGGAGATACTGGAGTTCTGGTGAAAGGCAGCCTTTATGACCATAGTCTATGTTTGGCTCATGGGCCATGACACCTGACCAATCCCTCTGTGGAGAAACAGAGATGTCTACAAAGTTATTGAGACGAATGGAAGCAGAAGCTCAGAGACCATGAAAAAGGTGTATTTAGACTTAGGGTCTGGTCACACGGACCTCTTACTGCGCTTGTTTTCCCGCGATTTTTATATCCGCAACATTTTATATCGCTTGGAGGTGGTCAGACGGTCCCTCTGTCTTCCGCTTCCCTCGCGCGAAGTACTGTTCACACAGGTGGGTTTTTTATATAATATATATATATATCTCTGGGCATGCGCTTGTCTTCCCATGTGCTCGGGCGTACATACAAACTAATAAAAAGACCTTCGCCATCCTATCTCCTATCCGCGGCTGCAAACACCCTACCCCCAACCCAAGCACAGGAGCCGGGAGTGCCACCGACGAGTCGCCTAACTTTTCACTCCCCTTTGGGAGGAGAGACAGTGCCCGGGCTTCGTCCCCTGCCCGGCGGCGGCTTCCCTTCCCAGCCCGCCTCCTTCCTCCTTCTCTCTCTGGCCGGCGCACACACCCGGGAGCAGCTTCGAACTCACTCGCTCCTTCCCGAACAAAGTTCCCAGCTCTGCCTGTGCTCGGCAGGTTTTTTTGCTCCTTTGACAGCTGGAAAAGACCAAAATAAAAGCTAACGCCTGTTTGCACAAACACATAACTAAAACCGGAAACAAAACAAAAAACCAAAAAAAGGGGGGAGGAGGGTAGCGTGGTCACGGCGGATTGCTGTCCAGATACCAAAACCGCGGATACAAAGCGCGAGATGTCGGAAAACACCTGCTCCAACGGGTGTCAAAAAAACGCGGGTGAAAGAGCTGAAACCGCGGGAATCTGCCGGCTTCGGAGCAGGAAGCGGGTTTGCCTATATAGACAGGAACCTTTACTGCGGGAGATATCAGCTGCGAGTCCCGCACTAAACGTCCGTGTGACCAGACCCTTAAACTACTTCACCAGGAAATGAATCAGTACTCTGCAAAAAAAATACTGCCCTGACCTTATACATGATTGCCAAATGGCTTGGTTTATCACCCTTCCTGACCAGCCAGCACAACATCCATTCCACAGTGTTGAACTAATGGCCCTTCCACCCCACGTTGCAGTGTAGTGTCCCTTAGAAGCAATTTGTCAGGGCTTAACACTGCCATCAAGTCACAGCTGACTTATGACAACCCCAAAGGGTTTTCAAGGCACAAGGCGAATGGGGTGGTTTGCCATTATCTGCCTCTGTTTAGCAACCCTGGATTTCCTCAGCGGTTCCCCATTCAAGTACGAACCAAGACCAACCCTGCTTAGCTTCTGAGATCTGACAAGATCGGGTTAGCCTGGGCCATCCAAGTCAGAGCTGGGAATAGAATGGAAAAATCTGAAATATCCTTAGGGAATGGAAAATCCTAAAACAGCAGCAGCTCCTCTTGGAATACAATTTCTTGTCTTAGAATTCTATCCTTCTCAACTGCTGAAACCTGCTGTTTTAAAAGGGCTCCAGATAAACATCTATTTCTAGTACCTGAGCAATTCATTATTATGCATAAATTCCACCTCACAATACTTGAAACAAGGAGAAACAGCAAGTAAAGCATACTTTCTTCTTTCTAAAAAACTAGCGCCCATTTTAATTACATTGGAGGCCTAATTTTACAGTTCTGCCTCAGCCAAAATTGTCACCCACGTTTTTGAGGCCCTTAACAGTAGTCAAATCCCTCAATTTATCATACCCAACAGTGTGTCACTCCGTTTGTTTATAATTTTTAATGAACACCTTTTCTCTAAAACGTTTTTTTTAAAAAAATCAAAATAATAAAACAAAACCTGCTACAGGAGAAACCTCCTCTGTACCGGTGCCTACTTGGCAGTCGTCTCCCTTGACCCGAGACAAGAGGCCATTGGTAAGGCTATAACACATTTACATATTTTGCAATAAAACATCAGTTATTTGCATTACTGTGTCAAGTTTTATTTGATTCTTTCACCTTAAAATGACTCATTTTCCTTTCTTGTATTTTTTTTTAAAAACCAAACTACTCTAAGCTTGTTTGAGAATAATCAAAAATTGCCCATTTAGCTAGAAGTCATTTTCTTTTCAAAAGGCAAATGTTATTTAATCTTTCAGCTGTTCATTGTGCCATCATAAATACTTTCTTTTCAGCACAGTTGTGGGGAACTGAAATGAGCCCGCTAATTGCCTCCCATTTCGACTGACATGTGGTGGTTTAGTGGAAAGGGAACACAGCAGGGAGAAGGAAATAGGAGGCTGAGAAAATGAGAGCTAATTATTTTCACAGCCTCGTGTCAGGCTCTGTGTCAGCCTTGTTTTTACAAACTGGAAGGTTTAGCACTAAATAAAACAAACTGGCGTCATGTTTTTATATACTGGCAGTGTCATGGAAGCAGCTGCACATCTCAAAGACAATATAATGCCTGCGTTCGCATGGACACCATCTGACAACCACCGTGAGCCACCGCTAATGAGGATATCACAGTGGTGCCAAGTGAAAGGTGCTGAATTATGTATGATTCTTCATCAGTACGGCAATAGTCCTGTACATCATTACGAGACATTGTTTTTGCCGTGAAAGAGATTAAAACATCCTTAGTTCCAGACCCGGCAACCTAAACACGCTACAAGAGGTTATTAATGGAATTTTGAGGGAGAGTTTTCTTGCATATTTCTTTTTTGAGGAAAAGGGGACGGGGGGGGAAGTATCTCTCTCGCGGGACAAAGCAGTGATGGGTCGTGGCACTCTATATAAAGAAGAGAAGCAAATTAACCATACTTGTGTTATCTCCCTTTAAATCTGGCATAATAAAAAAAAGTGGGGTAGCGGAGTTGGCCTTAATGATAAATAACCCAGGTGCTAACACTCTAGATGTTCCAAGTCTTACTGCCTTTAGAACAGCAGGTTTCAGCAGCTGAGATAGATAATAGCGAAGAATGTAAAGGAGCTACCGGGGGCCGAAATTATCAACACACTACTACTTTTAATACCAGCATGATCGGGCTATTTTTTAATGTTTGTTTTATCTCGTGTTACATCTTACATTTTTCAATACTCAGTTGCCTGCTAAGATGGTGTTTCCATTTCCCCTCTCATTTTCTCCACTTTGAAAAAAAGTTTACTGAAACCTTTGATTTAAAAAACCCCTAAAACGTAAAATTCATTCCACATATAGACCTTGTTTGAAATTTACAGTCAGGCTCACAAAATTTTAAATTTGGGAAAATGTTGTTCAACCAGAGGTCTACAAGCTACTTCTTTATGCTCACTGTAGGATGCACCATCTGTATAAAGTATGGTCTTCATAATAAAGAAGAAACTTGACTAAAAAACAAACAACAAAACCCCAAAGCCGTGCCACCTTTGTAGTGTGTAAAGTGCCATCAAGTTGTAGCCAACTTACGGTGATCGCATAGGGTTTTCAAGGCCAGTGATTAGGCAGAGATGGTTTGCCATTGCCTTCCTCTGCAAAATCTTCCCTGGTGGTCTCCCATCCTGCTTAGCTTCCGAGATCTGATAGGATCTGACTATATTATACCATTCCACATCCTCTCGCCACAATTTCAGTTCTTATAATATCTGGACTGGAGTGTTTGTCATAATTTCTCATCTTTTCCCACAATGGTTTTCAGAATTACTTTTTTCCTGAGTGGAGTCCAAAGGTGTTGCCTCCCCCAACATGTACTTTTTGCAATCATTGGTTCGTATTTTAAAGCTGTTTTTGGCTCCTCCTTGTGGATCCAAAGAGCCAACTGAGTATCCTCTGAGTGGGTGCAGCGGGGGGCATTTTTCCCTCTAAGCTGAGTTAGTGGTGGGGGGCATTGTTCCCACTAAGCTGAGTTAGTGTGAACTAGCTCACAGTTTTTTAGCCTCCAGCTCACACGCTTTTGTCTCAGCTCAGGAAGGATGGCTCCAGGGCAAACTAATTTATGCAGCAGCCAAATCACCTGCTCACAACTTTAATGCCAGTAGCTCACAAAGTAGACTTTTTGTTCATGGGACTCCACAGCTTAGAGGGAGCATTGGTGTCAGGTAGCCCTGTCATAAGTCTGGAATGTGGAGGGGTGCCCTCCTGTTTTCTGTCTCAGCTCTCCCTGGCTCACAAACTGGTTGCTATCTTATGCTTGATCCTCTGGATGTTACAGCTGCAGTTTTACTTGGCTGGGAAAGTTAACAGCTTTTTGCTTTGCCTGCTTGCTTTGCCCACACACGCAAGATGTATCCATTGGCTTATGGTTACCGGGGGGATGTTTGATTCTAGTATAACTCAGAGGCCCTGGTATAGGCGGCCATTCCTGACACAAGCTGTATACGTGTCTCTAGTACTGGATCTACCAATAAACAGTTAACTTCTTATGAAGCCCTGTGTTGTGTAACCTGACTTAAGACCCTGATAAAGTGTCAGAAATCCTTCATCCCTCGACCCGCATCTCACGCTGAGATGAGCGACGATGAGGAGATCAACATCCTGGTTTCGACCGGGGAGGATGCCCAAGTCCTTCTTGGGGAGCCGAGCACTATGTCCGTTGCGACGACTTCCCTCCCGCAGGGTGTGGGGACAGACGGGGCTGACCCTCTACTGGAGCCCTTCGGAGGGGCAACAGCCAGAAGGACCACGAGGTTGAAGGGGCCGCGCTGGTGATGGTTCAGCGCGGACACTCATGAAACCTGGACTCTTGCTTCCCCTGCGGGGCCGCGATGTGAAAGTCACTACGATCGGGCTCTATGGGAGATGAGCTACGAAATGGAGGATGGTGGTACTACCAAGAAGGGCGAGGAGGCCAAGGAGTTTGTAGGCACCTGGCTGGAGTTACTTGAGCGGGTCTATGATAAACTCATGCAGATGATCGAGAAGTCGTTCCGGAATCTGCCAGGGATGGTAGCGGAAGTGGTGTAGTGGGAAGTACAGCGCCGGGTGCTGGTGCAACCAGCGCGCCCTGCTCAAGTGCTGCCACAGATCCTGTCTGCCCAAGCTGGCAATCCCCCTTCAGGGAACGTGGTGCCAGCACAACCGGGCTGTGAAGTGCACCGCCCAATGGAGCTGCTAGACGCCACTTTTGATGGAACCTCCAAGAAGCTGGCGTTCTTTGTGGTACATGCCCAGAAGTTCATCGTGAACTGGGGCCACCTGTTTCCTGACGAGGATGCCGGGTGGACTATATAGCATCCCTGTTGAGGGACGAGGCAGCCAACTAGTATGTGAGCCTGCACAATGCTGATGATCTGGAACTTCAGTCGGTAGACGCCTTTATGTGGGCTTTCTGAGCTCAATATGAAGACCCAAATGCTGGTGAGCATGCTCGGGCTTACTTACGCACCTTCAACAAGGGAAGCGGTTGGTGCGGGAATATACTGAAGAGTTTAATCACCAGGTGGCTAAGATCCAGGGTTGGCCTGATGGAGTGATGGCCGAGCAACATTGCCTGGGTCTGCACCCTGAGATCAGGGAGACAGTCCTTCGCAGTGTCCTCCCTGTGTCTCTGAATGCCTGGATGCACGAAGCGGCAGATGCTGAGAGCCGCTTAAGAACCATCAAGATCGACAATGCTGCAACTGTGGGTAAGACTGTCTTGACGTCCCCGAAACCCAAGACCCCTCTGAAGCAGAAGAAAGGGGTGCGGGAGCAGCGGATGAAACCAGGGCTATGACTGAAATGGCGAGGGAGGCCACTTTGCTGTGACCTGCCTGGGATCGGGAACCCAGGGAGCCATGCGGAAGGGACCAGAGAAGAAACGGGCTGACACCCCAACGAAGAAACCATCCACCCGTCCCAAGACCCAGCGAGCGCTACAAGCAAGTGTCCCCGAGGAGGATCCCGACTTATCCAGTGAAGAAGAGGACCAACCGATGGGAAAAGGGCAGGACCTGCAGTAAGCGGCGCTGAACAGCAGGTCCCGAACCCCTAGGCACCTAAAATGGTGAGCGTGACTTCCATTGTACTGAGATAGACTTCCTAGGGTACCACATTTCCCCTAGGGGGTTGGAGATGGATCTGTCCAAGGTCCAGGATGTTGTGGGATGGGAACCTCCTTGGACCCGGAGGCAACTCCAAGAATTTCTCAAGTTCGCCAATTTCTACAGATCCTTCCTCCCGAATTTCGCCCAGGTGAGCCTACCGCTCACGGATTTGTTGCACACTAAGGGGAAGGGGCCAGAGAGCACCCACCCCAGGGCAAAACTGAACTGGACTAATACATGTCAAGAGGCATTTGAACGTCTTAAAGCCCTGTTCACATCCGAGCCCGTGCTGGCTCATCCAGATGAACTAAAAAAGTTCATTGTGCAAGTAGACACCTCCGATGTTGTGATGGGTGGTGCCATCTTGCAAGAAGGGGAGGATGGGAAACTACATCCCCTTGCATACATCTCCCGGAAGTTTAACGACACTGAACGTAATTGGTCCTGCCCGTTTGGGACAAGGAGGCGGGAGATATCAAATTAGCACTTTCTACATGGAGACACTGGTTGGAGGGTGCCAGGGTGCCATTTGAGGTGTGGGCCGATCATAAAAACTTTGAAGTGATGTGCACGTACCGTAATTTGAATGCTAAGCAGCTCCGATGGGCGGATTTCTTCTCCAAGTTTAACTTCACCCTGCACCATTTCCCAGGGAAATTTAACTTTTTGGCTGATACATTATCCCGCCTCCCACAGCATGACAGTCAAAGGGAGGGTGTGCTCGACTCTATGTTCATGCCCTCACAGTTGGGAGGGGCAGTGACGACATGCAGCCAGGCAAAAGCCCAACCAGCGGAGTCTGAGGACTGTTGGTAAATTAAATTGGCTTCCACCCTTTCTGATGCTGATCATCTCGAATTGCAGAAAGAGGGGGAGGTGAAAGAAAGGGCCAATGGCTGTTGGTACCGCGGCCACAAACTGTTCGTGCCTTTGGTGTTGAGGGGCGAGATAATGTCCATAGTGCACGTGAATAAACTGGCGGAGCATGTGGGGTTGTTCAAATTGTTACATCTGCTACAGCGCCAGTTCTGGTGGCCCAGGATGAGGAAGGATCTTTCCCTCTTTGTCAAATCCTATCAAACCTGCATTATGTGCAAAGCACGCCCAGGGAAGCCACCAGGTCTCCTGCAACCCCTGCCCACCCCCAGTAGACCGTGGGAAGTTATCTCCATGGACTTCATCACGTATTTACCCTTCAGCAGGGGTAAAACAGTGATTTGGGCGGTGGTGGACTTGTTTTCCAAGCAAGGGCATTTTATCCCATTTAAGATGCTCCCTATGGCTCGCCTTCTGGCTAAGGCTTTCCTTCAGCAGGTCTTCCGGTTACACACTTTCCCCCGGAAGATAATATCCGATAGGGGGGCGCAATTTGTCTCCAAGTTTTGGGGGGAGCTGATGGGGCTTCTGGCGGTGGAACAGGGCTTAAGTAGTGCCTATCACCCTGAGATGGATGGGCAAATGGAACATGTTAATCAAACCCTCGAACAATACCTCAGGTGTTATACGAACTTCCAACAGGACGATTGGGAGGGGCTCCTCCCCCTTGCCGAGTTTTCTTACAACAATGCCTATCATTCCTCCATGGGGACACCCCTTTTATGGCGGTATATGGTTACAAGGCTCCGCCTCTCCCATTCCTCTCCGATGTTGCTTTGCCGGAGGGGGAGGGGGGGGATTGGTGTAAACGTCTCAAGGATGTCTGGCCAGTGTTGTTTGAAACTTTGAACGATGCCAAACAAGCTTACAAGGTCCAGGCAGACAAGAAGCACTCCGATGGCTGGGACATCCAGCCTGGGGACTCAGTCTATGTGTCCACCAAAAACATTAAAGGACTCCAACCCAGTTGCAAGCTGGTGTGGAAGTTTATAGGGCCGTTCCCAGTAAAGCGGAAAATCAATTACGTGGCTGTTGAACTTGATTTGCCTAAAAATCTGAGACATTTGCATTCCGTTTTCCATTTCAGCCTCCTCCGCTGGGACCCTGGGCCGTCCCCCTCCCTTGATGGTGCAAGGCGAACCACATTATGAAGATGCTGATATACTGGACTCTAAGCTGCGGCGTAATAAGCTATTTTACTTGATTGAATGGGTGGACTTTGGACCTCAACACCGAGAGTGGGTGGCAGAGGAACATGTTTGCGCTCCCCACCTCCTTAGACGGTTCTACCACAGCTTTCTGGATAAACCTGTAGGGGGGCATTGGGAGGGGCAGGATGTCAAGTAGCCCTGTCATAAGTCTGGAATGTGGAGGGGTGTCCTCCTGTTTTCTGTCTCAGCTCTCCCTGGCTCACCAACTGGTTGCTATCTTATGCTTGACCCTCTGGATGTTACAGCTGCAGTTTTACTCGGCTGGGAAAGTTAACGCCTTTTTGCTTTGCCTGCTTGCTTTGCCCACGGGCACAAGATGTATCCATTGGCTTATGCTTACCGGGGGGATGTTTGATTCTAGTATAAGTCAGAGGCCCTGGTATAGGCAGTCATTTCTGACACAAGCTGTATATGTGTCTCTAGTACTGGATCTACCAATAAACAGTTATCTTCTTATGAAGCCCTGTGTTGTGTAACCTGACTAAAGACCCTGACAATGGATGGTGGTCATGATTTAGACACAACTGTAGCTTCAACAGCTTATAAAGAGAAATGGTGGAGGCAACTTAGTCAAATCAGCCTTCGAAATCTTGATAAAATACCATATTAAAAATATGCATATCCCTTAACAAGCCAGATTTCCAAGTATTTCAACACCAGGTCTTGCCTGGGATGTAAATTCTCTTTAAGATTTCCATTTAGCAAATATATTTTGATCAGAATTGGTTTCTCGGGTTAGGTGGGTTTTAATAACATTCGTAAACGTTTTGTGGAACTTGGCCCTGTGCTCTTTACCAGGAAGGAAATTGACATTCTGCTTCTGTTCTACTCTGCCTTGTTGGGCTTCAATAAACAAAGTGATTCCTGTCATACGACCAGTGTTACATTAGTTTATCATGTCTAGGAAGACTGTGCTATCACTCATTGTGTTTTTACCTTATAACTAATTGAGCCTTGAATAGAAACCTCATCCATTGTGCAGTTCACTGCAGTCTGACCCTATGGCTCCATCTGATGGAGTGGGCTCTATTCCCACTTGTCCCCTCATAAATCTGTTAATCTTTAAGGTGATATAAGACTCCCTTTAGTTTACTGCTCTCTAAATCACCATAACCTGTACTAACAGCACAATCCTATGCATACCTACCTGGGAGTGAGCACCACTGAATACAGGGGGACTTACTTCTGATTAAACCGGCCTAGATTTGCACTGTATGCAAAGCAAGAAGCATTACTTACCTAACAAGCAGGGCAATCCTAAATGGATTTAGATGGGTGTAACTCTACTTAGGATTGCACTGCAGAGAACACCTCTATATTAAACTGTGTTGTTGGTCCCTTGATCTATAACTGCTCCTCGTACATTGGATGTTCATTTGGCTTTATCGTCAAGGCTTGGCTATTCATTTGTTTTTCTCTTTTCAAAACCACTACAATATTCAGATGGCTGCACAAAAATTACTTCCTTTCCATAGGTGTTGTATCAACAGTTCATAGCAGTGCTTTTCCACTGCCATGTTTATGCTGTGTGCCAATTATACCCAGCCTCCCTCCACCCATGTTTCTGCTACTTTTTTGTTACTGCTTTCAGGTTTGGCTCCACCCAGCAGGTAGATTGGGCAGAACCGGATGGATTCTCTTGCATGATATCCTAGTTTTTCTATCTTTATTCTTGTTTGTTCCTTTCCTCTGCATCCGCACCCCACCCTGTACTTCATGGTGTTAGCAAAGTCAGTAGGTACCCATACCACCACCTCCTCCTAAGAAACTACATGCCCCAATTTGTTTGTATTTATTCATTTAAAATATTTATAAGTCCACCTTTTCTCCTGAGCCACAACACTACACAAAGTGTTCTGGTGCTCCAGCAGTTTAAGCATTTACTCTGTATCTGTTCTTCTTCCTGCTCCAATCTTTCCCATTCCAAAGTTAAGGTCTCCCACAGACAGTGCGTGTCCATACTAAGACTCTGCTGAAATGAAATCTGTACCTGTACCATTATACCATCTTAATTTTATCTAAAATTCCAGATCCTGCCAACTATATACTGTTGAGATATTCAGCCACTAAGGCCATACACAGATTACTATTTATTTATTTTTTGGTTCTACGTGCTGTAATGGATGACTGCCACAAAGAATGTTCCACACCCAAAAATTGTTCTTACTCATAACATTTCGGCATTGACTGACAAGCAGCAGATTTAAAAGGAATGCACATGGCTTGAGTCCAACTTTAAAATATTGAAAGGTTTTTTTTTTAAAAAAAAATCAGTATGATTTTTCTGTGCTTTTATATTGGTGGTGCAATTTCATTTGAGATCATCTAAATATTTGTCCTTGTTTTTACTGCATAAGAGGTAAAGAAAAATGTTCAGATCTAGACTATTATCAGTGCTGACCTAAGCAGAGTTACTCCTTTCCAAGACTATTGAAAACAATGTAGTAGGAAGGGTGTAACTCTGCTTAGCACAGCTCAGTAAGTATCAGGCCCCAAGGGAACTATGAAATGGCTGGGATCTTTTAGCTATAAACAAATGCCTAGTTATTCTGACTGTAGTGATACACATTAGCCTAAAAGTGTGTGTGTGTATTTATATATGAATGCGTACACACACATGGGTATAGTGAAGTGGAGCCAACAGGCCAGGAAATACAAATGTCTGTAATAAAGCTCATATGTGTACAAGCATCAAGCATTTTCGTGGAGGGAAAAATCATATTGTTATTTGCTGGTATCTGTCTGAGTCTTCTTGATGGCTTGAAAGTTAATAGCTCCGGAATGGTCTGGATCTAGAGCAGTTTGCACATATACCTCCTCCCAGAGCCCTGTGAGAATCCTCATTGAAACAAACTTTTTTAAAAATATATATATATATTTTAAAAAACGATAAAAATAATAAATGTTACATCGAGATCAGAGATAAATTCTGCTTGGGGTTCTCTCAGGAAGCCCCGGTTCTCCATAAGCAACCGATGAGTAAGAGCAGCGGTGATTGGCTGCCCTCATGTGCCCTCAGAGTGAAAACAAAAAAGTGGAGGGGGAAAGCCACAGCAACCTGAGCCACAGTCAAGCCATGACTTGGACAATGGAATGTGCAGGCACGCACAGGTGGAAGAGGGCTCCTGTGTGCAGGCACAAAAACAGGCATAAGACACAAAGACATGAAATGGCTACACTACTGTGCAGCTGCAAAACTGCCCAGTTCGTTGCTCAGGTCAGATGGTGGACAACAAGGGCTAGATGAACTCATCTGGGCCTTAACTCACACTTAGGTCATGCTGGCCAAACAGGGATGGCAGCCACCAGGTGAGACCTGGGAATCCCCTGGAATTACAGCTCTCCTCCAGACTACAGAGATCAGTTCCCCTGGAGAAAATGGCTGCTTTGGAGGGTGGACTCTGTGGCCTTGTACCCCTCACTGAGGTCCCTTTCCTCCCCAGGCTCCATCCCCAAACCTTCAGGAGTTTCCCAACCCAGATCCTGCAACCCACCGGTGGCTAGGGGGGACCTGGCAAACGTATGGCCAAACAAGGTTTGTTTCCTGGCAAGTCTCTCAGCATGCTTGTTCACAATAGTAGTCACTGGCGTAAGACAATCTTCCCATCTTGCCGTTCTAATTTACTTGTAGTGATTGAGAGAGCCCTAGTATCCATTAAGGTCTAGCTAAAAACAATCAAGCTTTAATTGTCTGGTCTAAATGAAGACAAAAGGTTCCTGCCCTGCCCTGCCCTGCCCTGCCTTGCCCTGCCCTGCCCTGGATAGCCCAGGCAAGCTGGATTTCATTAGATCTCAGAAGCTAAGCAGGGCTGACCCTGGCAAGTACTTGGACGGGAGACCTCCAGAGAAAAGCAAGGCCGGGAGGCCAGAGAGAGGCTATCAAGCCACTTCTCTGAATGTCCTCCGTGCCCCAGTAGGAGTCACCAGAGGTTGCCATGACTTCCATGCACAGGCACACACACACACATGCACACAAAAATGCAAAAAATACCCACCCCAAAAAAAGACAAAGGGTTCCTCAGCCAATATGGATGTTAAACTGGTTTAGTAAAGGTGAACTGCCAATCAGTGTATTTGTAAATTTTGTGAAGTGGTTACCTCTGATTTTTGCACAGAAAAGTCACTTGAACCACAAGGAAAGGTAGCATATGAATGTTTAAATAAATAAAATTAATAAAATGTCACAAACCATGGTTCCCTATAGCAGTGGGTATATAAACATGTTATAAGCAACTGACATATCTGATGAAATGGGTTTTAATCCGTAAAAAATTATGCCACAGTAAATCTGTTACTTTTTCAGCTGCCACAAAATCTGTTTCTGTGCTTCAAACTAACATGGCTGGGTGGGGTGTTTTTTTTGGGGGGGAAGGAATTAAAAATCATGTACATGACTCTGTATATGAGAGAAGAGAGAGAGAGAATGTTTGTCTGTTTGTGTCTATGAGAGACAGAAATGTCTGGAAAATAATCTGAAATTATGCATATGTATTACTCAACATGCTAACTTCTGTTCATATGAACAGATTTCTAAGAAAATAAATGTTGATATTCTTACCTTTTTAACCATGCAGGAAAATGTATTCCATATCAGAACATGAACCATTCTGAGAACTTTTGCTTATATGAAGGCCAATGATTCTTATAGTTTTCAAAGGTTTGCTCCCCCCCATATTTTTGTACAGCTACCACAACAGGGAATATTTGATGAGCTTTCAAAGTCAAACGCAGCTCCTATATTTGTTTTTGTGGCTGCAAACAGTGGGAAATATCAGATGTGCACAGGAAGGAATAATTAATTTGGGGGTATTTTTAAAGGTTCCATGGCATTCACAGAAGAGGCAAGCTGCTTTTCGGTTCACATCTTAAAAGTCAAACTGAAAAGTGGGTTGCCTCATCACCAAGTGGCAGAAACCTCTGGTTTTTCATTGTTTTCTCCTATAATTTTAGTAGTGGTCTTGGAGACCCTTAAAATGCAGCATTCATGATCCCCAAACCACAGTTCTAAGTACCACATACATAGGTAAATAAGAAGCATTTAACAATCAAATAAACTGTAATGTCTGAAACATCTGTTCCTAAAACAGATAACATTATAAATGCATGGGATTTTTGCCTGGGGAAGGAAGAGGGTATTTTTTTTTCCATTTACAGTTCTGAAAGTTTGCATTTTCTTTTTAATATTAGGATAGTAAATGGAAAATGTATATGGAGATGGATGGAGATGAGGTTGCAGTAACTTACATAAAAGATGTGACATTCAACACTAACTTACCTGATACAGAGATTTTAAAGATGACAAAGGTAAGATTCTGTTTATGAGCTTGATGTTTCATAATTTCCCAGATCTGAAACAAAACCACTAAAAGATCACAGCAAAAATGTATTCTATATGTCTATGAAAATGCATTGTACAGGTAGCTTTTGAAAAACATTCTTCCCCGTTTTGCACACTGGTAGTATAATAGCTATTAGATTGAATCCCACCAATCTAACCCAGTTCCTTATTACAGTCCTTTCCTCACATGGCTTTTGTCCATGCATGTCCCTTTATCACCAGTGGAAAAGCTGGTTGGATCCACATTTTTGTTTTGTTAAGACTTCCTTTTCAACCACCTGAATAGGAAATGGACTGCTATCATGGCATGTGAGTTCAGGATTCCACAACGAAGTCAATGGTATAGCAGCCAATGCTGGCCTCAGAGTAGAAGATGAAATATTCCTTGACATACTGGTAGGGTTACCAGGTGTTGCCTGGCTGCTGGCGGGTGGTGGTGGTGGTCCAGTCTTCCTCTGGGAGTCTTCACCCAGAGGTGATGTCATCGCACTAGGCACATCAGATGGGACACTGTAGTATTTGGGGGGGAAACTGTATGGTCACCATAGAGTTTTTGCCCAAATGCTAGAGCATCCCCCGTGCAACATGCCTGGTGCGATGATGTTACCTCTGGGTGATGTCATCGCGCCGGGCATGTCGGGCGGGATAGGGCTTTTGGGGGGTGGGGCTCCCCCCCACCAGCCAGGTGGCCAGCAGTGGATTGGAGCCCCTGAAATCAGGGGAACCCCTGCCCCCATCAGGGGGATGGCAACCCTACATATTGGAGAAAATATACATTGGCCCTTGACACAAATGTGTATTATTGAAATGGAAAAACAAAGCTCATGTCAAGAATTGGACCATTAGCAACCATGATTTCTGAGGCCTGCCAACTTCCATTGCACACAAGCCCAAATTCTGTGGTGGAAACTAGCCATACTGGCAAAGCTGATTTCCCTACCTAGTTTGCAAGTTCCATTGATTTGATCCAAACTCCATTTGTCACAACCTGTCCTTGACCAGCCTTCTCAAGAATCAGGGCTATTTTTGGGCAGGAACGCACAGGAACGGAGTTCCGGCTGTCTCCCAAATTGGCCACACCTAGCAGGAACTCATTAGCATAACAGGCCACACCCAACAGCAGGAACTCATTAGGAGTGGCTACATTAGGGGTGTGTGGCCTAACATGCAAAGAAGTTCCTGCTACAAAAAAAAAGCCCTGGGTTTTGACAACAAACAAGGTAAACAGAATAAGAAGCAAAAGGTGGGTGTGGCTGGATGACCACACTTCTGGTAACATGGAGGCTTAATATGCTAATGAGCTGTGCTGTCAGGCGTGTGACCTAATATGCTGATGAGTTTTTGCTGTTGGGTGTGGCATATTATGCTAATGAGATCCTGCTGGGCTTTTTCTACAAAAAAAGCCCTGTCAGGAATTATTTTGCGGATTCTGCCTGCCTGCCTCCTGTTAGTATAACTGTCCCATTTGGACTCTGGACCTCTTGTTTTTACAACAGCAGCATAGTAGTAGAATCCATTCCTTCCCCACCCTCGGTTGTTGTTTTTTGGGGGATTTTGGAGTTTCGGTTGGGTTTTTTTTTTGCAAGTCTTCCTTTTTGCTGTGGTATATAACATTGATCAGGGGATGGTGACCCTGTCTCCCTGCCCTGGCAGATTTTTTTCCATATTAAAAAGTGAGACTGGAAATGTAGAGAGTTGTTTGTGGATTCAGTTTATAATTTTCCCCGGGGAAAGTTCCTCATTCTTTTGTTGGGATCGCCTGCTCGTGAAGTTTACTTGTTTCAGGCATCTAAACCTGGCTTCTGAAAAGGAAACTGTAGAATGCTGAAACTTTTCTCCTTTACCATGGTAATATCTTTTTTTTTTAATTTATGAATGTCATGTGATTTTTATTTCCTAACAATATGTTTTCTGTTTTACCGGTTCTGCAAGTTTAAACCCTCTTCCTGTGCTATTTATTTTAACATGTATATTTGTTGATTCCTGAGGCGACAGCTCCGTTCATTACCTACACCAGGGGTTCCCAAAGGGATGCCCGTGGGTGCCATGGTGCCCGCCAACACCGTTCCTGGTGCCCACCGAGTGTTTTGAGAAAGTGGGCGGGGCCAGGAGGGTTTTTTGCTCAGCAACGCTTCTGATCAGCCACTTGAGATTTGACTGGCTGCGCAGAGTTCTATTTATTTATTTATTTGATTTGCAGACCGCCCTCCCCTATACACGGGCCTCAGGGCGGTGAACATTTCAACAACACATTTACAAGTCAGATTAAAACAGTTAAAACAATAAACAAATTCTGTGAAGAAGTAGAGAAGAGATTGGATTTATACCCCACCCTTCACTACCTGAAGGAGTCTCAGAGCGGTTTACAATCCCTTACCTTTCCCCTCCCCACAACAGACACCCTCTGAGGTAGGTGGGGCTGAGAGAGGTCTCTCGAGAACTGCCATTGAGAGAAGAGCTCTGAAAGAACTTGTGACTGACCCAAGGTCACACCAACAGCTGCATGTGGAGGTGTGGGGAATCAAACCCGGTTCTCCCAGACTAGAGCCTGCTGCTTAAAGGACCAATTTATGTCCTAACCCCATGGGGAAAGAGGAGAGAAGGAAGAGGCCAGGCTCGGAGGAAAACGTTGCTGCCCTCAGCCATAGGCCTGGTGGAACGTCTCTGTCTTACAGGCCCTATGGAAATGCACTAGATCCCTCAGGGCACAAATGTCATTTGGTAGAGAGGTCCACCAGGCCAGCACCAAGACCAAAAAGGCCCTGGTTCTGGTTGAGGACAACTGGATATCTTTTGGACCAGGAATTGCCAGAAGGTGCTTCACCCCAGAGCATACTGCTCTTCTGAGGTATACCAGGAGAGGCAGTTCCACAGATACATTGGTCCCAGACCACTTAGGACCTTAAAGGTTAATACTAGAACCTAGAACCTGATCCGGTATTCAACCTGGAGCCAGTGTAATTGGCAAAGCACCAGTTGAATGTGTGCTGTCAGTGAGGTTCCAGTAAGAACCCAGGCCGCTGTATTCTGGACCAGTTGTATTTTTCAGATCAATCCCAAGGGTAGCCCTACATAAAGCGAGTTACAGTAGTCTAACCTGGAGGTGACTGTTGCATGGATTACTGTGGCCAGGTCAGGGTGAGACAGGAAGGGGGCCAGTTGCCTGATCTGGCACAACTGGATAAACGCCAGACTGGCAACATTTGTGATCTGGGCCTCCATCGATAGGGAGGCATCCAGAAGTAAACCCAGGCTCTTGGTGATCGACACCAGTGTTGGGGGAGCACCATCAAGAGCCAGGAGTTGGTATCCCAACACTGAGTCCCACTCACCGAGCCATGGAACCTCCGTCTTTGATGGATTCAGTCTCAGCCAGCTCTGTTTCAACCATCCAACCACAGCATCCAGGCCTTTGGCCAAAATTGCTGGGGCAGCATCTGGCTGTCCATCCATCAACAGATACAGCTGGGTGTCATCCACGTACTGATGACAACCCAGCCCGAAACTCTGCACCAGCTGGTCAAGGAGGCGCATGTAGATGTTGAACAACATTGGAGAGAGGATTGCCCCCTGAGGGACCCCACACACCAAGGGGTGTCGGGATGACACCCTCTCTCCTAGCGCCACTGCGAAATGTTGCTTTGGCAGTAGCTGCTGCCACAGCACAAAGTTCTTCACTATGTGACTGAAGGTAAGCTGCAGCAGTCATTGTTTGGATGGCCCTGCTTCCTGTAGGAGCCATTTTGTGGCCACTGCTCTATCCATTATACAACACTGCCTCTGACATCAGTATACTCTGACATCATCAATATATGTGACCAACTGGATTGCAGCAGGATGTGAGTTGTTTTCTAGTGTCAGCTACACACGGATGGGATTGGAGAATGAGGTTCTTAATCATTATTTTTGTGGGAAGTTAAGCGTTTAACTATAGTCTTCAGCTTCAGTGGTTAACTTTTGCTGAATTATGCCCATTCAATTTTACCCTTTGGTTATGGTAGGGAGATAGGATTTCCAACAGTTCTCTTAAGCACAGTTCCCTATTTGTAACTATCTCTGTGACAGGTCATGGAACTATGTTGGGGTATGAACACACTAATTGGACAATTTGCCCCAGGATGAGCCAGTTTGGTGTAGTGGTTTAGTGTGCGGACTCTAATCTGGGAGAACCGGGTTTGGTTCCCCACTCCTCCAGTTGCAGCTGCTGGAGGACCTTGGGCAAGCCATAATTCTGTCAGAGCTGTTCTCTCAAGGACAGTTCTGGAAAGAGCTCTCTCAGCCCCACCTACCTCACAGGGTGTCTGTTGTGGGGAGGGGAAGGGAAAGGAGTCCGTAAGCTACTCTGAGACTCTGAGTGAAGGGCGGGGTATAAATCCAATATCTGCTCTTCTTCTTTATAAAATAGAGTGGAAAAAGAGTTATGCATCCATTCCTGTGAACCCAAGGGGGTCTTGGAATTATTTTTCGGAACAGAAGACCCAAAGGGTACATGGCAAACTTCTTTAGAACAAAGAGGAGTTAAAGCTCTATTTGATCAGATCAGTGGTCTGTCCAATCCAGTATCTTGTTTCACACAGCATCCAACCAGTTGCCCTGGAGGGCCAACAGACAGGGCATAGAGAATAGGGTCTTTCCTGAAATTCCCTCCTAGTACTGCTATTCAGAGGGCTGAGGTGTCTGGATATGGAGGTTCCTTTTCCATCATGGCTAGTAGCCAATGAACCTATATTCTACTGATCTGCCAAATCCCTGGCTGGTTTTAAAAAGGGATTTGACAGATACTTTAAAATATATATTATTGGGGAAACCATCAAGTAGCAGCAGCAACTCTACCACGATGTACATTTTACATGGATTTGTACCTTGTCACAAACAAACCTTGATTTCACAACAAGGTTACCAGAGGTCTGTACTTCAAAGGAGATGGATCACATGTGTCAATAATCATTATCAATATACCTTGATGAAAATGGCTGAAGGCTCATACATGCTGCAGTTATATTACAGAAACTATGTAGGATCAGGAATGAGTTTGACCAGTGTCTGGGTGGGAACCCTGTGGCCCAGAAACACCCCTCCCCATTTACCCCTTTCTTTTCCTTTCCCAGTTAGTGTGCTGTGATGTTACAGCATGGCTTAGCTGGGAAAGGAAAAAAGCCCTTCAAAGGGCTGAAAAGGAGGGGTATGTGAAGAATTTTGCTCCACCATTTTGAGGGTAGAACTTAGCCCCACCCCCTCCCCATGGTGGCTGGGGATGGGTGTCCAGATTGATGCTTCGCCTACAGCCATCCCACATTTCCCAATTTTGAACTGGGATCACGGGAGGTTTATTTTTGGTTTGTTTTAAAGGAGAAGCCTACAAATCATGCTCAGTTTGAGCAGGACATAGGGGTAGATATTCCCGTTTCATCCGGGTGCTTCCCACATCCGATGTGAGGAACAATCCTTGTTTGGGATCAGTCGTAGATGAAGCAAAATGAAGAACAAATTATGAACTATCCATGAACGCAATGTGATTTTCTTGCAGCCACCATTTGTAATGGAAAAATGGATTGTAGGAATAGCTGAAGACCAGACAGTGGAATATATTGTTACTTACGAGGTAAGTGCTGGAGGAACAAGCAATCCACCCCATCTGTCAGTAGAGTTTCATAATGAGGAACTGGCATTCCTTAACTTTTTTACCCACTGTACTAAAGGCCAAACAGTGTAATTAATTTTAAACTACCAGCTTCTGATACCTATCTGAACATTGTCTTCACAAACCAAGCCCAGACTCCTAGCTGAGAAAGCTCTCTCCCTTAAGTTACACACGCGCACACACACACACAAATTACTTTTTTCTTTGAGTAATGGTCGGTGTAGGTGGTGTTTGTTGAAGAGACCATCTTTCTTACCTTTTCGGCAAAGCGCTAATTAGCAGAGCAGAGGAACAACAGGAGAAGGGAAAGGGTGAGAAAGAAAACATAAAATAAAATCTAGAAGCAATTTAGCCATGTATAATAGGATGGAAATTAGCCTTTGTACAAGGAGGTTTTTGGATACTTACACAAAAAGTGTTTCATAAAGACCAATGGGATATTTCACACTGAGGCTAGTAATTGAAATTTTCGTGCTGTCCCATGGCATGGATTCAAGCAGTGAGAGAGCGATATAGGAAAATTCTGGACCTTGCTTGCTTGCCTCAGAAGTGAAGAACAGTGGCTTTCTGTTAACAGGAAGAATAACCCTAGGTTCCTTTCAGACTGTAGCTCCTCACAAGAATCAGAGCTTGACAGCAGGATTAAAGAGCTAGCCACTGTAGGCAAGCTACCACAAGGGAACCCCAGCAACAATACCTTCTTAATGCCCTGCCTCTTCCAGCAGTAAAGATTATTTACTTGAAGCACCACATGATCTCATAATTACTAAATGACTTTTTTTTTTGTTAAAAGACAGCCATTAAAATCTTGCTGTTATACAGTGCACTGTTTGGAGGAAGGGTAGGGAAGAGCATAATTTTCCATCAGATTGGTTACACAACTGAACAGTCTTTGATAAGGGCCTGGGAGATAGTATCAAACAAACCCAGCATGTCAGATTTATGGTATCATTGGTTTCACAGCTGAAAGTTCAGCATCCGGACAAATATTGCATGAACTGTTGTGAAGTTGTGTGTGTCCCCACCCTGGAAAGACATCTTGGTTCGCTCTCTTTCTCTCTCATGAACAGAGTGATGTCAGAACTCCAAAATCCACCAGACATATCCAGTCAGTGCAGTGGTCCAAAACAAAACTTCAGGATGAGGTGAAGTCAATACAGCTCAAAATCCAGACATCGCTCCCAAATTCGGAAGCCCATCCTCGGAGCAGATCCAATTCTAGTAAGTCGAAAAGCTGTGAACCTAGAAGAGTCCGCAAGTGGGGAAAGGGCTGTTGTCTAATGGAAGACTTCAGTGTTCAAGACAAACAATAGTTTGGAGTATGGTTAACTCTTTGCACCCACCAAACAAATGTTTGTTTGATGGGACAGTCAGGAGATCTTTTCCCTGTGAAATTAATTATCAGGCAGGAATTCCCGAGAATATAGTCCTTCAGATACCCAGTCCCAATCATGTAGGACTTTAACAGTTACAGAAACTCCATTATACTGGACAATTAAATCAGGACTGGACAAGATATTTTAAAACATGACACAGGTGGCAACAGCCTTGGCTGGGGAAACAGTGTATCTGTCATCCATTTTGTTTTTCCTTCCTTTAAGGAGTTCAGGGCAGTATACCTACCCCCCATTTTCTCCTCACAGTAGGTCCAAGGAGTAGGCCAGGCTGGCCAAGGTCAGTTACAGACCAATTCGAAGCAGAGTTACACTCTTCTGTGTCCCTTGGCTTTGAAGGGTATAATTCTGCTTAGGAATGGACTACTAGTGTGTTCATTTCTTGAGTACAGATATGAAGACGTGTCTCCCACAAATCCGAGTCAGACATGCTAACCAATACACCACGCTGACTGCCACTGGATGACCTGTGGACTCTAATCTGGGAGAACCGGGTTTGATTCCCCACTCCTCCACATGCAGCTGCTGATGTGACCTTGGGTCACAGTTCTCTCAGAGCTGTTCTGGAAAGAGCAGTTCTCAAAAGTGCTTTCTCAGCCCCACCAACCTCACAGGGTGTCTGTTGTGGGGAGGTGAAGGGAAAGGAGATTGTAAACCGCTCTGAGACTCTTTTGGGTAGTGAAGGGTGGGGTATAAATCCATTATCCTCTTCTTCTGAAGAAAAAAAAATGGGAATGTGGGGAAAAGGGTTAGGCTCTTCTGATGCACCTTCCCAAGCCGACTGGCAGCCCCACGCAGCTGCACTGAAGTAAAAGAAAGAAAAAATATTGGGAGATCCGATCTCAGTATCATCCAAACAGCATATGTTGCTGATGTCCATACTATTACTGCTTCATAATCTGTATTTTTATTGTTCAGAGTTTTGTAACCTTGTAACCGCCAATGGCTAATTACAATAAATTGAACTGAACTGAGCTTATATAGGAGGAAAGCCCATTGTCTGGAATTTGAAGCTGATGCTAATCATTTTTTTTTTTTAATTCAGGCATTGACTGTCAGTGGATGAGCTCATTAAGGATGCGTAACGTGAAAACCAGCCCTTCTCTCCAGCATTCTCGCCCACACAGTCCCATCGACTTACTCAATTTGCCGTACCTTCAGAATCAAGACACCTATGCTGCTGCTGTGAGACGGACCCATGTTCCCGTAAGCTATCAGGTTACCTCTCTAAGTCAGTCAAGGAGCTCATCTCCAACGCCATATTTATCATCTCTGCATTTGAATTCCAAGGGAAGCAGCACTTCCAGTGCGGCTTCAGACAGCCCTTCAGAAAGAGACAGGTCCAAATCTAGACACAGGAACAACTATCACAGTAGTGCATCTCGTAAGATGTCCGCGGGTGGAAGACGTTTTATAAGAAGTCCAGCAGGGCCTCAAGTAACAGCGAGGAACAGTGACAAGTTTTACAGGACTTTGGATTCAACACTCAGTCCTGGTCACCATCCATCAAGGTCACATGACCATAGAAAGTACGCCCACTCCCAACAACCTCCAAAGCCCATACCAGGCATGCCCTTGCAAACCGAAAGCCAGCCCAAAGAAGAAGCAGAAGAAGAAAGCAAAGTTAGTGAAGGGGGATGGACAAAAGTTGATTATTCAAAGAAATCCCATCGACACGTCCCTGCGGGTAAACAAAACAAAGAGAAGTCAAAAGGGACAGGAAGAGGCCAAAGAAAATCCCAGTGATGATTTCCAAACAAATGGAAATTGAATAGAATGTTTAGCTTCTACAAAGAAAAAAAAGATTTTATACAAATTGTTGTTGTTTTTTAAGCTATTCAGCGCTGAATGAGAATAAAACTGATTGACCTGGGCAGGAAATTGTTTCAAGTTATCTATTTAATATGAAGACACTGCTTCTCCAGTACACAACAAGTGGGGTAGGGGTTCCTGTCAGTACAGCCAGCTTCTGACAAATAAATGGACTTGTTCCAAATTTCAGCATACAAGATGCTTCCATTCCTGTTTGTCTGGTGCTGTTGAAATGTGTATTACTGGAAGTTGGCCTGGTGAGTGGCAGACTATAATTTGGAGAACCAGGTTTGTTTCCCCCTCCCCCACATGAAGCCAGCTGGGTGACCTTGGGTCAGTCAAAGTTCTCTCAGAGCTTTCTCAGCCCCACTTGCCTTACAAGGTGCTTGTTGTGGGGAAAGGAAAGGAAGGAGATTGTAACCTGCTTTAAGACTCCTTGAGGTAGAGAAAAGCAGGGTATAAAAACCTATTCTTCTTTCACATGGTAACAGAAACATGAAATAAGAAAAAACTGTGCCTCACGGTTTCTGAAACTTGTACTCATTACTGAAACACAAAGAAATTGCTTAATCTACATGACCAAGGGGGGGGGGGAATGATAGGAAAGGATATCATTTCTTATCTTATGCAACTCTCAGTGAAGTATCCCATCTGAGTTCTCTTCTCCCTTCCCTCTCACCTCTGTTTGGCTGTTCTTCTATGATAGGGGAATTCTGTGTTTCCAGCTTCCACCTTCAAGTTTCAACCCTACATGCTTCTAGTCAAAACATTCCTCTGATTAGAAAATAATGGAACATTGTCTACATGGAGCTAAGAAACTAACGGTGAGAGAAATGTCCGTGACTTAGACCTCTTTAAGTATGATATTTATTGGCAGGAGTTTTATTAATTGTATTTTAGGGGTTATGTGAATATTTTGTCTGTTCTTCAGGTCATAAAGATGACGATGAAGTCTTTAAATCAAACTGTTTTTTCCATGAGCTATACAGCTACATACAAAACTCTCCATTGGAGAGTTTTGTATGTAGCTGTATAGCTCATGGAAAAAACAGTTTGATTTAAAGACTTCATCGTCATCTGAAGACTTATTAGTCCATTGGAGAGTTTTGTATGTAGCTGTATAGCTCATGGAAAAAACAGTTTGATTTAAAGACTTCATCGTCATCTTCAGTATATTTGGACGCGAAATTATTGAGAAAGACACTTCGAAACGGGCATTTACTCGAGAAGTTCGTCTGTCTTCTGTCCACCTGTTCATCTGTTGAATATAAAAGACACATCATGAATACCATCTTCAGTGAAGATTGACTTACTTTTGTGTAAATTCATTTATTTGTATGTGCACACCTGCAGCAATCTTTTGGTTTATAGTACAGTTTTGTATTGCTGTTCCCCTAGGTATTTGTGGCTTCAGGTAATAAAGACATTTATCATCATCATCATTTCCCATTCTGCTGAGAGAATAGGATTCTTGGGTGAGTGGGGGCTTAAACTACAAGGTAGTAGTCCTGAAGAGGATATTAACCCTGTTATACAGTGAGGGACTTTCCTCCGATAAACTTATCTCAGGATTAGGCTGCTAAATTTGTATATGTTTTTAAACGATAGCAATAAAAGCAAAGCCTTGGCTTACTAGCACAGCCCTTTCCTCATGAGAAGGAAAAAAGTTTCTCAGTGAGAAAGGTGGATTGTAAATAATGTAAATAAATAGTGTTTATAAGGGGAAGAACTGTCAATTCCCAAACTACAAATCTTTCCTGCTCATCCCACTTCTTGTAAACATGGAAAAATTAAAACATGGGAAACATTTTAAAAATGGGAAAATTAAAAAATACAACTAAAGAAGAAGAGATTGGATTTATACCCCGCCCTTCACTCGGAGTCTCAGAGCAGCTTACAATTGCCTTCCCTCCCTCTCCCCACAACTGACATCCTGTGAGGTACGTGGGACTGAGAGAGCTCTGAGAGAACAGCCCTGAGAGAACTGTGACTGACCCAAGGTCACCCAGTTGGCTGCCTGTGGAGAAGTGGGGAATTAAACCCGGTTCTCCAGATTAGAATCTGCCGCTCTTAAAGCAGACAAGTGTGCATTGACTAGGCAAGGAGTTAGTCCATTCTTGCTGCTTTTAACTGCCTGGGACACTTTCTCCTTGGAAGGGCAGGAAAAGCAGAGGGAGTGAAACAGAGTCTCAGCACCTCCCAGCTTCCCCTGTCTGTTAGGATAGCTGGAAGTAGAACAGGGAAACCTTCAGGATTCTGTGTAATCAGCTTTTCACACAAGCAGCTATAAGATGGGTGTGGGATTTATATATGCAGGAGAACTAAGTGGGTGGAAAGGTGGTAGAATGCTGAGACAGTAGAATGGGTTGTACCACTTCAGACGGCAGGTGGAGGACCATGAAGACTCACATTCTGGAATGTTCCCCTATTTAAAAACTCCCTGCAAGTAGAACACCAACCCTATCCCACTATTGTAGTTTTCCATTTTCATAGAATTTGGCTGTAAAGAAACATTCAAAGCTAGGATCCATCTACCAGTCTGAAGTGGTGCGTTCCATTCTGTCATCTCAGTCTTGGACATGCGTAAAATAGGGTTGTCAGCCAGGAGACTGGGGGTTGGGGACATGGGGGGGACACACACACAGCTGTGACAACAGAAATATTTTATTCACCCCCTCCCATTGCCCCAGTGAGCAGTGGCAGTGGTTGGAGGCTGCCTTCAGGAGAAACCTGGCACCTCTATGTGCATCAGAATGAGGTGGGAATGAGATGGCAGAACCGTGTGTCTTGGTAGAATAGATTATAACACTTAAAGGCAGGTGAAGAAAAGCATTTTTCAAGTTTCTTTATGTAAAAAGAGCCTCAGGCACTCCCTTACAACTGGAAAACTTTCACAGCAGGGAGGAAGCAGGACTTCAGCCTCTTCAGGAATTTTTAATTGCACCCCACTGTTTTATATGCAGAAACGTTTTTTTAAAAGCACCCCCAATCCCATGTCTAAGATGGGTGTACTGGTTAAGCGTTGCGGACTCTAATCTGGAGAACTGGGTTTGATTCCCCTCTCCTTCACATGAAACCTGCTGGGTGACCTTGGGTCAGTCACAGCTCTCTGAAAGCTGTTCTTTCAAGAGCAGTCGTTGAAAGAGCTCTCTCAGCCCCATCTACCTCACAGGGTGTCTGTTGTGGGAAGAGGAAGGGAAGGAGATTGTAAGCCGCACTGAGACTCTGAGTGAAGGGCGGGGTATAAATCCAACTCTTCATCTTCCTCTTCAGGATTGTATAATGTCTGTTCTGCCCACAGAACAAAATGTAGCAAGACTGAAACTTATGAAAATGGAAATTCATTTGTCACAATGTTGTTGGAGAATTTTCATGAACAAAATAGGCTCCCTGCTCCAATGGGTCTGGGACAAAATGAACAAGGATTGAGCACAGTCCAGGCTTCCCCTTGAGATTCTGTGGCAACCCTGAGGATTTGTCAAGCTCGCTACCATTGATTATCAAGATGTCCAAAATGGATTCCTCTGCTGTTTGTCGGCAATTGAATTCTGTGCCTAATTTTAATCTGCTCTACACTTGTGTGTCCACATCTGCTCTGTTAAAGCATTCATTAGCATTTAAAGGGGGACTGATGGTATTGATCACTCTTATTAAAACCAAACATTCATGCGAAAATGACTGGCTAGAGATCTTCGTTGTGTGCCGGAATCAATCTCGAAAATAACAGAGTTCTGTGCAAAAAACAAAAAAACAAAAATAGGGGCAAGAGAGGAGCTTTAAAATAATTCTATGGGGGGGCTGGTAAAATGGAAGTTACATAGTTTAAATAGACAATAATTCTTTCGAAGTGGATTTTTTAAAAGAACAATTTACGAAGAACTCTTCCTAATTCACATAATCCACATGAACTATGCTGAATGTTTTCACTGTCTTAAGCAAGTGAAAGTTGTGAAAGACAAGACCTGATCATATCTACAGTATTGTTTTAGATGGAGGTATGTAGGGTGACAAATGGAATGAAAGACATGATGTCCATTTGTTACGTTTAACAGTAAATTTCAGAAGATGCTGTGTGTTGCGCTTGCAGGGAGGAGAAGAGGCTGTGTTTGATATATTCCCTCTTTTTAACCACTGTTTAAGAGACAAAGGTCCTGTCCTCCTTTGTACCTGGTATGTGATTATGGTCTAATGCTTAAACTTTTACTGAGGTACAGGGGTCATTTCGTAGAAAAAGAGCTAGGGGGACTCATTAGCATAACTCATTAGCATATGCCACACCCCCTGACATCACCGGAAGTGTGTCCTCCCCACAGCCGGCGGCGACCTCCAGCGGGCACCAGCAGGGAGCTCCAGGCCCCGCCCTCCCGCACCTCACCCGGGGGGATGGCGTCCCCCCGCGTCCCCCCCCAAATGACCCCTGCTGAGGTATCTAGGCTCTACCGTTTCCACTTACACATTGTAGCTGGTATGACTGGTGCAGGGAGAACCCTGCATGTAGAAAATGGGTATCTCAAGGAATAGGCTAAGCTAGCACCTTTCTTCTTGAAACCTTGTTTCCTGTATGAAGGAATATTTGCTCATGTAAGCCTTTATATGTCATCTGAATCCACAGGAACACATGAGTATATCAAAGTCAATATTAGCTACTCCGACGGGCAGCAAGCTTTCCAGGGCCTTGGATAGACAGGAGAAGGGTCTGTGGCTCAGTAGTACCGTATCTGCTTTGCACGCAGAAGGCCACAGTTTAATCCCTAGAATCTCCAGCTAAAAGGATCAGGTAGTAGATGGTGTTAAAAGACCCCTGCTTGAGACCCTGGAGATCTGCTGCCACTCAGTAGACAATACTGACCTTGACAGACCAATGGTCTGGCTCCACAAACATCAGCTTCATGTGTTCTATGTATCTTTCACATCGCCTCCCATCTGATCCTTTTAAGTGTAGAGATGCTGGGGATTGAACCTGGAACCGTCTTCATTGCAGAGCAGGTGCTTTACCACTGAACTACAAATTTACTACCTCACTGAGAACTTGTGTGGCAGGTTACCATTCAGCCCCCTTACTACAGGTATTAAAATGCATTCACATTTGCTTCAAGTACCACATGACATGCTTCTAGGCTTGCCAAGTCCCCCTGGGGGGCGGGGAAACCCCTGCCCCAGAGGCCCATTCCCCGCTGCCGGTGGATCGGGCCCCAGGGGGGAACCCCACCCCGACGTGCGCGTCACCCGGAAGTGACGCGACCACGCCGGGCATGCTGGGGGCGGGGCCACGGTCATCCGAGGGAAAATTCTATGGAGACGCCGGACGGGAGTCCCCCGCTCCGGAGGAATTTACACTTGGCAACCCTACATGCATCTGCTTGAGAAAGGCCTTGTTCCAGTGTTTTAGAATCCTACAAAAAAGAGCCCTGCCCCACTCAGGGACTCCATCTTCTCAGAGGTCTAGGAATGCCAGCCTCCAGGTGAGGCCTGGGGATCCCCCAGAATTATATCCCCAGATTACAGAGGTCAGTTCCCCTGGAGAAAATGGATGTTTTGGAGAGTGGACTCTGTGGCATCGTACCCCCACTGAGGTCCCTGTCCTCCCCAGATGCCAACCCCAAAACCCCCAGGACTTTACCAACCTGAAGCTGGTAACCCTACCCCCCCACCGGTGACAGGAAGGTCCTGGCAACCCTACAAGGTCCCTCAGGTGTACTTATGTCAGGAAGGTGGGCCTAGGGACCGTGCTCCCTCTAAGCTGTGGAGTCTTGTGAGCAAAAATTCTGCTTTGTGAGTTACTGGCATTAAAGTTGTGAGCGAACAGTTTGGTTACTGCATAAATTAGTTTGCTCTGGAGCCCTCCTTCCTGAGCTAAGACAAAAATATATGAGCCGGAGGCTAAAAAAACTGTGAGCTAGCTCACACTAACTCAGCTTAGAGGGAACGGTGCTAGGGACCCACCTCTACTACCACCACAGCTAATTCTTTCCCTTTCTGTAATGATCAGTGACATACTACTTAGACTATTTGTTGATAATGATTTCCACATTGATCAGGCCACAATATATTTTAGACTGAGAGGGGTTTTTCCTTTAGTGAACAGACATAGACATACAAGGCATTCTGGTTGTTTCACTCAAGAATCTAAACACGGGAGAAAGAACCAGACGTAGTTTCTCTGGCTTGCGATACTGTCAAAGGCTGAGGCACCATCTTGTCAAAATGGCTTATTTCCAATCATGTATGTGAGCTGGGGCGATTAGGGGAAGGGGCAGGGCTTGACCCCGGCTAACAGATTTACAGGCAGCGGCTGACATGAGTTAACTCTGATGTGCTATTAACTCTAACAGCAGCATTCGATCAAAACACACTGCAAACTGATGATTAAACTTAAAACCAAATATGAACTACTTACCATTGTCGAAATATCTTAAGACAAGACTTGATTTATAGAAATACCTTAATTTCTAGACATGTGGCTTTCGCTTTTTTTTTTTTTTAAAGAATCTTGGATATGTGCCCACCAATCCTCTATTGTTGAATATTATGTGTTTTAGAAATACTTTTATTTTTTTACCCTTAAGGAATTGCTGCATTGAGGTCTGCTGCTGAGTTAATTCGTATTCATACTATGGCACCTCTCACCCTCTTCCTTGCCCCCCAGAAGTTGCTGTTTTAATTTTATCTCCTTGTAACCCACTCCCTGGTGCAACTGCCGTATTTGACTATTGCTGACAGGCACACTCATAGGGCACCCTACATGGGCAGACATCAAAACCGCTCTCCGCTGACCATTATCCAGCAACTTGCTGAGCTGATTTAATGAGGCAAAGTTGCTCAAACACACTTTGTTCTTCTCTCCCCCCCCCCTGAGAAATCACTCAAAACAATGACCTCTGGATGTGGCGCTACTTATAACAATTCTTCTCTCCGGCTCTGTTGATGCTGCAGAGCATGAAACCGACACCAACCGGCTTTATAAATTCACTCCCAAGAATACTGGGTTGTGCTTCAAGAGAGAGTCATTTGAATGTGGTTGTTTTTTTAAACTCCCACTTGTGAAAAATTGCTTGTGCTACTTATTGCAGTTTTGTTATCAGATAGTTAAAGACACATCATTGTTCTTGTGTATGTGGGGGGGATGATTAAAAACCTTGGAGGAGAATGTGAGCATTTTGCATGAATAAAAAGGAGTGTTCAGAAGATAAATCGAAACATGTTTTATACATTTATGTCCTGTGTCTTTTCTGACGAACTGCCAAAGGTGAATGGTTCACATCAATTTGCTAGGAGACCCTGCAGTTATGTGGGACTCATGTGTGACAAACTGGCAGTGATTCTAATAAAGATCTCTTGAACCAAATACTTTATGATATCCAAGTAAAAAAATTCAAAACAGATGCTGCACATCCTTACTAATTCAAAGATATTGGGAGACATAAAATATTGGCAGAGAGTTTGACATTCTGATCAATGGGTGTGTTGTTTGACACAGCATTTCAAGAAACTACTTGAGGAAGAAGGGAGTGCACAGCCGTGGTAATTCTGAACTTCAGATAAACACACTGTGATAAGATGGGTTGAACGAGCATGGATATTAAAATAGCCAGCGTGACTTTTAAGGTTTTGCAAAAAACAAACAAACAAAGAAAACCCTAAAAAAAAGAATAGTGCTAACACTTGACAGAAAAGTAAGAGGAACAGAATGATAATTGTGCATTTTCAAGTGCTTTATTTATATTTTGACTGTTGATACCAAACTTTAGAACAACTAGCCATATTTTCAATTTTGGGTTTTTTAATTAAAAAAAATGTAATTCATTTTGCAATTTTTTTTAAAGTGGTGTTTTTGTAAGGTCTTGGGATAGGCTATTTTATTTCTATACTCATAGGTACCACCAAGAGGGACAGAATCACACATTTCAGAGTTAAACCTGAGAATCCAAGGTTGAGTTCAGACTGGCAATCTGAAGCCCTAGGGAGTCGTGGCAAAGAAGACCCGGAACAGACCCGGAACGGCTTGGTGGCGGTATTCCCATTCACACTGCAGCGAATGAAGCGGGAGGATACTGTGGAGGAAGCGCAAGGGAGTGTTTGCACTGTTGGCCCACCCCTGGCGGGCTGTTAGCGGCTGTTTCTGCGCTCTGCTGCATGCGCCTATGCGCACGGGCGCATGGGCACCTGCCGCGTAAACAGCCAGCGCCTATTATCAATGACTGCGGGTTGTTCCCATGTTAGCAGCGCTTGCGTTCACACTCAGGAAACTGGAATCAACCCACTCTACACACGGTGTGCTACCACTTTCACCTGGTACTTTTTAAACTCGGGAGGGAAGTGGCACAAGATAGCTTGAGTACGGCTGGGGGATGCCTGAAAGATGTGCCTGTGTGAACCCGCCCCTTTAATCCACTACTGAAATGCTCCTGAAACGTTTGGCTTCCGGGCCAAACTGCCAGTCTGAACTCGGCCCAAGTCTTGAATAAACTGTGTATGCAAATGACCTCCTTCCATTTTTTTAAAAAAAATCTGAAGAATGTCAATTTTGACAATGACTTGTGTCCTAATGGTTTTGCTGTCCGTGCATCTGGTTTGTCCTTTGGGTATCTCGATCTGCTAAAGTTAAGCTGCAGTGCTGGTTTTATATTTAAGCTGTCTTAAATATCTTTGATGTTAATGGAGCTGAAGAGTTTGTGATTCATTAGGATGGTGCCCCCAAATATTCCATGGAAATGTGCATCTGGAAACATAACCACATGTGGAGAATCTGCTTGTGCCTCAGGAATGAACAAGCAAGGATAATAGTCAGGTGGTAGTCTTTAATACATACACCACCCCCAACATT